>NC_029792.2:77337926-77382731 GCF_000816755.2 Arachis ipaensis
ATTGATTTCTTTGATTTCTACCATAAACTGAATTAATTTCGTGGTCAATTTCTGGTTAATTCGATCAAACGAACTTTTATCATGAACCGAACCATAAGTACAAGTTTGATTTTCGCTTATTGTCCGCCAATTCAAATATTGTGTTCGAGGNCAATTAATTTATTATTTTTTATTAACTTATTCATAATTGATTTCTACCATAAACTGAATTAATTTCGTGGTCAATTTCTGGTTAATTCGATCAAACGAACTTTTATCATGAACCGAACCATAAGTACAAGTTTGATTTTCGCTTATTGTCCGCCAATTCAAATATTGATCAGCATGTGTTCGAGGAAAAAATAAATTTGTGGATAAAACACTATTATTTGAGTCCTTAATATTTGAGTTAAACTTTAATTTTGTTTTCTAATGTTTGAAATATTTTTTTATCTCACTTATTTTGCCTTATTTTAATTCTACGATGAAAATTAAAATTTTTTTCACAAAAACAAAAACACCCTTCCGCCATTAGAATTTTCTTTTCAATAACAGAACAAAAAAAATTTTAATAGTCATAGTCCTAGTAATTGTAATGATTTGAGAATAAAAATAGCAGTTTAATTTGATAAAAAAAATAAAAATAGAGAAAAAAAATATATTTTTGAAAGAAAATTTTAATTTTAATTAGAGAAAAAAGATAGTACAAAATAAAATGTTTAAGACAAAACTAGTAGGACGTTTTAAATGTTCAAAATGAGATTAGAATTTAGCAGAGATGTTAGGAAATAAAACAACTTTATTAGATAATCAATAAGGGGTGCAGTTAAATATATCCAACTAGCAACTTTTTTTTTATTTTCTTTTTAGAGGGAATGTGAATTTAAATTATCATGAGAAACATCTAAAATCTAACGGAAAAAAAAAATCCAATGTCTAAGAAAAAAATTTAAACAAATAAAAATAAACATTCAAAATCATTGTAAAAATAATATCCAAAACCTAATAAAAAAAATCTAAAATATCACAAAAAGAAATATCCAAACCTAACAAAATGAGATATACAAAATCGGTTTAAAAAAATCCAAAGCCTAACAAAATGAGATATCCAAAAATATTGAAAAAAGAACATCCAAAAACTAAGAAAAGAAATATCTAAAACTATTAAAAGAATCCAATCCTAAAGAGAAGACACATATAAAAACATCCAAAACATATAAAAAAGACACATCCGAAACCTAGGAGAAAGAAACATCCAAAACAAGTAACAAGAATCATCCAAAACCTACAAGAAGAAGAACGCCATTGTAGAAAGAATATCCAAAACCTAATTAAAAGAAACATCCGAAAGACAACAAAAAGAAATATCCAAAACCTAACAAAAATGAGATATCCAAAATTATTTTAAAAATTAAAAACCTAACAAAATCAGACATCCAAAATTATTAAAAAAAGAATATCCAAAAACTAAGAAAAAAAACATAAAAAAGAATAAAAAAAGGAGAAAAGAAGAAACATTCAAAACCTAGGACAAAAGAAATATCCAAAACTGGTAAAATGAATCATCCAAAAAGAAGAATGAATCCTTCTTTGTCATCCACTACGCGGACCACAGCGTCGTTGGTGGCAGACGAGCGGCGAGCCTCACTTGATGGTGTGCGGTGCGTCGCCGTGGTGTGATCCATGATCTTCTTTTGCGCCTAAATGCGTGTGGCTTTGCAGCGTTTGTAGTGGAGGCACCGCGGCAACCAGTGGCGGGAGAAAGTGGTGCGACAATGGTATGCGTGATGAACGGATTTTTGACGGTTTAGAATTCTCAAATGAAATCTTGTTGCAAGTATAGTTTCTAAACCAACAATAATCCTTTCATACAAAAATTTATTTGTCACAAGTAACAAACCCCTAAAATTAATAATCAAAGTATTCAAACCTCGGTTCGTTTTCCCTAGGAATTGCAATAAAGTGTTCTTGTTATTGGCTATGAAGTATGTTTTGGGATTTTTGGAATAAGAAATAAGAATTGTAAATTGCAAAAGAAATAAACTAACAACTAGAAAAGCTCTTGGCAAGGTATGAGAGCGAGAAGTCCTATCCTAGCTATCCTTATCAATTGTGATGAGAATTGTCCATTGCTCCCACTTAGTTAACCTCTAACTATGAAGGAAAGTCAAGTGGATGAACTAACTTGATTCCACAAGTCCTATCTTAATCTAGATGAAAGACTAGCTTTAGTGGTATTCAAGTCAATTAGCAACTTCCAATTATCAATCAACAAAGGAATTAGATAACTCAAGAGTCACTAATTATTCTACTTAGGCCAAGAGGAGAAAAATCTACTCTGTAATCCAACCAAGCATTTTATCAAACACTTGGGATGCATAAAAGGAAAGTAAATCAAATTGCAAGAATTATAAATCTACAACTACTAATTGCAAGGAATTAAACAATAACAAAGCAATTCAATAATAAAGGAACATGAATCATAAATTGCATTAAAGGAAAATAGAAGAACAAAAGTGCATCAACATAAAAGTAGAGAATTACAAGAATTAAATGCTAAACTAGAGAGAGAAAAGGTAGAAGAAGAAGAAATTGCAAAGAAAAAGTAAATCAAGGCATGAAATTAACCTAGATCTAAGAAATTCTAATCTAGATCTAACCTAATCCTAATTCTAGAGAGAAGTGAGAGCTTCTTTCTCTAGAAACTAACTTTCCCTCCAAAACTAAACTAAACTAAACTAATTGGTCACTAATTGGTCCATCCTTCTTCAATTTTTGGGTTAAATAGCATCAGAAATGAGTTGGATTGGGCCCAAAATGTGAGATATATTTTCAAAATATGTGAAAAGCTATGTTGAAGAGTTACATCTCTTCATAGAGTTGTGACTTAATCAAAAGTTATGCCTGTTAAAAGGTTGCAACTATTTGAATAGTTATGTCTGTTGAAAGGTTGTAACTATTTGAAAAGTTGTGTCTGTTGAGCACGTAGCTGCATGTACTCCATCTCTATAAATTTCTCTCATTTCATTATTGCTAGGGAATCCATCTCAACACTTTCTTTATGCGCAAAAGGAAGAATAGAGAATATTATTCTATAAATTATCATTTAGTGTAAGGCTTGACTATGTGAGTGCATAAACAAGTCAAGTGTTCTTCATTGTATCCTACAGAAAATTAGCCAGTAACCTATTTTGCACACCATTGTATATTGGTAGGGGCGAATTAAGCCTAAAGAAAAGTGTGTGTAACACACGCCTTGAAGAATTGCGCTATTTGATTCACTATCCCCTTCTCTCTTAACTCACAATCTTTAGGCTTAATTATTCACCAATAAAACAAAAATGGTCACCGCATCAATTAAGGAGATGACGTCGAATTTTGTTAAGTTAGAAAGATTTGATGGTGGAAATTTCATACGATGGCAAAAGAAGATGCAGTTCCTTCTCACAATATTAAAAGTGGCATATGTTCTTACCGTACCAAGACCACCAGAAGTTGAAGGGGAGGCCATTGCAGAAATACGAGCCAGGCAAAAATGGGACAACGATGACTATATATGCACCGGGCACATACTCAATGGCATGGCTGATGCACTATTTGATGTCTACCAAAATATTGCGAGCGCAAAAGAATTATGGGACAAATTAGAGGCAAAATATATGGTCGAGGACGCAACAAATAAGAAATATCTTGTCACTCGCTTTAATAATTATAAGATGGTTGATGGTAGATCTGTCATGGAACAACTGCATGAAATTGAGCATATTTTAAATAATTTTAAGCAACATAACATGCATATGGATGATACCATCATTGTATCTTTAATTATTGACAAACTCCCTCCATCATGGAAAGAATTCAAAAAAACTATGAAACATAGAAAGGATGATGTTTCTCTTGAGCAACTAAGTAATCACCTTCGTCTTGAAGAAGAGTATCGTAAACAAGACGATATTAAAGAGCAAAGTGCTCATGCTAATCTTCATGTAATGGAAGATGAAAAATCCAACAAGCCCAACAAGAAGAGATACCGAGATTTTAATAAATCTCAAAGTAACAATGGTGATTTCAGAAAAAATAAAAAGAAAGGAAATTGTTTTCATTGTGAAAAACTAGGACATTTTAAGAAAGAATGTCGTTTCTTAAGAAAAAGAAAGAAAAGAATGACACAGCAATAAAAGATAATCTTATTGCTGTAATTTCTGAGATCAACATAATTGAAGACACTGGATCATGGTGGATAGATTCTGGTGCAACTCGACATGTATGCGAGAATAGAGATTTTTTCAAGACATTCAAAGAAGAGAATGGGACTATTCTGTCCATGGGAAATGCATCAACTGTTCAAGTAATGGGCAAAGGAACGGTGGAACTTGAATTCACTTCTGGAAGAGTACTGACTCTTACTAATGTATATTATGTACCCGAAGTCAGAAAAAATTTAGTTTCTGTTCCTCTACTTAACAAGTATGGGTTTAAGTCTGTATTTGAAGGAGACAAATTTATTCTGTCTAAGGGTGGAGTGTTTGTGGGTAAAGGATATCTATGTGAGAATATATTTAAATTGAATATTGTAAATACTATTAATAATAATAATGTTTCTGTTTATATTGCTGAGTCCTTTGATTTATGGCATAATCATTTAGGACATGTTAATTTTCATAAATTAAATGATATGATAAAATATGATCTTATTCCAAAATTAATTAGAAATTCAGATGTATGTACAACTTGTATGTTAACCAAGATAACAAGACTTCCTTTTCAAAGAGTACAAAGAAATTCAAAGTTATTAGAATTAATAAATTCTGATGTATGTGATTTGCATGGTTGGCCTACTATAGGTGGAAAGAAATATTTTGTAACTTTTATTGATGATTTCAGTAGATATTGTTACATATATTTGATGCATTCTAAAGATGAAGTCTTGGATAAATTTAAGATTTTTAAAACTGAAGTTGAATTACAACATGAAACCTTTATTAAGTGCTTAAGGTCTGACCGTGGAGGAGAATATTATAATCCTAGTTATTTTGAGTCCACTGGTATTATTCATCAAACTACTGCACCATATTCTCCACAACAGAATGGTATTGTTGAAAGAAAAAATAAGGTGCTAGAAGAAATGGTTAATGCTATGCTATCTTATTTTGGTCTAGCAAAAGGTTATTGGGGTGAGGCTATGTTAACTGCCTATTATATTTTAAATAGAATTCCTAATAAAAGGAATAAAATAACTCCATATGAACTTTGGAAGAATAAAAAGCCTAATCTTAAATATCTTAAAGTTTGGGGCTGTAGAGCAATAGTAAAAGTTCCTGAACCTAAAAGAAAGAAATTAGGAGAAAGAGGTATAGAATGTATTTTCTTAGGATATGCTGAGAACAGTAAAACTTATAGTTTTGTAGTTATTGAATCTAATGAATCATACTCTGCTAATACAGTTATTGAATCAAGAGATGCAATTTTCTTAGAGGATAGATTTAATTCAACTCCAAGACCTGAAAGTAAAATTCACTTAGAAATAGAAGAAAATGTAGAAAATAAGCCCGTTGAAAATATTGAACCTAGAAAAAGTAAAAGAATAAGAAAAGCAAAGACTTATGGACCAGATTTCTTTATGTTCCTTGTGGAAGGGACAGGAGAATCAATAGATAGCATTGCACCTATATGCCTTCATATGGAAGGTGATCATGAGACCTATGAAGAGGCTATAAGGTCTCGAGATTCAGATTTTTGGAAAGAAGCAATACAAGATGAGATGGACTCAATAATGAGAAATAACACTTGGAAATTAGTGGATCTTCCTCGTGGGTCAAAAGCCATTGGTTCTAAATGGATTTTCAAAAAGAAAATGAAAGTATATGGAACTGTTGATAAGTGCAAAGCACGGTTAGTTGCTAAGGGGTTTTGCACAAAAAGAAGGAATTGATTACTTTGATACATATGCACCAGTAGCAAGAATTGCTACAATTAGAGTGCTTATAGCACTTGCTTCAATCTTTAATTTTGTCATTCACCAAATAGATGTTAAAACAGCTTTCTTAAATGGTGAACTAGACGAAGAGGTGTATATGAAGCGACCTGAAGGATTTATAGTTGCTGGTCAAGAAAATAAAGTGTGCAAATTAGTTAAGTCTTTATATGGACTGAAACAAGCCCCTAAGCAATGGCATAAAAAATTTGATGAAACTATTCATGCTAATGGATATAAAATAAATAAATCTAATAAATGTGTGTATAGTAAAGTTAAAAATGGTAAAGGTATTATGATTTGTTTATATGTTGATGATATGCTTATTTTTGGTACTGATTTAGAAGAGGTAGAAAAAACTAAACATTTTTTGTCTAGTAATTTTGATATGAAAGATATGGGAGCTGCAGATATAATTTTAGGAATTAAAATTATTAGAGATGGTCATAATTTAGGATTATCTCAATCTCATTATATAGAAAAAATATTAAAAAGGTTTGATGAGTTTGAAGGATATTCGGTGAGTACTCCTTTTGATCCAAGTATTAAATTAGTACCCAATATAGGTTCGTCTGTTTCACAAATTGAGTATGCAAAAATAATTGGATGCTTAATGTATGCTATGACTTGTACTAGACCAGATATAGCATATGCTGTATGTCGCTTAAGTCGGTATACAAGCAATCCAAGTAAAGACCATTGGCATGCTGTCCGAAGAATATTAAAATATTTGAAAGGAACAATAAACTATACTTTGTTGTATAGTGGTGAACCTTCTGTTTTAGAAGGATATACAGATGCCAGTTAGATAAGCTATACAGAGGATCACGCATCAACAAGTGGTTGGATCTTTACTCTTAGTGGGGGTGCTGTTTCTTGGGGATCTAAGAAACAAACTTGCATAACGGACTCTACAATGGCTGCAGAATTTGTTGCTTTGGCAGCAGCAAGCAAGGAAGCTGAATGGCTTAAAGATTTATTACATGAAATTTCAGTTTGGCTAAAACCAATGGCACCAATCTCTATACATTGTGATAGCCAAGCAACATTATCAAAGGCTTATAGCCAAGTCTATAATGAAAAATCTAGGCACATTGGAGTAAGACATAGCTATGTTAAAAACTTTATTGGTAATGGAGTCATATCTATAAATTTTATAAGGTCAGAACAAAATCTTGCAGATCCTTTGACGAAAGGATTGACAAGGGATTTGGTGTTTAAAACATCAAAAGGGATGGGACTAAAATCCGTATTTTAAATAATTACCAATGGTGGAAACCCAACTCACACTTGAGTAACATCAAGTGTTGAGTTCAATGCGGTAAAGTACACTATAAGAGTAATTGCAAGTACTCATAGTAATTTCTTTCATTCCAAGGTAAAAAGTACTTGGAACCATAATGGTATAAAGGAACAGGATGAGCTTTGCTCTTAATAGTCCTATAACAAGTATATTATTGATGAAGTATTTAATTATGGGATACTTTGATAGAGTCTACCTATATGAGTGTGAACTGAGGCCGGTTCTTAGAGTTAAGATTTTACTCTTAAAGCACTCACGAAAGGATACAAGACACAAGGCCTACTAAATGTGTCATATTAAATATAACATTTAAATGATACCGAAATTTTATGTGTCATCAGTGCACACTTGTTCATATGAGTTAAATGGTTCAAAACTTGTCTACCATTTTAAATTCGGATGAGTGAATACCACTGGTTACTAGGTAAAGGTTCAAATCGCAAGATACCTCTACTGAAAGCATAAAACTTCCAGAATAATAGGATTGAAAAGAAATTTTGAAAATGGTGGGGGATTGTGAGATATATTTTCAAAATATGTGAAAAGCTATTTTGAAGAGTTACATCTCTTCATAGAGTTGTGACTTAATCAAAAGTTATGCCTGTTAAAAGGTTGCAACTATTTGAATAGTTATATCTGTTGAAAGGTTGTAACTATTTAAAAAGTTGTGTCTGTTGAGTACGTAGCTGCATGTACTCCGTCTCTATAAATTTTCCTCATTTCATTATTGCTAGGGAATCCATCTCAACACTTTCTTTATGCGCAAAAGGAAGAATAGAGAATATTATTCTGTAAATTATCATTTAGTGTAAGGCTTGACTGTGTGAGTGCATAAACAAGTCAAGTGTTCTTCATTGTATCCTACAGAAAATTCGCCAGTAACCCATTTTGCACACCATTGTATATTGGTGGGAGCAAATTAAGCCTAAAAGAAAGTGTGTGTAACACACGCCTTGAAGAATTGCGCTATTTGATTCACTATTCCCTTCTCTCTTAACTCACACAAAATACTTCAGAAATCGCTGGCCACGAGTTGCTTTTAGTGAGTCACGTGCAACATTCCACACGTACACATACATCACACGTACACATCTCTATACGCCAGGAAACTATGGAAAATTTAATATCATTTTGAAGCTCCGGATGCTATCTTTTCAACGCAACTAGAACCGCCTCATTTGGACATCTATAGCTCATTTTATGATCGATTAAGTGCGAAGAGGTCAGGGTTGACAGCTTTGCGATTCCTTCATTTCTTCATGAGTTCTCCATTTCTACATGCTTTTTCTCCATTCCCTCAATCCAATCTTTGCCTCCTAAACCTGAAATCACTTAACAAACATATCAAGGTATCTAATGGAATTAAGGTGAATTAAATTTAGCTATTTTAAGACCTAAAAAGCATGTTTTCACTCTTAAGCACAATTAAAGGAGAATTTACGAAACCATGCTATTTCATTGAATAAATGTGAGAAAAGATGATAAAATCCCTCTAAATTCAACACAAGATAAACCCTAAAAATGGGGTTTATCAACCTCCCCACACTTAAACAATAGCATGTCCTCATGCTAAACCAAGAAGGACAAGAAAAGGGGTATGAACATTTATTCAATGCAATCTATCTATATGCATCCTATCTAAATGAATGTAACTAAATGCAAAATGATTCTACCTACTTGGTTAAAAGTAAATCAATCTCCAAGACATACATGCACAAGTAGGGCTAAGATCATATAACGATTCATAAATCCTACCAATTCAAGTATAAAAATGAAGTTCAAGTAGACTTGCAAGAAGAAAGCTCATGAAAGCCGGGAACAAGGAATTGAGCATCGAACCCTCACCGGAAGTGTTTGCACTCTAGTCGCTCAAGTGTATAGGGTCGATTCTCTCAATTCTTTCCTAATCATGCTTTCCAAGATTTATTTTTCATCTAACAATCAACAATTATTTTATGCATGCATACAACTATCATGAGGACTTTTCATAGGTTGTAATGGGGTTAGGGTCAAGGTAAGGATGCATATATGGTCAAGTAGGTTTGAAATTTGAATCCTTGATACGCTTAGACTTCCCACCTAATCTATATAGCAACCTATACAATTCTAAACAAACCTAACTACCCATTCTTCACTTTTCCACATACTCATGCATTTTTTCTTGATCACAACACATATGCATTGATTCTTATTGAACTTTACTTTGGGGCATTTTGTCCCCCTTTTTATTTCTTTCTTTTTTTCGTTTTCTTTTCTTTCTATTTTTTTCTTTTGTTTTTCACATATATATATATTTTCTTTTTTCTTTATCATTCATTTTTTTCTTTTTTTCTTTTTCAAACTAAAATATATACAAGAGCATCAATGCATATGGTTTTACATTTAATTAACACATGAGTATGTACCCAATTCCTAAATATAGAAATACAAAACAAAAACTCCTTTTTCTCTCAACCAATGTCCCAAGTTTCCCCACACTTGAATGACACACACACTAGCCTAAGCTAATCAAAGATCCAAATTAAGGACATTTATTATTTTTCGCTTCAAGGCTTGTAATGTGCTAAAATTAAGAACAAAATGGGTTAATCGTAGGCTCAAATTGGTTAACAATGGAGGATAAAAGGTAAGGCTATTTGGGTAGGTGAGCTAATTAAAATTATGGCCTCAATCATATAAATGCATGTATACATGGAATAATGGACATAAAGAATCAAACAAATCAAAGATTACAATCCTAGAAAGAGAATAATGCACACAAGAAGGAAAATAAGTGGTTATAAGATGTAACCACGCAATTAGGCTCAAAACTCACATGCTTGTGTTCTTAGCTCAAAAATCATGTTCCAAAATACATTCTTCCAAGCAAGTTCAAAAAAAAAAAAAATTTCAAATTGGTAGGTTGCCCTAAAAATAGTTTCTTGGAAAATAAATCATCACCCTAACCAAGTAGACCTAATAAGAAAGAAGTGGTAAAAATATGTACAAATTCTAACTAACATGTAACCTATCATGCAATGCGACCACTAACTAACATTGGTGTTGAAAAAGAAAATTGTTATCCGTGGAGATCGGTCATCGACCGAACCTCCCCACACTTGAAGATTGCACCGTCCTCGGTGCATGCAAAGAAGAGCAAGGTGGACGGGTTGCTGCAACTGATGAGCTTCTTCAAAAGGTTGTGTGGATGACTTGTTTGTTGCACCATTTCAAAGCTTTTTCCTTTCCTCCTTTGGTGGCCAACCTAAAAGAAGAGAAAAAGAAAGAAAATTAATCCTATAACAAAGATAGAAAAGCAAATAGAACATAGGCGGGGCTAATGCCAAATAAGAGTAGGGTTTTCACTACATGTTAGCTACGCATGTAGGAGAGAAAGCAATATAGGCAAAGGACATATCAACTAATACTTGATGCAAGAGTAAAATCAAAGCATGAGGAGCATGTTGAGCATCAAGTTCAAACAAGAATTGACATGAACAAGATTAGTGATAAGCATGAAAGCATTTGGTCCCATCCTAACTCAATGATAAGGAAGTACAAAAACAAAGAATAATGAATTAGGAAGGACGAAAGCACTAATCTTGTGTGTGGAACAAATATGACCATTAATGCTAAACAAGTCACGAAGTACCAAAATAATACAAGAAATTCTCAATAATTAAGTAAAGAGAATTCAACACCATTATTAAAATGAGAAACTTAGAAAAGAAAATGAGAACAAGCTATAAAAACAAAATTAAAATGCAATGAATGAAAATAAGCAAATGCAATAAAAGAAAATAGAAGAAAAGAAAAAAGAAAAAAAATTTTTTTGGTATTTTATTTATTTATTTATTTTATTTATTTATTATTTTTTTTTCAAGAGAGGAAGAAGAAGAAAGGTAGAAAGAAGGAAGAAGAAAAGAAGAAAGAAGAAAGGAGAAAGGAGAAAAACAGGGTGCGAATCCATGCATAAGCGTCACACGTGCTTATGCATGGATGCAGCAGGGACAATCCACGCATAAGCGTCACGCGTGCTTATGCATGGATGCAGCGGGGACAATTCACGTGTAAGCGTCATGAATGCTTACGCTTGGATTGAGATTGTGCTCCCAGCACAAATCTCGCACAACTCTCAGATTTTTGTAGGAGTTGCGGAAGTGCAATCCACGCGTAAGCGTGACGCGTGCTTAAGCGTGGAATAAATTTTTTTTTTAGATTTTTTTTAGAAGCATAGAAATAGAATTTGATACTCTCCTAACTATAAACATACTAAAGAAACCAAAATTCAAATTTAACAAAAATCTTTAAGTTTTAGTTTTTTTTTTGAAAAATTTTCAAAGATAAAACAAACAAAACTTGCACTTCAAGCAACCTACTTTAACAACAATCTAAACTAATCAAAACTCACTAAAACAACCTATCAATCAAAACAAAATGTATAAGAGTATAGAAAAGAAGAAAACTACCTATAATAGCAACTCAAATCACTTATTAAGTATATATATACAAGAGAATGAAAAGAGTTTACCATGGTGGGGTGTCTCCTACCTAGCACTTTTATTTATTATCCTTAAGTTGGACTTATGGGGAGCTCCTCATCAAGATGGCTTGTGCTTGAATTCATCCTTGAACATCCACCAATGCTTGAGTCTCCAATAAGCTCTATTCTTCAAAGGTAATGCCTCCAAGCCTTGATGGAGTTCTTCCTAAGCCAAGGGCTCCCAAAACTGATTCTCCTTGTGTGATCCGTGTAACAACCCTAATTTTCGAGTACGCGAGATCTTTTCTGAAGACACGGATTTTTCCGGAAGATCAGTAAAGGAAACACCTCTTCTGTATCATCAAGAATCTCAATCCTCATTGTCATTATGTCATCTTTAAGCTAGAACCTTTTGAGGCAAGCTTGATAACGCAGTAATGAAGAACCTAGTTTTTGAACCGTATCGGTTAGGAATTTTGATTCGGTTTTTTGTAAATAGTCTCAGTTTGACAAACCAGACTCGATTCATGAGAGAAGAGAGATAATAGGATGATATTATCATTACATTAGTATTAGAAGTTGCTTGAAAGATATTATAAGGTTACTTGGTCTGTTTTAGTTAAAAACAGGAAATCGGTTTAACCGGGTTAACAGTTTACTAGTGCAGCTTAGCACCAGCACTCTCTGATGACTTTAGCAATGCTAATGCCTCATCATATATCTTCTATTCTCATATTAAATATTTTACTAGTGTCATTTATGCTAGTAGCTCAGAAAAGAATATTTAGAGATGTTTTTACAAGTGTTCCGATACATCTAGTTTTAGTAGTTATACACCTGAGATATTTTAATATTATTTTAACCCACCTCCAAGCCAAACAATCACAACTCACCCTACATCTCCAAGACACTCCAAGGCTGGTCATTTACTCCCTTTGGACGAAAATGAGAAGAGAGAAAAGAGAGAAACTTTCATGAACACTTAATCTTCAAAGCTTGATTTCTTCTGAACTAAAACTCAAATCAAAATTCCGATTTCACCAAAATGATCCTCTCTTCTTCCTCTACATAACCATGTAACTTATCAAGGCTGGAAATAAGGTGAGATGGCTGTCTCCCTCCCTCTTCAATTCGGTTTTCAAGGAAACATGCTTAAACATGTATTTTCTTGATGTTCTTCCTTAGATCTCTTTCTTAGCTTGACTTGTGGGCCAAAGATCTTTGATTTCCTGCACGTTTAAGGTGAGAATAACCTTCCTAAGATGCTGCTGAAGTTCGTTATGTTGATGGTTTGGAGTTTTAAAGTTGTTCTTGATGTGTTTTAGGAGGAAAAAGTGCTTTAAGAATACTTCAAAGAGTAACCAGATTTGGAGCAGCAAATCAAGGTAGGGATTGACGAAATTAATCTTGATTATTTGTGTTTGAGTTGTTTAAATGTTTTATGATTTGGATGTGCTAAAAATTGGTTGCATATATGATTGATTCTTGGTGAAAATTTGGTGAAATTTTGATGAAATTTGATGAAATTCAAGTTTTAAAGTTCATGTTCTTGGAGCAGCTGGAAAAATAAAACCCTAGGATTACATTGAGGTTCAATTTGTGTTGAAATCATGTAGAAAAGATGGGATTTTAGTGGCTGCTAATTTATTATGAATTATAATAAAATTCGGTTGCTGAAAAGACTGAAAAACGGGTAAAAATAGAGAAAGAATTTGAAGAATTTATGAAGAACATGAAGAACACTTTGAGTGTGATGAAGTACATTGAAGAACACCTTTTATATTTTAGAAAGGGCAAGGAAGTAAAAGTTTTGGTGTTTAAGGGGTTATTTGGTAATTTCTGAAAGTTAGGGTGGTAAAAGTAGAAATATTAAAAGTTACGGGTGGTAAAAAGTGAATTTTAAAGGTTAAAAGTAAAAGGTAAGTTAATTTTCGAAAATTAATGATAAAATAATAAATAATAATAAAATATTAAATAATAATATTTAATTAAAAATAATATTTCAGTAAAAATAATAAAATAATACGGAAAAGGTAGTTTTCTGTAAAAGCTTTAGAAAGACAACTTTAATGTAGAATCTCATAATTACCTTCATAAAATACTTAGGGAGTGGTAACAACATGGTAGTGAGGCAAAGATAAAGGAAAGATAAGAAGTTAAAGAAAAGATAAAAAACAAAGAAAAAGTCTATAAAGTTTTAATGACAGAAAAACAGACAGAGATTAGTGAATGAACTAGGGCAACATAGTTAGTTCTTGAGTTGCGACTAGGGTTATCTATCATATAAAAAGTTAAACTGTTTCAGTATAGACTTAATGAACCTATACTTGGGACAGGCTAACTATTCATACCGAAATTTACATAAGCTTTAAATACATACGTTAAGCAGAGAAATCAGAGCAGAGTAAAGAGATTACAGAGAAAAGAGTAACCAGAGCAGAGTAAAGAGATACCGAGAATAGAGTAACCAGAGTAGAGTAAAGTGATCAAGGGAAAAGAGTAATCAGATCAGAGTAAAGAGATACAAAGAGAAAAGAGTAATATGATAAAGAGAAATTGTTTGAGCCAATATATTGTAAAAGTGAAAGATGTAAAGTTTGTATAGTATGATTGAACAGAGAAAGAAAGAGGTACTGCATAAGAATGTGAAAGTGATGATGAATAATGAGAATGATAATGAATGATGATAATGAGAATGATTATATAAGAATCTGTTGCAGAGAGGCAGTCAGATAGATGGTGGTACAACCACTAAGAGTGCTTTCCTGGGATACCTTGCCATAATGCTTTACTGTAAGATAGAGGTTGCTTACAGTAAGTGTGCTGTTGCTCCTGTAAGACAGAGATTGCTTACAGTGAATGTGTTGTACTCATGTAAGACAGAGGTTGCTTACAATGAGTGTGTTGTGCTCCTGTAAGACAGAGGTTGCTTACAGCGAGTGTGATAGGCTTATATCAGCTAATAGGTGCCGCCCTGCAAGACAAAGGTTGCTTGCAGTGGGTATTGCCAATAGGAAAGCCTTATCCAGACAGAGGTTACTGGGTAATGTCGGGAGCGGGTTAGTAACCGACAGATGAGCTCATTACCTGCATTAAGGCTAGACATGCATCATACTTGGTTGTGCATTTCCTTTGTTATGATTGTGGTATGAATGTATGCTTTCTTTGTTTGTATTCTATTCTCTGTGTTTGTGTCTGTGTTTTACTTTCTGGTATTCTTCTGTTTGTGATCTATTTTCTGTTTTCTCTATTTTCTCTATTTATCTATCTTCTATTTACTACTTCTCTATATTCTGTTATTCGTCTGCCAAACAACACAGAATTAATAAACTTAACTAATAACCCTAACCCTACTAAGAACTCCCCAGTTCTAACCCCTTCTCTCTTCCATTCCCCTTCAGATGGAAGTAAGAGTACCTTATCGTAGTTTGTTGCTGATGGTTCTGCAAAAAGAATTCCGCTCTAGATAGTCTTCTAAGTCTAGGGTGAATTTCGTTCTCTGTTTACATGTATATACTGTGAGACCAGCTAATGTCTGCACCCCATTTGTACGTGAACTTTAACCTAAATCCTGTGTACAAGACTCCTGTTGTGTGGCTACTTGATGAGGTACCAGAGAGACGTCATATGGCAATGTCTGATCGTGCAGAGGAGTAGCAGATGATATTCTACCTTTTGATGACGTTCCACCTAACTTGAGTTTTGAAGACTTAGAACGTACTTTCCCTCGCTTTAGTAGTTTAGAGGGACTAGGTGAGTATAGAATCTAGGTTAGCTTGGGCGCCAGCTTAGGGACTTCTTGAACAGGTCAGGGCCTGGGATGTTGTATGTATATATATGTATATAGTTATTATCTAGCTACATCTAGGGGTGTTCTAACTAAAAGGCTATACTCTAATAAAGGCTGAATCACCAAATGTTGTCAACTACTTGTGATGTATGTATGTGTGGTTATTTATAACTATTTTATCTGTTATTATTTGTGAATTGATTATAAATGATTCCATCTATTAATCCAAACGTTTTCAAAAAAAAAAGTACCCCACAAATTAACTACGTTTTTAACAACGAATCAGGCTCATATGATAAATAATAGATAATAATTAGGAAGACAAGTTGGTAACACTCAGTTTCCGGTATGATCTAGACATACTGAAAATTGGGTCGTTACAATTCGGGATCCCACACTTTATTTTCACACCCGTCTTGAAGTTGATCATTATTAATCCATCTGGGCGGCAAGTAAGATGAATTCTCAATGAAGTGCCCAACAATCCTCCTAGACCCATCTAGTTGAGCACTATTCCAACCCTTATATTCCATCTTTGATGTATCAACCATAATGAGCCTTGATTTGCAATGCCAACCACGAAACATCTTCCTCTTACACTTCATCCCACAAAACATCCTAAGTTGACCATCCGTTTTAAGCAAACCATACTCAAGTGGGACAATAAAGCTAATAGAAATGAATTTCACCCACTCGAATGAAGGAATAGATGACAACCTAGGTAAAGAAGCTTCCAAGGGTCTTGACAAAGTGTATTCAATTTCCATCCTCCTTTTTCTAAGGATCTCCACCACCTTACAAGATCTCTTAATCTCAATCCTTTGTTGAACAATTTTATCTAAGCCTTTTCCCTTACTCAAATCATAAATGAGAGGGTGAGAGAATTTTACCTCTATATTACTTTCCATCTCATCGGGGGAAGGTTCTTCGTGCTCAAAGGATTCTTCACCACTAAGACTTGATGCTTGATCTTCATCACCAAGGGAACTCAATTCTTGCTCTATCCCGTCCAATTCTTCATAAGGAATATGCCTTGGAGGTTGTGCACATTCCCCCTTAGCATAAAATTCAATCATCTTGGAAGGGTGTTCTTCAACTCTATGTTCCCATGGGGGTTTCGCATCTCCTAAGTCTTCAACCACTTCTTCCTTGTCTTCAACAATTATAGCTTCCTCAAATTGTTCCAACACAAAGCAATATTTCTCATCATCCAATCTCTCCTTCATGTTATGCTCTTCCTTGGGTTCTTCATATGTAGCCATGGGAGTTCCTTGAGTTCCCAAGCATTGGGATGCTAACCGGTTTACCGCCTTGTCCAAGGCGGCCGTGAATTGTTGTACATCCCTTTTCATCTCATCTTGCCCTTGAAGAAGAACACCAAGGATGTCATCCATTGGAGGTTGGGGTGGATGAGAGGGCTCATTGTCTTGGGGGAAGGGTTCATAGTAAAAAGGTGGTTCATCATAGTAAGGATGTGGTAGTTCTATGTTCTCCATTTGTTCTACTTGGTGCCCAACACACTCCAATCTATTGTTCTCAAGTTGAGATTCTACAACCCCCTTCAAACTACCCTCTTCGGTTGCTCTTCCACAATCATCCATGGACATGTGGTATGAGTCCCATGCTTCTAACTTTTGACGGACGGTTGCTTGAAGTCGATCCATGGTTTCCGTGAGAGATGGGCATTGATTTTCTTCCATGGAGGGTTGTGGTGAGAGATAGAATTCATCTTGAGGTTGAAAATTTGCACACATTAGAGGTGGTTCATCTTGGTCATGGTATGGAGAGGGTGGCTCTTGAAAGTATTGATGTTGGAATGGTGGTGGCTCTATATGTGGTTCATATGGCTCATATGGTTGTTGAAATGATGGATAAGGATTAGGGTCATATGAAGGTGGTTGGTAGGAAGGGGCTTGTGAGTATGGTTTAGGGTTATGTTGTGGATATGACTCATAGGCATATGGTGGTTTAGAATTCTCAAATGAAATTTTGTTGCAAGTATAGTTTCTAAACCAACAATAATCCTTTCATACAAAAATTTGTTTGTCACAAGTAACAAACTCCTAAAATTAATAACCGAAGTATTCAAACATCGGGTCGTTCTCCCTAGGAATTGCAATAAAGTGTTCTTGTTATTGGCTATGAAGTATGTTTTGGGGTTTTTGGAATAAGAAACAAGAATTGTAAATTGCAAAAGAAATAAACTAACAACTAGAAAAGCTCTTGGCAAGGTATGTGGTGCACAAAATTGTGATTCACACTTTTCACAACTCCGCACAACTAACCACCAAGTGCACTGGGTCGTCCAAGTAATACCTTACGTGAGTAAGGGTCGATCCCACGGAGATTGTCGGCTTGAAGCAAGCTATGGTCATCTTGTAAATCTCAATCAGGCGGATTCAAATGGTTATGAGTTTTTGATAATTAAAAGATAAATAAAACATAAAATAAGATAGAGATACTTATGTGATTCATTGGTGGAAATTTCAGATAAGCGTTTGGAGATGCTTTGTTGCTTCTGAACCTCTGCTTTCCTATTGTCTTCTTCCAACCATGCGTGCTCCCTTCCATGGCAAGTTGTATGATCCTCTCGGATAAAAAATACCAGGTACGATCTCTGCACGGCTAATCAACTGTCGGATTTCTCGTCTCGAATGAAAAATACCAGGTACAGCTACCGCACGGCTAATCCTCTGTCGGTTCTCACTAGCGTCGGAATAGAATCTCTCTATCCTTTTGCACACTGTCATTGTGCCCAACATTCGCAAGTTTGAAGCTCATCACAGTCATCCCTTCCCAGATCCTACTCGGAGTACTACAGACAAGGTTTAGACTTTCCGGATCTCAGGAATGCTGCCAATGGTTCTAGCCTATACCACGAAGGTTCTAATCACGGATTCGGATGATCTATTGTCAGGAGAGACGATGCGAATTGTGGCTTAGAGACCCAAGATAATATACTCCGGCTGTCATCCAATGACTACGTTGAACATCATGTAGACCGCTTGTGGTTGTCAGGCACGTGGATCTTGGCTAAGCGAGTAACGAAGATAGTGGGTGATTGTCACGGGTCACCCCTTCATTCTGACTTAACTGAATTAAGTATGAGAGTATATCTTGGAGAAGAAGTAGGCATGAATTGAAAGAGAAACAATAGTACTTGCATTAATTCATGAAGAACAGCAGAGCTCCACACCTTAATCTATGAGGTGTAGAAACTCCACCGTAGAAAATACATAAGAGAAAAAGGTCTAGACATGGCCGTATGGCCAGCCTCCAAGTCCAAGGATAGTATATTATGCGAATACAATAGTAAAAAGTGCTATTTATACTAAACTAGTTACTAGGGATTACAGAAATTAAGTAACTAAGTGCAGATATTGTATAAATCTACTTCCGGGGCCCACTTGGTGTGTGCTTGGGCTGAGCATTGAAGCTTTCACGTGCATAGACCATTCTTGGAGTTAAACGCCAGCTTGGGTGCCAGTTTGGGCGTTTAACTCTAGTTCTGGTGCCAGTTTGGGCATTTTACTCCAGAAAAGGGTCTATGGTGGGCATTTGAACGCCAATTTGGGCCATCAAATCTCGGGCAAAGTATGGACTATTATATATTGCTGGAAAGCCCAAGTTATCTACTTTCCAACGCAATTGAGAGCGCACCAGTTTGGCTTGTGTATCTCTAGAAAATTTACTTCAAGTGCAGGAGGGTCAGAATCCAACAGCATCTGCAGTCCTTTCTCAGCCTCTGAATCAGATTTTTGCTCAGGTCCCTCAATTTCAGCTAGAAAATACCTGAAATTATAGAAAAACACACAAACTCATAGTAAAGTCCAGAATTGTGATTTTTGCATAAAAACTAATAAAAATATAATAAAAAGTAATTAAAACATACAAAAAACTATGTAAAAACAATGCCAAAAATGGTATAAATTATCCGCTCATCACAACACCAAACTTAAATTGTTGCTTGTCCCCAAGCAACTAAAAACAAAATAGGATAAAAAGAAGAGAAAATACAAATAAATTCCAAAATTATCAATGAAGATTATTTTTAATTTGATGAGCGGGGCTAGTAGCCTTTTGCTTCTGAACAGTTTTGGCATCTCACTTTATCCTTTGAAGTTCAGAATGATTGGTATCTATAGGAACTTAGAATTCAGATAGTGTTATTGATTCTCCTAGTTCAGTATGTTGATTCTTGAATACAGCTACTTTATGAGTCTTGGCCGTGACCTTAAGCATTTTGTTTTCCAGTATTACCACCGGATACATAAATGCCACAGACACATAATTGGGTGAATCTTTTTAGATTGTGACTTAGCTTTGCTAGAGTCCCCAGTTAGAGGTGCCCAGAGCTCTAAAGCACACTCTTTTTGCTTTGGACCACGACTTTAACCGCTCAGTCTCAAGCTTTTCACTTGACACCTTGACGAATCCTTCAATCCTTGGCTTAAATAGCATCAGGAATGAGTTGGATTGGGCCCACAAGGCTTCTAAAATCGCTGGCCACGTTTGCATTAAGTGGGTCATGTGCCACCATCGGCGCGTCCGTGTACCGTGCGCGTGCGCATCCCTATGCGCGATGCAACTATGGCAAATCTTATATCATTTCGAAACCCCGGATGTTAGCTTTCCAACCCAACTGGAACCGCATCATTTGGACCTCTGTAGCTCAAGTTATGGTCAATTAAGTGCGAAGAGGTCAGGCTTGACAGCTTTTTGGTTCCATCATTTCTTCATGAGTTCTCAAACTTTACATGCTTTTTCTTCATTCCCTTAATCCAATCTTTGCCTCCTAAATCTGAAATCACTTAACAAACATATCGAGGCATCTAATAGAATCAAGGTGAATTAAATTTAGCTATTTTAAGTCCTAAAAAGCATGTTTTCACTCTTAAGCACAATTAAGGGAGAAGTTATAAAACCATGCTATTTCATTGAATAAATGTGGGTAAAAGTTGATAAAATCCCCAAAAATCAATACAAGATAAACCCTACAAATGGGGTTTGTCAACCTCCCCACACTTAATCCAAGCATGTCCTCATGCTTAAGCCAAGAGAGAAACAAAGAGTATCAACATTTATTCCATGTAAATGAACTATATGCAACCTAAACTATATGCAACTAAATGCGAAATAGTTTTACCTACTTGGTTAAAAATAAATCAATCCTCCAAGTCATACGTGCACAAGTAGGGCCAAGATCATATAACGATTCATGAATCCTACCAATTCGAATATCAAAATGAAGTTCAAGTAGACTTGCGAGAAGAACGCTCATGAAAGCCGGGAATCAAGGAATCGAGCATCGAACCCTCACCGGAAGTGTTTGCACTCTAGTCGCTCGGTGTTTGGGGTTGATTCTCTCAATTCTCCCCTAATCATGCTTTCCAAGATTTGTTTTTCTTCTAACAATCAACAATTATTCAATGCATGCATACATGTATCATGAGGTCTTTTCTTTAGGTTGTAATGGGGCTAGGGTCAAGGTAGGATCATATATGGCTAGTGGACTTAAGGATTTGAATCTTTGATTAACTTAAACTTTCCCACCTATCCTATATAATGACCTATACAATTAAGTACTAATCTAACTACCCATTCCTCACTTTTTCACATACTCATGCATTTTCTTTTTATTTCACAACACTTATGCATTGATTCTTATTGAGCTTCATTTTGGAGCATTTTGTCCCCTTTATTGCTCTTCTTTTTTTTCTTTCTTTTTCTATATACATTTTTTTCTTTTCTTTTCTTTTTTTTTCTTTTTCACTTTTATTTCTTTTTCTTTTCATTTGGTGGGCTAAAGTGTGCACCACCTTGGTCAAATTGGTCACAAACTCAAGTGTATCCCGCTTCATGGCTTCTTGTCCTTGGAATAACAAAGTGAGATGATCGTCTATTGGGGCTTGGAGTGAATAGGAAGGTTCATTATTTTGGAGAGAGGGTTCATAGTAGGAAGGTATAAGCACAATTAAGGGAGAAGTTATAAAACCATGCTATTTCATTGAATAAATGTGGGTAAAAGTTGATAAAATCCCCAAAAATCAATACAAGATAAACCCTACAAATGGGGTTTGTCACACCACGCCACAAGCACATGGTTAGGGACAGCTTGATTTAGCCGCTTCGGCCAGGATTTTATTCCTTTGGGCCCTCCTATCCACTGATGCTCAAAGCCTTGGATCCTTTTTACCCTTGCCTTTTGGTTTAAAGGGTTACTGGCTTTTTCTGCTTGCTTTTTCTTTTTTTTTCTTTTTTTCTTTATTTTTCGCATTTTTTTCGCAAGCTTTACTTTTCACTGCTTTTTCTTGCTTCAAGAATCAATTTCATGATTTTTCAGATTATTAATAACATTTCTCTTTTTTCATTATTCTTTCTAGAGGCAATAATTTTAACATTCATAAACAACAAATTAAAAAATATGCACTGTTCAAGCATTTATTCAGAAAATAAAAAGTATTGCCACCACATCAAAATAATTAAACTATTTTCAAGATAGAATTCGAAATTGATGTACTTCTTTTTCTTTTTCAGAAAACATTTTTCATTTAAGAAAGGTGAAGGATTTTTGGGACATTCTTAGCTTTAAGACATAGACACTAAACACTAATGATCATGTAATAAAGACACAAGCATAGACAAAACATAAAGCATAGAAACCGAAAAACAGAAAAATAAGAACAAGGAAATTAAAGAACGGGTCCATCTTAGTGACGGCGGCTAGTTCTTCCTCTTGAAGATCCTATGGAGTGTTTGAACACCTCAATATCTCTTCCTTGCCTTTGTTGCTCCTTTCTCATGGTCTTTTGGTGCCATTAATGGTTATGGAAAAATAAAAAGCAGAGCTTTTTCCACACCAAACTTAAAAGGGTTGCTCATCCTCGAGCAAAATAAGATAGAAGGGAGTAGAAGAAGAATGTTGCAATTAATTTTGAAAATTTATTACTGTATATAAGAAAATTAAAAAGAGTTGAAAAGAATTTTGAAAAGATATGTAAGTTTTGAAAATGTTTTGGAAGGAATTGAAATGAATTGAAAAAAGAATTAAAAAGATTTGGAAAGGTTATTAATATTTGAAAATAGAAATTGAAAGATGAACATTTAAAATATGCTTGATGCAAAAAATTATGAATTAAAACATGAAAAATTGAAAAAAATTGAATTGGAAACAAAATTACCTCCCTTGTGTCATCCTGGTGTTAAACGCCCAGAATGCTATCTATTATGGCGTTTAACGCCCACTTGATTGCCATTTTGGGAGTTTAACACCCAGCCAGATACCCTGGCTGGCGTTAAACGCCAGGAATCCTTCTTTACTGGGCATTTTTCTGAACACCCAGAATGCTGCCATTTCTGGCGTTAAACGCCCAGAATGCTATCTGATGAGCGGATAATTTATACGCTTTTTGGCATTGTTTTTACATAGTTTTTAGTATGATTTGATTAGTTTTTAGTATATTTTTATTAGTTTTTAATTAAAAATCATATTTCTAGACTTTACTAGGAGTTTGTGTGTTTTTCTGTGATTTCAGGTATTTTCTGACTGAAATTGAGGGACTTGAGCAAAAATCTGATTTAGAGGCTGAAGAAGGACTGCAGATGTTGTTGGATTCTGACCTCCCTGCACTCAAAGTGGATTTTCTGGAGCTATAGAAGTCCAAATGGCGCGCTCTCAACTGAGTTGGAAAGTAGACATCCAGGGCTTTCCAGCAATATATAATAGTCCATACTTTGCCTAAGTTTAGATTACGCAAACTGGCGTTCAACGCCAGATTTCTGCCCTATTCTGGCGTTAAACGCCAGAAACAAGTTGCAAAGTAGAGTTAAACGGCAGAAACAAGTTTCAAACTGGCGTTCAACTCCAAGGAAGACCTCTACACGTGAAAGTTTCAATGCTCATCCCAAGAACACACCAAGTGGGCCCGGAAGTGGATTTCTGCATCATTTACTCATTTCTGTAAACCCTAGTTACTAGTTTAGTATAAAAACTACTTTTAGTGATTTATTTCACATCTTTGGAACACATTATGTAATTTTGACGTTCTGAGACCTCCATGGGAGGCTGGCCACTCAGCCATGTCTACCCTATTTTCACTTATGTATTTTCAACGGTAGAGTTTCTACACACCATAGATTAAGGTGTGGAGCTCTGCTGTTCCTCATGAATTAATGTAAGTTACTATTGTTTTTCTATTCAACTCAAGCCTATTTCTTCTCTAAGATATTCATTCGCACACAAGAACATGATGAATGTGATGATTATGTGATGCTAATCACCATTCTCACTTATGAACGTGTGCCTGATAAACACTTCCATTCTACATGAAAGCAGGCTTGAATGCATATCTCTTAGCCTCCTGATTTACGATCAGAGTCTTCGTGGTATAGGCTAGAATTATTGGCGGCCATTCTTGAGATCCGAAAAGTGTAAACCTTGTCTGTGGTATTCCGAGTATGATCTGGGAAGGGATGGCTGTGACGAGCTTCAAACTCGCGAGTGCTGGGCGTAGTGACAGACGCAAAAGGATTACTGAATCCTATTCCAGCATGATCGAGAATCGACAGATGATTAGCCGCACGGTAACAGCGCATTTGGACCATTTTCACTGAAAGGACGGGATGTAGCCATTGACAACAGTGATGCCCAATATACAGCTTGCCATGGAAAGGAGTATGAAGGATTGGATGAAGACAGTAGGAAAGCAGAGGTTCAGAAGAAACAAAAGCATCTCCATATGCTTATCTGAAATTCTCACCAATGAATTACATAAGTATTTCTATCCTATTTTATATTTTAATTATATTTTTACTATCAATTTACCATAACCATTTGAATCCGCCTGACTGAGATTTGCAAGATGACCATAGCTTACTTCAAGCCGACAATCTCCGTGGGATCGACCCTTACTCACGTAAGGTTTATTACTTGGATGACCCAGTGCACTTGCTGGTTAGTTGTGCAAAGTTGTGACAAAGAACTAAGATTATGAACGTGCGTATAAAGTTTTTGCCGCTGTTACCAAGGAATGAACGATCACGATTTTGTGCACCAAGTTTTTGGTGCCGTTGCTGGGGATTGTTTGAGTTTGGACAACTGACGGTTCATCTTGTTGCTCAGATTAGGTAATTTTATTTTAATTTTAAGCTTTTTGTTTTTATTATTTTTATTTTCAAAAAGTTTTCAAAAAATAAAAAATAAATTATTCTATGATCTTCAGAATTTTTAAGAATGAATTCTAGAGTTTCATGAGATATGTTGAACCTGGCTGGTTGTTAAGCCATGTCTAATCTTTTGGACCGAGGTTTCAACTATCCTTAGAAGAGCTTCTTTGTCTTTCTCAGCAATTTAGCTGTTGTATGTAATGATCTGCTAAAGCTTGGCTGGCCATTGGCCATGTCTAGTGTTTTGGACCGGAACTTTCACTGAAAGCTTGGCTGGCTAGTAAGCCATGTCTAATTCCTGGACCGGAGTTTTAGACTAACATTGCATGATTCCTGGAATCCTTATTAAAAATTTTGAATTTCTTTACTTTCTTTTTCCAAATAATTTTCGAAAAAACCAAAAAAAATTTAATAAAATCATAAAAACCAAAATTTGATGTTTCTTGCTTGAGTCTAGTGTCAATTTTTAAGTTTGGTGTCAATTGCATCTTTTTAATTTTTCATTAGAATTTCCGAAAACTCATGCATTTGTTCTTCATGATCTTCAAGTTGTTCTTGATGAATTTCTTTGTTTGATCTCTAAATTTTTCTTGTTTGGTGTCTTTTCTTGTTTTTCATATGCATTTTAGAATCATTAGTGTCTAAACATTAAAAATTTTTAAGTTTGGTGTCTTGCATGTGTGCCTTTTCTAAAAAAATTGTCAAAAATAAGTTCTTAGTGTTCATCTTGACATTCAAAGTGTTCTTGATGTTCATCTTAACATTCAAAGTGTTCTTGCATGCATTAGTTGTTTTGATTCATGATTTTCATGTTTTGTTTCATTTTTACTGTTTAATAAAAAGAAAAAAGAGAAAAACAACAATATGACAACTTTTTTCTCTTTCTTCATTAAAAATTCAAAAATAAAAAAAATTACTTTCCTTATTTCACTCATAAATTTTCAAAAATTTGAGTTGACTTTTTCAAAATTTTTTAAAATTTAGTTGTTTCTTATGAGTCAAATCAAATTTTCAATTTAAAAATTCTATCTTTTTCAATTCTTTTTCAAAAATCAAATCTTTTTTATTTTTTCTTTCATAAATTCGAAATTTTCAAAATTTATTTTCAAAATCTTTTTCTTATTTCTATTTCATATTTTCGAAATTAATGCTAACAATTAATGTGATTGATTTAAAAAATTTTAGTTTGTTACTTGCCTAGTAAGAAATGTTCAATCTTTAAATTTTAAAATCATATCTTTTTGTTTCTTGTTAGTTAAGTAATCAACTATAATTTTCAAAATCAAATCTTTTTAAATTTCTTTTTCAAATCTTTTTCAAAATAAATTTCAGTCACATCTTTTTCAAAATCAATTTCAGAATCTTTTCTAACTTCTTATCTTTTCAAAATTGATTTGCAAATCTTTTTCCAATTAATCTTATCTTGTTTGATTCTTATCTTTTTCAAAACCACCTAACTAATTCTCTCTCTCTAATTTTCAAAAATCACTAACCTCTTTTTCAAAATTCCTTTTTAATTAACTATTTGTTTTAAATTCTAATTTAATTTAATTTAATTTTTCTTTTTAAAACTTTCGAATTTTAACTTCAAATTTTAAATTAAAAACAAAAATATTTTTATTTTATTTTATTTAATTTCCAAATTCTTCCCACTCTCATCCCCTTCTATTTATTTATTTATTTATCTACTAACACCCCTCTTTCACTCAAAAATTCGAACCCACGCTTCTCCTCTGTGTTCGAATTCTTATCTTTTCCTTCTTCCATTCTTCTCTTCTTATACTCATATAAGGAATCTCTATATTGTGACATAGAGGATTTCATATTTTCTTTTCTGTTCTCTTCTTTTTCATCTGAGCAGGAACAAGGATAAGAACATTCTTGTTGAAGCTGATCCTGAACCTGAAAGGACTCTGAAGAGGAAGCTAAGGGAAGCTAAAGCACAACTCTCTGGAGAAAATCTGACAGAAATTTTCGAAAAAGAAGGAGACATGGCCGAACCCAACAACAATGTAAGAAAGATGCTTGGTGACTTCACTGCACCAAATTCCAATTTACATGGAATAAGCATCTCAATCCCTGCCATTGGAGCAAACAATCTTGAGCTAAAGCCTCAATTAGTTTCTCTGATGCAACAGAATTGCAAGTTTCATGGACTTCCATCAGAAGATCCTTTTCAGTTCTTAACTGAATTCTTGCAGATCTATGATATTGTTAAGACCAATGGGGTTGATCCCGAGGTCTATAGGCTTATGCTTTTCCCGTTTACTGTAAGAGACAGAGCTAGAATATGGTTGGACTCTCAACCTAAAGATAGCCTGAACTCTTGGGATAAGCTGGTCACGGCTTTCTTAGCCAAGTTCTTTCCTCCTCAAAAGCTTAGCAAGCTTAGAGTGGATGTACAAACCTTTAAACAGAAAGAAGGTGAATCCCTCTATGAAGCTTGGGAGAGATACAAGCAACTGACCAAAAAGTATCCTTCTGACATGCTTTCAGAATGGACCATCCTGGATATATTCTATGATGGTTTGTCCGAATTATCAAAGATGTCATTGGACCATTCTGCAGGTGGATCCATTCACCTAAAGAAAACACCTGCAGAAGCTCAGGAACTCATTGATATGGTTGCAAATAACCAGTTCATGTACACTTCTGAAAGGAATCCTGTGAGTAATGGGATGCCTCAGAGGAAGGGAGTTCTTGAAATTGATACTCTGAATGCCATATTGGCTCAGAATAAAATATTGACTCAGCAAGTCAATATGATTTCTCAGAGTCTGAATGGATTGAAAGCTGCATCAAATAGTACTAAAGAGGCATCTTTTGAAGAAGAAGCTTATGATCCTGAGAACCCTGCAATAGCAAAGGTGAATTACATGGGAGAACCCTATGGAAATACCTATAATCCCTCATGGAGAAATCATCCAAATTTCTCATGGAAGGATCAACAAAAGTCTCAACAAGGCTTTAATAATGGTGGAAGAAACAGGTTTAGCAATAGCAAGCCTTTTCCATCATCCTCTCAGCAACAGACAGAGAATTCTGAGCAGAATCTATCTAGCTTAGCAAATATAGTCTCTGAACTATCTAAAGCCACTCTAAGTTTCATGAATGAAACAAGGTCCTCCATTAGAAATTTGGAGGCACAACTGGGCCAACTGAGTAAAAGAGTCACTGAAACTCCTCCTAGTACTCTCCCAAGCAATACAGAAGAGAATCCAAAAAGAGAGTGCAAGGCCATAACCTTACTTGGTGTGGCCGAACCCAGAAAGGAGGAGAAGGACATGAATCCTAGTGAGGAAGACCTCCTGGGACGTTCACTGACTAATAAGGAGTTTACTTTTGAGGAACCAAAGAAATTGAGGCTCATCTAGAGACCATAGAGATTCCTTTGAACCTCCTTTTGCCATTCATGAGCTCTGATGACTATTCTTCCTCTGAAGAGGATGAAGTCATCATTGAAGAGTAGGTTGCTAAATATCTAGGAGCCATCATGAAGTTGAATGCCAGTTTATTTGGTAATGATACTTGGGAGGATGAACCTCCCTTGTTCACCAATGAACTAAGTGCATTGATAAGGCAGACATTGCCTCAGAAGAAACCGGATCCCGGAAAGTTCTTCATACCTTGTACCATAGGCACCATGACCTTTGAGAAGGCTCTGTGTGACCTTGGGTCAGGGATAAACCTCATGCAACTCTCTGTAATAGAGAAACTGAGAATCTATGAGGTATAAGCTACAAGAATCTCACTAGAGATGGCAGACAAATCAATGAAACAGGCTTATGGATTAGTAGAGGACTTGTTAGTAAAGGTTGAAGGCCTTTACATCCCTACTGATTTCATAATTCTAGACAATGGGAAGGATGAGGATGAATCCATCATCCTTGGAAGACCCTTCCTAGCCACAGCAAAAGTTGTGATTGATGTAGACAGAGAAGAGTTGGTCCTTCAACTGAATGAGGACTACCTTGTATTTAAGACTCAAGGTTCTCCTTCTGTAACCATGGAGAGGAAGCATGAAAAGCTTCTCTCACTGTAGAGTCAACCAAAGCCCCCATAGTCAAACTCTAAGTTTGGTGTTGAACCCCCACATTCAAACTCTAAGTTTGGTGTTGGGAGGTCCCAACAATGCTCTGAACATCTGTGAGGCTCCATGAGAGCTCACTGTCAAGCTATTGACATTAAAGAAGCGCTTGTTGGGAGGCAACCCAATGTTATTTAATTATATTTAATTATTTTCCATTTCTATTTTATGTTTTCTTTAGGTTGATGATCATGTGAAGTCACAAAAACTACTGAAAAATCAAAAACAGAATGAAAAACAGCATTAAAAACAGCTCACCCTGGAGGAAGAACTTACTGGCGTTTAAACGCCAGTAAGAAGAATCAAACTGGCATTTAACGCCAGGAAGAAGCATCAAGCTGGCGTTAAACGCCAGAAACAAGCACCAGACTGGCATTTAACGCCAGAACAGAGCATGGAATTGGCGATAAATGCCAAAAACAAGCAGCAAGCTGGCGTTTAACGCCAGACATGCATTCTAAGGACGTTTTACATGCCTAAATAGAGCAGGGATGTTAAGTCCTTAACCCCTCTGGATCTGTGGACCCCACAGGATCCCCACCTACCCCACCTCTTCTTTTCTACTCTTCACACCTTTTCATAACTCTCTTCCCCAAATACCCTTCACCAATCACCTCCATACCTCTTCCCTAAATACACTTAACCACTCACATCCATCCACTCTTCCCCATAAACCCCACCTACCTCCAAAATTTAAATTATTTTCCCTCCCAAACCCAACCCTAATGGCCGAAACCTACCCTCCAACCCACCCCTATATAAACCCCTCAACACTACTCCATTTGCACACATTACAACCACCATTTCTCCCCCTTGACCAAATACACTCTCTCCCTCCATTTCCTCCATTTTCTTCTTCTTCTACTACTTTCTTTCTTTTTTTGCTCGAGGACGAGCAAACATTTTAAGTTTGGTGTGGTAAAAGCATTGCTTTTTGTTTTTCCAAAACAATCAATGGCACCTAAGGCCAAAGAAACCTCAAGAAAGAGGAAAGGGAAGGCAATTGCTTCCACCTCTGAGTCATGGAAAATGGAGAGATTCATCTCAAAGGTCCATCAAGACCACTTCTATGAAGTTGTGGCCAAGAAAAAGGTGATCCCTAAGGTCCCTTTTAAGCTCAAAAAGAGCGAATATCTGGAGATCCGACAAGAGATTAGAAGAAGAGGATGGGAAGTTCTCTCTAATCCTATCCAACAAGTCGGGATCTTAATGGTTCAAGAGTTCTATGCAAACGCATGGATCACTAGGAACCATGATCAAAGTAGGAACCCGAATCCAAAGAATTGGCTTACAATGGTTCGGGGGAAATACTTAGATTTCAGTCCGAAAAATGTAAGGTTGGCGTTCAACTTGCCAATGATGCAAGAAAATGCACGCCCCTACACTAGAAGGGTCAACTTTGATCAAAGGTTGGACCAAGTCCTCATGGACATATGTGTGGAAGGAGCTCAATGGAAAGTTGACTCAAGAGGCAAGCCGGTTCAATTGAGAAGACCGGACCTTAAGCCTGTAGCTAGAAGATGGTTGGAGTTCATTCAATGCTCAATTATTCCTACTAGCAACCGGTTTGAAGTTACTGTAGACCGGGCCATCATGATCCATAGTATCATGATTGGGGAGGAAGTGAAAGTTCATGAGATTATACCTCAAGAACTCTACAAGGTGGCTGACAAGTCCTCCACTTTGGCAAGGTTAGCCTTTCTTCACCTCATTTGCCACCTCTGCAATTCGGCTGGAATTGACATAGAGGGAGATATCCTCATTGATGAGGACAAGCCCATCACTAAGAAAAGAATGGAGCAAACAAGAGATCATGGACGTCAACAAGAGCATGAGGAAATTCCTCACCAAGAAATCCCTGAGATGCCTCAAGGGATGCACTTCCCTCCACAAAACTATTGGGAGCAAATCAACACCTCCCTAGGAGAATTAGGTTCCAACATGGGACAACTAAGGATGGAACACCAAGAGCACTCCATCATTCTCCATGAGATTAGAGAAGATCAAAGAGCTATGAGGGAGGAGCAAAAAAGACAAGGAAGAGACATAGAGGAGCTCAAGAGCACCATTGGTTCTTCAGGAAGAGGGAGACACCACCCTCACTAAGGTGGACTCGTTCCTTAATCTCCTTGTTCTTATTTTCCTGTTTTTCGGTTTTTGAGCCTTATGTTTTATTTATGTTTGTGTTTTTCCTATATGATCATTAGTGTTTAAGTGTCTATGTCTTAAAGCTATGAATATCCTATGAATCCATCACCTCTCTTAAATGAAAAATGCTTTTAATCACAAAAGAACAAGAAGTACATGATTTCGAATTCATCCTTGAAATTAGTTTAATTATTTTGATGTGGTGACAATACTTTTTTTTTCTGAATGAATGCTTGAACAGTGCATATATCTTTTGAATTTGTTGTTTATGAATGTTAAAATTGTTGGCTCTTGAAAAATGATGAAAAAGGAGAAATGTTATTTGATAATCTGAAAAATCATAAAATTGATTCTTGAAGCAAGAAAAAGCAGTGAATACAGAAGCTTGCGAAAAAAAAAGAGAAAAGAAAATTGGCGAAAAAAATAATAAAAGAAAGAAAAAGAAAAAGCAAGAAGAAAAAGCCAAGAGCTCTTTAAACCAAAAGGCAAGAGCAAAAAGCCAGTAACCCTTTAAACCAAAAGGCAAGGGTAATAAAAAGGATCCAAGGCTTTGAGCATCAGTGGATAGGAGGGCCCAAAGGAATAAAATCCTGGCCTAAGCGGCTAAACCAAGCTGTCCCTAACCATGTGCTTGTGGCGTGAAGGTGTCAAGCCAAAAGCTTGAGACTGAGCGGTTAAAGTCAAGGTCCAAAGAAAAAAAAAGTGTGCTTAAGAACCCTAGACACCTCTAAATGGGGACTCTAGCAAAGCTGAGTCACAATCTGAAAAGGTTCACCCAGTTATGTGTCTGTGGCATTTATGTATCCGGTGGTAATACTGGAAAACAAAGTGCTTAGGGCCACGGCCAAGACTCATAAAGTATCTGTGTTCAAGAATCAACATACTGAACTAGGAGAATCAATAACACTATCTAAATTCTAAGTTCCTATAGATGCCAATCATTCTGAACTTCAAAGGATAAAGTGAGATGCCAAAACTGTTCAGAGGCAAAAAGCTACTAGTCCCGCTCATCTAATTGGAGCTAAGTTTTATTGATGTTTGGAATTTATAGTATATTCACTTCTTTTTATCCTATTTGATTTTCAGTTGCTTGGGGACAAGCAACAATTTAAGTTTGGTGTTGTGATGAGCAGATAATTTATACGCTTTTTGGCATTGTTTTTAGATAGTTTTTAGTATGATTTGATTAGTTTTTAGTATATTTTTATTAGTTTTTAATTAAAAATCACATTTCTGGACTTTACTAGGAGTTTGTGTGTTTTTCTGTGATTTCAGGTATTTTCTGACTGAAATTGAGGGACTTAAGCAAAAATCTGATTTAGAGGCTGAAGAAGGACTACAGATGCTGTTGGATTCTGACCTCCCTGCACTCAAAGTGGATTTTCTGGAGCTACAGAAGTTCAAATATCGCGCTCTCAACTGCGTTAGTAAGTAGACATCCAGGGCTTTCCAGCGATATATAATAGTCTATACTTTGCCCAATTTTAGACGATGCAAACTGGCGTTCAACGCCAGCTTTCTGCCCTATTCGGGCGTTAAACGCCAGAAACAAGTTGCAAAGGAGAGTTAAATGCCAGAAACAAGTTACAAACTGGCATTCAACTCCAAAGAAGACCTTTACACGTGAAAGCTTCAATGCTCAGCCCAAGCACACACCAAGTGGGCCTGGAAGTGGATTTCTGCATCATTTACTCATTTCTGTAAACCCTAGTTACTAGTTTAGTATAAAAACTATTTTTAGTGATTTATTTCACATCTCTGGAACACATTATGTAATTTTGACGTTCTGAGACCTCCATGGGAGGCTGGCCACTCGGCCATGTCTACCCTATTTTCACTTATGTATTTTCAACGGTAGAGTTTCTACACACCATAGATTAAGGTGTGGAGCTCTGCTGTTCCTCATGAATTAATGCAAGTTACTATTGCTTTTCTATTCAACTCAAGCCTATTTCTTCTCTAAGATATTCATTTGCACACAAGAACATGATGAATGTGATGATTATGTGACGCTCATCACCATTCTCACTTATGAATGCGTGCCTGACAAACACTTCCATTCTAGATGAAAGCAAGCTTGAATGTATATCTCTTAGCCTCCTGATTTACGATCAGAGTCTTCGTGGTATAGGCTAGAATTATTGGCGGCCATTCTTGAGATCCGAAAAGTCTAAACCTTGTCTGTGGTATTTCGAGTAGGATCTGGGAAGGGATGGCTGTGACGAGCTTCAAACTCGCGAGTGCTGGGCGTAGTGATAGACGCAAAAGGATTACTGAATCCTATTCCAGCATGATCGAGAACCGACAGATGATTAGCCGTGCAGTGACAGTGCATTTGGACCATTTTCACTGAGAGGACGGGATGTAGCCATTGACAACGGTGATGCCCAACATACAGCTTGCCATGGAAAGGAGTATGAAGGATTGGATGAAGACAGTAGGAAAGCAGAGGTTCAGATGGAACAAAAGCATCTCCATATGCTTATCTGAAATTCTCACCAATGAATAATATAAGTATTTCTATCCTATTTTATATTTTAATTATATTTTAACTATCAATTTACCATAATCATTTGAATTCGCCTGACTGAGATTTGCAAGATGACCATAGCTTGCTTCAAGCCGACAATCTCCATGGGGTCGACCCTTACTCATGTAAGGTTTATTACTTGGACGACCCAGTGCACTTGCTGGTTAGTTGTGCGAAGTTGTGACAAAGAACTAAGATTATGAACGTGCGTATAAAGTTTTTGGTGCCGTTACCAAGGAATGAACGATCACGATTTCGTGCACCACTATCCTTACTGGCGTTTAGTAAGCCTGTCCTCCAGGGTGTGCTGTTTTAGATGCTGTTTTTGATTTTGCTTTATTTTTGCAACTATTTTTATGACTTTACATGATCATCAACCTAAAGAAAACATAAAATAACAATGGAAAACAAATGTCTAAAATAAATATAATTAAATAACATTGGGTTGCCTCCCAATAAGCGCTTCTTTAATGTCAATAGCTTGACAGTGAGCTCTTAGAGGGCTTCTCAGAGACTCAGAGCTTAATGGTGGCCTCCCAACACCAAACTTAAAAGGTGAGTGTGGGGGCTCTGTTTGACTCTGTATTGAGAGAAGCTTTTCATGCTTCCTCTCCATGGTTACAGAAGAAGATCCTTGAGCCTTAAACACAAGGTAGTCCACATTCAATTGAAGGACTAACTCTCCTCTGTCCACATCAATCACAGCCCTTGCTGTGGCCAGGAAGGGTCTTCCAAGGATGATGGATTCATCCTCATCCTTCCCAGTGTCTAGGATTATGAAATCAGCAGGGATGTACAGGCCTTCAACCTTCACTAAGACATCCTCTACAAGTCCATAAGCCTATTTCATTGATTTGTCTGCCATCTCTAGTGAGATTTTTGCAGCTTGTACCTCAAAGATCCCTAGTTTCTCCATTACAGAGAATGACATGAGGTTTATTCCTGACCCCAGGTCACACAAAGCCTTCTCAAAGGTCATGGTGCCTATGGTACATGGTATTAATAACTTTTCGGGATCCGGTTTCTTTTGAGGTAATTTTAGTTGAACCAAAGCATTTAGTTCATTGATGAGCAATGGAGGTTCATCCTTCCAAGTCTCATTACCAAATAACTTGGCATTCAGCTTCATGATTGCTCCTAGATACTGAGCAACTTGCTCTTCAATAATATCTTCATCTTCTTCAGAGGAAGAATACTCATCAGAGCTCTTGAATGGCAACAGTAAGTTTAGTGGAATCTCTATGGTCTCTATATGAGCCTCAGATTCCTTGGGTTCCTCAGGAAGGAACTCCTTAGTTGTCAGTGGACGTCCATTGAGGTCTTCCTCGCTGGAAATCACTGCCTCTTCCTCCTCCATGGGTTCGACAATTTTGGTTATATTGATGGCCTTGCACTCTCTCTTTGGATTCTCTTCTGTATTGCTTGGGAGAGTACTAGGAGGGATTTTAGTAACTTTTTTACTCAGCTGACCCACTTTTGCCTCCAAATTTCTGATGGAGGACCTTGTTTCAGTTATGAAACTGAGAGTGGTCTTAGATAGATCAGAGACTATGATTGCTAAGTCAGAGAGGCTCTGCTTAGAATTCTCTGTCTGTTGCTAAGAAGATAATGGAAAAGGCTTGCTATTGCCAAACTTATTTCTCCCACCATTATTATTATTGAAGCTTTGATTAGGCTTCTGCTGATCCTTCCATGAGAAATTAGGATGATTCCTCCATGAAGGATTGTAAGTGTTTCCATAGGATTCTCCCATGTAATTTACTTCTTCTATTGAAGTTGGAAGTTGGTGCAGTAAAGTCACCAAGCACCTTCCTTGCATCTCCACCATTGTTGCTGGGTTTGGCTACCATGTCTACTTCTTTTTCGAAAATTTCTATCAGGTCCTCTCTGGAGTATTGTGCTTTAGCTTCTCTTAGCTTCCTCTTCAGAGTCCTTTCAGGTTCAGGATCAGCTTCAACAAGAATGTTTTTATCCTTGTTTCTGCTCATATGAAAAAGAAGATAATAGAAAAGAAGAGGAATCCTCTATGTCACAGTATAAAGATTCCTTTATGTGAGTATAAGAATAGAAGAATAGAAGAATAAGGTAGAAGAAGAAATTCGAACACAGAGAGGGAGAGAGGGTTCGAATTATTAATTAAAAGAAAAGAAAAATATTTTTGTTTTTATTTTGATTATAAGTTAGAATTCAAAATTTAAGAAAAAAAAAGCAAATTGAAAAATAAATTAATTAATTAAAAAAGATTTTTGAAAAAATTGTTAGTTGTTTTCGAAAATTAGAGAGAAAAGTAGTTAGGTGGTTTTGAAAAAGATAAGAAATAGTAAACTTTTTAAAATTAAAATAAAACAAACAAGTAATTAATTGAAAAAGATTTGAAAATAAATTTTGAAAAGATAAGAAGTTAGAAAAAGAGTTTGAAATTAAATTTTGAAAAAGATATGATTGAAATTTATTTTGAAAAAGATTTAAAAAAGAAATTAAAAAGATTTGATTTTTAAAATTAAAGTTGATGACTTGACTAACAAGAGACTAAAAGATATGATTCTAGAATTTAAAGATTGAACCTTTCTTAACAAGAAAGTAACAAACTTGAAATTTTTGAATCAAAACATTAATTGTTAGCAAGGATTTCGAAAATTATGAAATAAAATTAAGAAAAAGATTTTGGAAATTAATTTTGAAGAATTTTCGAAAAACATGAAAGAAAAATGAAAAAGATTTGATTTTGAAAAAGATTTGAAAAGATAGAATTTTTTAATTGAAATTTTGACTTGACTAACAAGAAACAACTAAATTTTAAAAATTTTTAACCAAGTCAACTCAAAATTTCGAAATTTATGAATAAAATAAGGAAATATATTTTTTTGAATTTAATGAAGAAAGAGAAAAATAACAAAATGAAACAAAACATAAAAATTTAAGATCAAAATAAATAATGCATGCAAGAACGCTTTGAATGTCAAGATGAACACCAAGAACACTTTGAAGATCAAGATGAACATCAAGAACATATTTTTGAAAATTTTTAAGAAAAGAAACACATGCAAGACACAAAACTTAGAAATTTTTAATGTTTAGACACTATGAATTCAAAAATGCATATGAAAAACAACAAAAAACACAAAACAAGAAAATCACAAGATTAAACATGGAAAATCATCAAGAACAACTTGAAGATCAAAGAAGAACACAATGCATGAATTTTCGAAAATCTAAGAAAATAAAAAACATGCAGTTGACACCAAACTTAAAATTTGACACTAGACTCAAACAAGAAACACAAATTTTTTTTTCAAAATTAAAAATAAAAAGTTTAAACATAAAATAAAATTACCCAATCTAAGCAACAAAATGAACCGTCAGTTGTCCAAACTCGAACAATCCCCGGCAATGGCGCCAAAAACTTGGTGCACGAAATTGTGATTCACACTTTTCACAACTCCGCTACTAACCAGCAAGTGCACTGGGTTGTCCAAGTAATACCTTACGTGAGTAAGGGTCGATCCCACGGAGATTGTTGGCCTGAAGCAAGCTATGGTCATCTTGTAAATCTCAGTCAGGTGGATTCAAATGGTTATGAGGTTTTGATAATTAAAAGATAAATAAAACATAAAATAAGATAGAGATACTTATGTGATTCATTGGTGGGAATTTCAGATAAGCGTTTGGAGATGCTTTGTTGCTTCTGAACCTCTGGTTTCCTATTGTCTTCTTCCAAACATGCGTGCTCCCTTCCATGGCAAGCTGCATGATCCTCCCTTCTATGTTCTCCATTTGTTCTACTTGGTGCCCAACACACTCCAATCTATTGTTCTCAAGTTGATATTCTACAACCTCCTTCAAAATATCCTCTTCGGTTGCTCTTCCACAATCATCTGTGGACATGTGGTATGAGTCCCATGCTTCTAACTTTTGACGGACGGTTGCTTGAAGCCGATCCATGGTTTTCGTGAGAGATGGGCATTGATATTCTTCCATGGAGGGTTGTGGTGAGAGATAGAATTCATCTTGAGGTTGAAAATTTGCACACATTGGAGGTGGTTCATCTTGGTCATGGTATGGAGAGGGTGGCTCTAGAAAGTATTGATGTTGGAATGGTGGTGGCTCTATATGTGGTTCATATGGCTCATATGGTTATTGGAATGATGGATATGGATTAGGGTCATATGAAGGTGGTTGGTAGGGAGGGGCTTGTGAGTATGGTTGAGGGTTATGTTGTGGATATGGCTCATAGGCATATGGTGGTTTAGAATTCTCAAATGAAATTCTGTTGCAGGTATAGTTTCTAAACCAACAATAATCCTTTCATACAAAAATTTATTTGTCACAAGTAACAAACCCCTAAGATTAATAACCGAAGTATTCAAACCTCGGGTCGTTCTCCCTAGGAATTGCAATAAGGTGTTCTTGTTATTGGCTATGAAGTATGTTTTGGGGTTTTTGGAATAAGAAACAAGAATTGTAAATTGCAAAAAAAATAAACAAACAACTAGAAAAGCTCTTGGAAAGGTATGTGGTGCATGAAATTGTGATTCACACTTTTTACAACTCTGCACAACTAACCAGCAAGTGCACTGGGTCGTCCAAGTAATACCTTACGTGAGTAAGGGTCGATCCCGCGTTTGGAGATACTTATGTGATTCATTGGTGGGAATTTCAGGTAAGAGTTTGGAGATGCTTTGTTGCTTCTGAACCTCTGCTTTCCTATTGTCTTCTTCCAACCATGCATGCTCCCTTCCATGGCAAGCTGTATGATCCTCTCAGATGAAAAATACCAGGTACGATCTTTGCACAGCTAATCAACTGTCGGATTTCTCGTCTCGGATGAAAAATACCAGGTACAGCTACCGCACGGCTAATCATCTGTCGGTTCTCACTAGCGTCGAAATAGGATCTCTCTATCCTTTTGCACACTGTCACTGCGCCCAACGTTTGCAGGTTTGAAGCTTATCACAGTCATCCCTTCCCAGATTCTACTCGGAGTACCACAGACAAGGTTTAGACTTTTCGGATCTCAGGAATGCTGCCAATGGTTCTAGCCTATACGATGAAGGTTCTAATCACGGATTCGGATGCTTTGTTGTCAGGAGAGATGATGCGAATCGTGGCTTAGAGACCCAAGAGAATATACTCCGGCTGTCGTCCAATGACTACGTTGAACATCATGTAGACCGCTTGTGGTTGTCAGGCATGCAGATCTTGGCTAAGCGAGTCATGAAGATAGTGGGTGATTGTCACGGGTCACCCCTTCATTCTGACTTAACTGAATTAAGTACGAGAGTATATCTTGGAAAAGAAGTAGGTGTGAATTGAAAGAGAAACAATAGTACTTGCATTAATTCATGAAGAACAGCAGAGCTCCACACCTTAATCTACGAGGTGTAGAAACTCCACCGTAGAAAATATATAAGAGAAAAAGGTCTAGGCATGGCCGTGTGGCCAGCCTCCAAGTCCAAGGATAGTATATTATGCGAATACAATAGTAAAAAGTGCTATTTATACTAAACTAGTTATTAGGGATTACAGAAAATAAGTAACTAAGTGCAGATAGTGCAGAAATCCACTTCCGGGGCCCACTTGGTGTGTGCTTGGGCTGAGCATTGAAGCTTTCACATGCATAGGCCATTCTTGGAGTTAAACGCCAGCTTGGGTGCCAGTTTGGGCGTTTAACTCCAGTTCTGGTGCCAGTTTGGGCGTTTTACTCCAGAAAAGGGTCTTTGGTGGGTGTTTGAACGCCAGTTTGGGGCATCAAATCTCGGGCAAAGTATGGACTATTATATATGGCTGGAAAGCCCAAGATGTCTAATTTCCAACGCAACTGAGAGCGTGCCAATTGGGATTTGGTAGCTCTAGAAAATCTACTTCGAGTACAGGAGGGTCAAAATCCAACAGCATCTGCAGTCCTTTCTCAGCCTCTGAATCAGATTTTTGCTTAGGTCCCTCAATTTCAGCCAGAAAAAACCTGAAATTACAAAAAAAATACACAAACTCATAGTAAAGTCCAGAAATGTGATTTTTTCATAAAAACTAATAAAAATATAATAAAAAGTAATTAAAACATTCTAAAAACTATGTAAAAACAATGCCAAAAAGGGTATAAATTATCCGCTCATCAGTATGAGAACTAGAAGTCCTATCCTAGCTATCCTTATCAATTATGATGAGAATTGTCCATTGCTCCCACTTAGTTAACCTCTAACTATGAAGAAAAGTCAAGTGAATGAATGGTACACGAAATCGTGATCTTAACACTTATTCACAATTCCGCGTAACTAACCAGCAAGTGCACTGGGTCATCCAAGAAATAAACCTTACGTGAGGTAGGGTCGATCCCATGGAGATTGTCGGCTTGAATCAAGCTATGGTCATCCTTGTAAATCTCAGTCAGGAGGATTCAAATGGTTATGAGTTTTGATAATTAAAATATAAATAAAACATAAATAAGATAGAGTTACTTATGCAATTCATTAGTGGGAATTTCAGATAAGCGTATGGAGATGCTTTGTTGCTTCTGAACCTCTGCTTTCCTACTGCCTCCTCCCAACCATGCGTTACCTCCTTCCATGGCAAGCTGTAAGATCCTCTCAGTAAAAATGGTCCTCTACGGTTTCTGCACGACTAATCAACTGTCGGATTTCTCGTCTTGGATGAAAAATACCAGGTACAGCTACCGCATGGCTAATCATCTGTCGGTTTCCGCTAGCGTCAAAATAGAATCCATTGATCCTTTTGCACACTGTCACTTGCGCCCAACATTCACAGATTTGAAGCTCGTCACAGTCATTCCTTCTTGAATCCTACTCGGAATACCACAGACAAGGTTTAGACTTTCCGGATCCCATGAATGGCTGTCAATAATTCTAGCCTATACCACGAAGATACTAATCACACGGACTCGGTCCGTGTATTAGATATCCAAGAGAGTATACTTTGGCTGTCGTCCAATGACTACGTTGAACATCATGTAGACCGCTTTGTGGTTGTCAGGCATGCGATCTTGGCTAAGCGAGTAACAAAGATTGGGTGATTGTCACAGGTCACCCTTTCATTCTGACTTAACTAAATTAAGTACAAGAGTATATCTTGGAGAAGAAGTAGGCGTGAATTGAATAGAAAACAGTAGTAATTGCATTAATTCATGAAGAACAGCAGAGCTCCACACCTTAATCTATGGGGTGTAGAAACTCCACCGTTGAAAATACATAAGTGAAAAAGGTCTAGGCATGGCTGAATGGCCAGCCTCCAAACGTGTACAATGGTCTCCAAGATCAAAGTGATAAAAGATATTCCAAAGATATAAAATAAATCTCTAAAAGTAGTTTTTATACTCAACTAGTAGCCTAGGATTACAGAAAATGAGTAACTAAGTGCAGATAGTGCAGAAATCCACTTCCGGGGCCCACTTGGTGTGTGCTTGGGTTGAGCATTGAAGCTTTCTTTCATGCATAGGCTGTTCCTGGAGTTAAATGCCAGTTTTGGTGCCAGTTTGGGCGTTTTATGCTAAGATGTTTTAGGCTGTATTTGAACGCCTGTTTGGGCATCAAATCTCAGACAAAGTATGAACTATTATATATTTTTGGAAAGTGCAGGATGTCTACTATCTAATGCAATTGAGAGCGTGCCAATTGGACTTCTGTAGCTCCAGAAAATCCACTTCGACTCCAGGAGGGTCAGAATCCAACAGCATCTGCAGTCCTTTTTCAGCCTCTGAAACAGATTTTTGCTCAGGTCCCTCAATTTCAGCCAGAAAATACCTGAAATCACAGAAAAATACACAAACTCATAGTAAAGTCTAGAAATGTGATTTTTAAATAAAAATTAATAAAAATATAATAAAAAGTAATTAAATCATACTAAAAACTATGTAAAAATAATGCCAAAAAGGGTATAAAATATCCGCTCATCAATGAACTAACTTGGTTCCACAAGTCCTAGCCTAATATAGATGAAAGACTAGCTTTAGTGGCATTCAAGTCAATTAGCAACTTCCAATTATCAATCAACAATGGAATTCGATAACTCAAGAGTCACTAATTACTCTACCTAGGCCAAGAGGAGAAAAATCTACTTTATAATCTAACCAAGCATTTTGTCAAACACTTGGGATGCATAAAAGGAAAGTAAAATCAAATTGCAAGAATTATAAATCTACAACTACTAATTCCAAGGAATTAAACAACAACAAAGCAATTCAACATTAAAGGAACATGAATCATAAATTGCATTAAAGGAAAATGGAAGAACAAAAGTGCATCAACATAAAAGTAGAGAATTACAAGAATTAAATGCTAAACTAGAGAGAGGAAAGGTAGAAGAAGAAGAAATTGCAAAGGAAAAGTAAATCAAGGTATGAAATTAACCTAGATCTAAGAAATTCTAATCTAGATCTAACCTAATCCTAATTCTAGAGAGAAGTGAGAGCTTCTCTCTCTAGAAACTAACTTTCCCTCCAAAACTAAACTAATTGGTCACTAATTGGTCCATCCCTCTTCAATCCTTAGGTTAAATAGCATCAGAAATGAGTTGGATTGGACCCAAAATACTTCAGAAATCGCTTGCCACGAGTTGGTTTTAGTGAGTCACGTGCAGCATTCCACGCATACGCGCACATCACGCGTACGCGTACATCACGGGTACGTGTCTCTATACGCCAGGCAACTATGGAAAATTTTATATCATTTTGAAGCCTCGGATGTTAGCTTTCTAACGCAACTAGAACTGCCTCATTTGGACCTCTGTAGCTGAAGTTATGATCGATTAAGTGCGAAGAGGTCAAGGTTGATAGCTTTGCGATTCCTTCATTTCTTCATGAGTTCTCCATTTCTACATGCTTTTTCTCCATTCCCTCAATCCAATCTTTGCCTCCTAAACCTGAAATCACTTAACAAATATATCAAGGCATCTAATGGAATCAAGGTAAATTAAATTTAGCTATTTTAAGACCTAAAAAGCATGTTTTCACTCTTAAGCACAATTAAAGGAGAATTTACAAAACCATGCTATTTCATTGAGTAAATATGAGAAAAGATGATATAATCCCTCTAAATTCAACACAAGATAAATCCTAAAAATGGAGTTTATCAATGCGGCGTTGGGTCTCACTTGCTGGTTTGCAGCAAGACACGGTGGTGTGATCCGCGGCCTTCTTCTACATCCAAATGCGTGTGGCGCTGAGGCATTCATGGTGGAGGCATTGCGACGGCTGATGGCGGAAGGAGGTCATGCGGCATTGTTTGGCAGCACGAGCAATGGTGCAGATGTGGGGTGGTTCAACGGCGCAGCGTGCGGCTAGGGAGAGAAGGATATATATTTGTGTGGTTGTTTTTATACTGTGAATGGGAGTGAGAATGAAATTAGGATGACTCTTTGGGTGCTGATTTTTTTTATTAGGTTCTTGGAAGCCTAGGCATCTTTAGTAGTTTTTAGACATCTTTTTGAATTTTTTTAAGGTTTAAATCAAAGTTCTTATGTTTTTTATGAAGTTTTCGTATCTAATCATATGTTTGGAGTTGTGTTAGAATTATTGTGTTTTAGGATTAGTTTTTAAACAAATAAGGAGTTAATATAAATATATAAGGAAACACAAAATGCACTCCTAGGAGAAGGAAGAGAAGTTGGCGCCAGACTTCAAGGATCTAAGTCCAGTCCTTACCACACAAAGATTTACTTCTAGGACATAAATCAAATGTGGTGAGGCGCTATGACCTCTAAAAGAAAAATATTATATATACATAGTAATAGTTGAAAGGAAAGTATAACAAGGAGCCTTGAAGGACAGCTTAAGCAATGAGTCGCAAAAAGAAAAGTGCATCGCTCGCATGAACGGAAACTTAAGTACGAAGAGGAGTAAATAAATATATAAATAATAAGAGAAAAAAGTCAAAAGGTGCAGAATATCAAGTTCCAGGCTCGACCTGCGAAACTAAGGCCGGCCAGAGAACATGTATATATATACATGTATATAAGTATATCCCAAAATATCCCAACATACATAAAGTAATCGCCTAGTTCTCGAAAAAGCCTCTAAGTTGATTAAACATAAGTTATATATACATAGGAGTGTCTATAAACATAAATACATAACCGACAACCCAAAATATAATAGCCCAACTTCTCTTGTCTTAGGAACCTCCAGACGCCTAGCGAGGGCCTCTCGACCTGCATCTGAAAATGATAACATATGTATGGAATGAGAACCGGAGGTTCTTAGCATGGTAATGGTCCCCACATAAATAATATATAAGGTCCCGAAAAAGCCAGAGGCGATTCTAGAACTCCGACACTCAGATTTAGAAGTTAGAGTTATAAATTTAACCAGAAATCAGGTAAACTATCTAAGGTACTTAGATTCTAATCCAATATATAACTTAACACTTCAATCCCACTCTCCTCCAACCCTCCAAAACACCGGTGGAACTACCCTTGTCACTCCTTGATGGATGAAAGATGTATCCGCACAAACTAACGGCAAGTATACCGGGTCGCATCAAGTAGTAAATCTCACAAGAGTGAGGTCGATCCCACAGGGATTGATGGATCAAGCAACTTTAGTTAGGTGATGAGTCTAGTCAAGCTAATATTGAAAGGAGTTTGGTGAAATTTAATGGACGGAATATAAATTGCAAGAAAGTAAGACAATAAAACGTAAAGTACTAGAAATTTAAATGCTGGAAACTAAAGGACTAGAGAATTAAATACTGAAAAGTAAATGATAGAAAATTAAATGGCAAGAAATGTAAATAGGCTGAATCGTAAATTGCAAGAAAGTAAAGGCACAAATGTAAATGGTGCTAGAAAGTAAATTGCATGAAAACTAAATGGGTCTTTGTTGCTGGGAATTATCAAAGCAATTAAAGTGAATTCAAGGTAACCAAAATGAAGAATATCAAAGAGAAAGATTCATTAGGGATTGGAGATATCATAATCCATCATGAATCAAATGGTCTCAACTTCATTCTCAATCATATGAAGTAGATCTATGGCGGATTGTAATTGATTGGGTCCTAATTCCTTGGCAACCCAATCTCTCTAATCACAATCAATTTACCAATTCCTTGATCCAATTGTCATGAGAAGAAGTAAAGTTCTTATCTCTTATCCATATGCCACACAAATAATCAAGACCTCAATTCCTCCCGGATGGTGTTGGTCAAGAGAATTGTAAAGGATAGAGCTTCAATTCTAATGCCCATGATTCCCCTTCCGAGGCTCGCATAAGCATTCAATAGATTCAAACCCCCTTCCAGAGTGAGTGAATCACAATCAATATAGAAGATATCCTTTAGCTACAACAAGCGGATTGAGAAGAAGAAGAATTTCATTCAATGTTGTGAATTACAATAGAGCTCCTCCACCTAATTATTAGGG
>NC_029792.2:77383307-77393945 GCF_000816755.2 Arachis ipaensis
TTCTCAATCATATGAAGTAGATCTATGGCGGATTGTAATTGATTGGGTCCTAATTCCTTGGCAACCCAATCTCTCTAATCACAATCAATTTACCAATTCCTTGATCCAATTGTCATGAGAAGAAGTAAAGTTCTTATCTCTTATCCATATGCCACACAAATAATCAAGACCTCAATTCCTCCCGGATGGTGTTGGTCAAGAGAATTGTAAAGGATAGAGCTTCAATTCTAATGCCCATGATTCCCCTTCCGAGGCTCGCATAAGCATTCAATAGATTCAAACCCCCTTCCAGAGTGAGTGAATCACAATCAATATAGAAGATATCCTTTAGCTACAACAAGCGGATTGAGAAGAAGAAGAATTTCATTCAATCATGTGAATCACAATAGAGCTCTTCCCCCTAATGAAACGGGATTTTAGTTCATCATTCAAAAAAAAAAAAAAAAAGAAAAGAAAGTACAAGAAAGTAAAAGAAAAGTACAAAGAAAATGATTCAAGGTTTTCCAATTAAGGTCCCTGCTTCCCAGCCTTCTTTCCCTCTTCAAAATCTATCCTATTTATACACTTCCTAGATCAATCTTCAAGTCTTTGGATGTGGGCTTTGGCCTATTGTTGAAGCAAGTTTGTAGTGACTTTGTGACGTTGACAAGGACGACGTTAGTTCACTAACGTTCACAAGCTTGCTTGGTTGCCATTTGGAATAAAAGTTGGTGTTGGCGTTGGTGACCAATGTTTGTGCACAAACGGTGGCTAACGTTCCCTTTAAAATCCTTTAGGAACGTTGCCACTGGCGTTTGTTCACCAACGTTGGTGCGCCAACATTCCTCCTTGTGCGTATGCACACTACTCTGTGCGATGCACACAAGGCAATTCTTCCAGCTCCAACTTGAAGATTTATCGAAGACGTTGGTGTGCAACGTTGCTAGCAACGTTGGTGAGCCAACTTTGGCCACCAACGTTACATGTAGAGCTTAGAATGTTGGTGAGCAACATTGGTGAGCCAACTTTGGCCACCAACGTTGCATGTGGAGCTTGGAATGTTGGTGGGCAACATTGGTGAGCTAACTTTGGCCACCAATGTTGCTTGCCTTCCTTGAGTCAACGTTTATGGCAACATTGGTGAGCCAACCTTGGCCACCAACGTTGCTTCCTCTCTTCTTCACAACGTTTGTGGCAACATTGGTGAGCCAACCTTGGCTACCAACATTGCTTCCTCTCTTCTTCACAATGTTTGAGGCAACATTGGTGAGCCAACTTTGGCCACCAACGTTGCTTTCTCTGCTTCTTCTCTGATTCTCCTCACCTATCATCAACCAAACAAAATGCATCAAAGAATTACCATAATCACAAGAAAATGCATCATTCATTAAATAAATTCCAATGCAATTGAACAACAAATTAATCATACTAGCCTCCCAATACTTATAAGCTCATACTAGCTTCTTCTTTAATTACCATGTTTGTTTATGATCATGATACTTAATTACTTTGACTCACAAAAGTTCAAGATGGTAATCATAATGTCACAGCAACATGTTACAATTCAAAATTCAAGCTATGCTTATTCAGAATACATGTGCATATAAAGAAAAGAAGAGACAATCATGCAATTTAAGGTACTGGAAACAAATAAGAGGAAAAGGAAGTTTACCACCTTGTAGTTCATCTTCATTGTTGTTGTCACTTTTCTCCTATTCTTTCCCTTCCCACACCAAACTTAGAATGATTGCTTGTCCTCAAGCAACAAATAAAATAATGGTGGTGAAGTTTATAATGGGTCATGAGTGTCTTACACAATGAAATATGAGTAATGCATGTGCTTAAGCAAGCAAAAGTAAGGATACAATAAAGGCACAAGAAGTAAAAACAGAGACAATGTGATTGCATTAATAAGTGGTGTGCATGGGACCTAGCATGAAAAATAAGTTGTGATGACAAGTCATCTTAGGCTAGTTTCACAAGCCTATTTTATTATTTTTTATTGGTTTTCATGCATTTTTAGGTAACAAATAAGTATTTGAGTGAGAATTTCATGCTTGTCTTGAATCAATCAAACACTGATAATTTTATGCATTTTCATTAGATTTCTTGCAAGATTTGGTTGATAATATGAATGATGCAAGAATTGATGATTATGCCAAGGCTTTGATGTATCTGTTTGGTTGATGACAGGTGAAAAGATAGAGAAAAAAAGAAGCAGAAAGCACAAAATAAGTAAGAATGCCACGCTCAGTAAGCGACGCGCACGCGCATGGGACGCTTATGCGTCAGGGGCAATTTCCAAAGAACCACGCGTACGCGTGCATGATGCGTACGCGTGGAAGTGTTTAGCGCTCGTTTTTAAAAGAGAGCGCTACATTCAGTAAACCAGCGTTTTCGGGCATATTCAAATTTAGAGGCAAAGTTTTGCAATCGACGCGCATGCGTGCTTGACGCACACGCGTCGATGGAGAACCTCGGATGAAGCACGCGCACACATGGCTGGTGCTAAAGCCTGGAATTGAGATTTTGCTACCCACGTGCACGCATGGGGCAGCGTTCGTTAAGCAAACGTAGCGCTCATTAAGAAAACGCTACAAGGGACGCGCACGCGTACATGACGCGTACGCGTCGATGGGCGAAAATGCAAAAGCACGCACCAGCGTGAGGGACTTGTACGCGTGGGTGAATGAACGCTGCGCTCAATTTTCAAACGCTTTGCTCTCCTGGAAGTGCAATTTTTGGCTCAATTAATCTGATTCAAAGCCCATTGAAGCTCCAAAGCAAGCAAAGCCCATTGACATCACTCAAAGGCACAAGACATAGGTAGAATAAGAATTTCATTTACTTGTAATTTGTTTACAATTTCATTTTCATTTTGTAAAGCCCATATAAAGGCATCAGTTGCATTTCAAAAGGACGGACGAACAGTAGGTTGCAATAGTAGTAGGAAGCAGTATGAGTAGGAGTATGGGTAGAATAGAAGGCTCTCTTTCATACACTTTTATTTTTCTGCACTTCAGTATTGAATTTAGTTTTATTTCAATGAAAATTCTCAATTTTTGCAATTCTCTTATGCAATTTTACTTTCTGCAACTTTACATTTGAGTTTGCTGTGATTTGAATTTACTTTTCATGCAATTTAATTCTTCTGTGATTGTTCTGAGATCTGATTTACTGCTTTCATTAAATTTTCTAGCACCCAATCCCCTTTACATTTGCTACAATTTATGTTTCTTGCTCTTTAGGATTAAGCTAATTTACTTTCTGCAATTTACAATTCTTGCAATTCACTTTCTGTTGCTCCAATTTCACCCAATTCACCACGGTTAGCTTAACTAAACTAATCACCTCCCTAAAATTTCTTGATCCATCAATCCCTGTAGGATCGACCTCACTCTTGTGAGTTATTTCTACTTGATGCGACCTGGTACACTTGCCGGTGAGTTTATATGGAATCGCTTTTCCCTCATCAAGTGGCAACACCAAGCTTAGTGTGACACTTTCATTTTAGAATGATGCAAGTACCAAGTGAAGATTGAAAGTCAAATTGTTGCGTGGCAATACCAAACTTAGAATGCAATCATATGCCAAATTATTGAAAGTAAAGTAAGCAAAGAAAGGAAATGTTACCTTTGGTTGGGTTGCCTCCCAACAAGCGCTCTTTTAATGTCATTAGCTTGACATGTTGTTATCAACTTTCTTCCTTTTCTTCCAATCGATCAAGAGAAATGACTTCAGAGAAGCAGAGGGGAAGTTTGATATCCCCTGTTTTGGCCTCTTCCCAACAAGCTTTCTTTTGTTATTTGCTTGATTTGCTTTGCTTGTTGGGGTAGGGTTGGATTATTTGCAGTTGTCCTTTTTTCCTTTATGGATATTGTCCTCCATTCCTCGGTCACCATCCTCTTTTTAGTGCTTTTGTTGATTGTCTTCACTTCTTTGTTTTTAAAACTTGGGTGTCGTGTGATGGTTGGAGTGTTTCCTTTGTCAAGAACTTCCTAGGGTAATGCTTTAATGAAGTCATGATGCACCACTATTTCGTGGTATATTTTGTGCATAATTAAGAGGATTTTATCAACATTCTATCACACTTATCCATATAAAATACATGGTTTTGTGTTTCCTTCCTAGTTTTGCTTGATGGTTGAAAACATGCGTTTTAGACCCTAAATAGGCTATATTTTGATCTCTCTCTATTACCATTTGATGCCGTGATCTATTTATTGAGTGGTTTTAGAACTTATAGGGGCAGGAATAGTCTAGAAGAGGGAAAGGAAGCATGCATAAGTCGAAGGAGCATGAAAAATGGAGTTTTGGAGCAGTGGTACCGACGCGCACGCGTGGGAGCTGGATCTTGGATTGGCGCGCAAAAAGGGACGCTTATGCGTGGCTGACCAGAATTTTCATCGATGCGTATGCACGCTTGACGCGTATGCGTGGATCGCAAAAACCCATCGACGCGTATGCGTGACGTGCGCACGTGACCTCTTTGATGAAAACGTGCCTGGCGATTTCAGCGGAGCTTCAGGCCCAGTTTTGATCAGAATTCTGGTGGGAAAGACATAAAGGACCAAGGATTGAAGGGGATTTCACTCTTTTTACACATTTAGATATTTTGGTAGTTACTTTTAGAAGTTACATTTTTAGAGAGAGAAACTCCAACTTCTCTCTAGGTTTTGGCTTTCTCAATTCCAATTGCACTTGGATCCCTTGGTTAGATCTGAATTCAATTTCAATTTTAGATTGTTCTAATTGTAGATCTTTCTCTTCTACTCTCAATTTAGTGTTTTTGTTATGGATTTGGATCTTGTTACTTTGATTTCTATTAATGCATTGAGAAATTTCATGTTCATTATTGTTAATTATTTGATTGTTGTTAATTGTTTGTAATAGATAGCTTTAATTCACATTCTCCTCTCAATTTCATGATGTCTTCTGTTATTGCTCACCAATTGCTTGAGAAAATGTCAACTATAGCTATGGAGTAGTTCTTCACTCTTGGCTTAGGAGTTGGGTAATTGGAGACACTTGAATTATCAAGGTCTTTTGTTGATTGACAATTGGAAATTGCTAATTGATTTGAATGATACTAACTCTAGTCCTTTCTTAGGATTTGACTAGGACTTGTGGACTCAAATTGATTATCTCTACTTGACTTTCCATCATAGTTAGAGGTTAACTAAGTGGAGCAATAACCAATTGATATCACAATTAATGGAGATAATAATGATAGGACTTCCAATTCTCAACCCTAGCCAAGGCTTTTATATTGATTGATTTTTCACTCTTGCTTGATTTAAAATTCTCGTGTCCCTTAGTTTCATTGTTATTTGTTCATTATTTTTATGCAAGCTTGTTTACATTTCTTGTATTCAACCTCAAACACCAAGAGACTCCTAGCCAATAATGTGCACCTTAGGGAAACTCCTAGGGAGAACGACTTGAGACTAATACTCTCGGTTATTGATTTGAATTGTGGACACACATTTACTTTGTTTGATGCGTTACAGCTTGTTGGTTTAGACTATACTCACGACGAACTTATTTGGTAAAATTCTATACCGACAAAATATAGCTCATCAAAATGGCGCCGTTGCCGGGGAGTTGCAAATGTGTGCCATATTGTTGGTTAGTGTAAATATGTGGATATGTGAATACTTGCATTCTTTCTTGATTGTTGCTAGTTGATTGTTAGTTAGGATTCATTTTTGTTTAGTGCATTTTCTTGTCATGAGCTCTATGCCCCTTTCAGTGAATGACACGATCACTGCTGGATCCAAGCTTAGCCACTTTTGATCCCGAAATTGAGAGAACTTTATTTCATCTTAGGCAAGCTTGGAGACGGTTAGCCTTTGGAGGTTATGAAAGGGTTCCTACCAATTCACCAACATTATCCGAGGTTGAATCGGAAACGTCATTTGAGGAGGAAACCATTTATTCTTCCATCGATACTACTAATTCTTCTTCTATCGATCTAGGTAACGAAATGATGGCCGCTCCAAGGAGAGTCACTCATAAGGAAGCCAGTGCTCTGGACTTTGTTCTTCAACCGCTTCAAATGTGTCATCCGGAGTGAAATGCTAATTTTGAACTCAAGACCGCTTTGATTCATCTTCTACCCATGTTTTATGGACTCTCCGCCCAAGATCCTATTAGACACCTTAGAGACTTTCAAGGTGTGTGTTCAATAACAAGGCGGGAGGGTTCCGTTGAGGTTGCTATTTGGTTGTTTGCCTTCCCATTCTCACTTGAGGGAAGAGCCAAAGAGTGGTTTTACACTTTGCCCGATGAGATTGTTGGTGATTGGAATTTTCTTAGAAGGGAGTTCTTAGATAAATTCTTTCCTCCGGAAGTGACCGATCGATTGAGGAAAGAAATTTCATGCATTGTCCAAGGTGAAATGGAAACTCTATACGAGTATTGGGAATGGTTTCGGAGGCTTCTTGACTCATGCCCCCACTATATGATCGACACTCTAGTGTTGATTAGCTATTTTTCCCAAGGAATGAAACCACAAGATAAGATCCTCTGAGATGCCTCAAGCAATGGTTCCTTGACAAAGTATAGAACGGCGGAGGAGGCATGGCAACTGATCACCGATTTGGCCAAGTCCACCCAACACGCTAGATAAAGAAACAACCATCCAAGAGCTATAAATGTAGTTTCTACTAGTGGTGAGACCGCCGTCCTTACCAAAACCTTGGGGAAAATGACAAACATTCTAAAGCAACTCCAACTTAATCAACAACAACCTCCACCTCCTCAACAACAACAAAGTCAACAATTGGTCGCCAAAAGGTGTGCGGAATTTTCTCTTATTATACCCACTACACCGATGAATGCTTAAACTTCCAAAAAGATAATACCTTGGCAGCTACTAATGCCTACTACAATCGCCCAAACCAAGGGTATCACAAATAAGGAGGCAACTATAGTCAAGGGGGTAATTTTAATCAAGGGTGACAAGGTAGCTCCAACCAAGGATGGAGGGACAACTCCAACCAAGGATGGAGGGACAACTCCAACCAAGGATGGAGGGACAACTATAATCAAGGAGGAAGGGACAACAATAATCAAGGAGGAAGGGACAATGGAGGGAACCAAAGATGGAACAACAATAATCAACAAAATTGATACCAACAAAACCCTCCATATCAAAACCAAAACCAAGGAAAACCATACCAAACGTACCAAGCACCCCATCAAAGGCAAGCACCTCCACCTGACCAACCACAAGCCCCCCAAATCACTTATCATTCTCCTTCTTCCAACCAAGATGAGACACTCCGCTCCATCCTCCAAGGAAAAAAGGAGCTTCAAATAACGCTTGCCTCAAGCCTTACCGGTCTTACTTCTATGCTTCAAGCCCTTATTTCCCGAATAGAACCCCCCTCAAGCTCAACCCCTACCTCTAATGTTCAATCCTCAAGCTCAAGTGCCTTACCCTCTCAACCTTTACCCAACCCCAAGGGTGGTATCAATGCCATCACCTTGAGGTCCGGCACTAAATTGCAAGAGAGGAGTCATAAAGAGCCAAGTCCAATAGAGGTCACTCAAGATGAGGATGTGATTGAGATAGAAGAGGTCGAAGAGGAGGATGAATCCCAAGAGGTAGTTGAAGAAGTGATTCTCAACCAAGGGGCGGAATACCTAAAGATGGGGATGTCTTGCAAGATGCTACTCCAATCTCATTTCTCACATTGGCAAGGAAGACCAAGAAGCGAGTTGAGTTGGATCCCAAAATGGTGGAGAAGTTCAAGAAAGTTGAGGTAACCATTCCTCTCTTTGATGCTATCCGCCAAGTACCTAAATGTTCCAAGTTTCTAAAAGACCTATGCATGAACAAGGAGAAGCTTAATGATTTAGAAACTATTCCATTGGGAAGCTCAATCTCTGCTTTAATGGATGATGTACCGAAGAAGTGTGGTGACCCCGGCCCTTGCCTTGTAACTTGCACCATAGATGGGGTCGAATTTGTTGATTGTATGTGCGATCTTGGTGCTTGTGTGAGTATTATGCCCTTGTCCGTCTATGAGGTCTTAAAGCTTCCACCATTGAAACGGTCGGCCGCCCGGTTTGTTTTGGCGGACAAAAGCATAATTTCCATGGTTGGTATAGCAGAGGATGTTCTAGTGAGTATAAAGGGGTTGGTCTTCCCAATTGATTTCCATATTCTCAAGATGCCTCCTAGTGACGCCAGTAGGTCATCATCTATTTTGCTTGGGAGGCCATTCTTGAAGACCTCCCGGTTCAAATTGAATGCGTTTTCGGGCACCTACTCGTTTAAGATCGATGGAAGAGAAGTGAGCTTTAATCTTGATGAAGCCATGAGACATCCACCGGAGGATCACTCTATCTTCTGGTGTGATTTGATTGATAATGTTGTAGCCGAGGTTCACCAAGATGATGTTGATGAAAAGAGTATGATTCAAGACCCAAGTGTGGGGAGTTCCCATGTATGTGAAGAAGATGCCTTATCACCTCCGATGATACCGAAAGACAAAGTGCCAAGTCATGAACAAAATGTGGATTTAAAGGCACTCCTAACCCCACCTAAAATATGCCTTTCTTGAGGAGAACCAAAAGTTTCCGGTAATAATTGCAAGGGAGCTACCTCCCACCAAGAAGAGAAGTTGCTTAATGTCTTGAGGAGGAACAAGAAGGCCATTGGGTGGAGCTTGGCGGACTTAGTTGGCATTAGCCTCCAAGTATGCGAACACCAAATTTTCTTAGAAGAATGAGCCAAACCCGTTAGACAACCTCAAAGGCGTCTAAATCCTACCATTCTAGAGGTGTGAAGAAGGAGGTCACCCGGTTATTAGAAGCAGACATTATCTATCCGATTTTGGATAGTGAGTGGGTGAGCCTCGTCCAAGTGGTTCCAAAGAAATCCGGTGTAACTACAATCAAGAATGAACATGGGGAGCTTATAGCCACAAGAGTCCAAAACTCATGGAGGGTATGTATTGACTATCGGCGCTTAAACTTGGCCACTAGGAAGGATCACTTTCTGTTGCCCTTCATCGATGAAATGCTTGATCGCCTATGCGGTAAATCTCATTACTGTTTCTTAGATGGCTATTCTGGTTATTTTCAAATACACATTGCTCCAGAAGACCAAGAAAAAACCACCTTCACATGCCCTTTCGGAACGTATGCATATAAAAAAATGCCGTTTGGCTTGTGCAACGCACCAGCAACGTTCCAAAGGCGTATGATGAGTATATTTGCAGATCTTTTGGAGCATTGCATGGAAGTGTTTGTGGACGATTTTTCTGTTTATGGGGACTCTTTTGAGCACACAAATGGCGATCCTACTCCTATTAATGATACATTTTCTCTTGAGGGCTTGCTACCAATGTCCAAAGTGATCCCTTGGTATGCACCTATTGCCAATTACTTGGTTTCTCGCACCTTTCCTCCCGATTTCTCTCAACATCAAAAGGATAAGCTTAAAAGCGAATCCAAATATTATGTATGGGATGACCCATACTTATGGAGATGTGGTGCCGATCAAGTAATTAGTAGGTGCATACCATAATCCGAGCATCAAGTTATTTTGGAGGCTTGCCACTCTTCCGAGAGTGGTGGCCACTTTGGTCCTCAAAGGATGGCTCGGAAGGTCTTGGATTGTGGCTTTTGGTGGCCTACACTTTTCAAAGATGCATCTCTCTTTTGTAGCTCTTGTCCACAATGCCTTAGGTTTGGAAATATCTCTAAGAAGAATGAGATTCCCCAACAAACAATGTTTTGCAAAATTTTTGATGTTTGGGATATTGACTTTATGGGGCCTTTTCCAAATTCTAATGGTTTCATGTATATTATTCTAGTTGTTGACTATGTTTCCAAGTGGGTGGAGGCAATCCCCACTAGAACCGATGATGCTAATGTAGTTCTTTCTGTTGTTCGGAATAACATTATTTGCCGCTTTGGATTAACACGAGCAATCGTGAGTGATCAAGGCTCACACTTTTGTAACAAAATGATGGAATGTTTAATGAAGAAGTATGGGATCATCGATAAAGTGGCCACGGCATACCACCCCCAAACAAATGGCCAAGCCGAGGTTTCCAATTAGGAAATCAAGCGCATATTGGAAAAGGTTGTGAAGCCTCATAGGAAAGATTGGAGTTCTAAGCTCAGCGATGCGCTTTGGGCTTACCGAACGGCATATAAAATGCTAATTGGTTTGAGCCCATTCCGATTGGTCTATGGGAAGGCTTGTGATGAGTGGATAATTTATACGCTTTTTGGCATTGTTTTTAGTATGTTTTTAGTAGGATCTAGTTACTTTTAGGGATGTTTTCATTAGTTTTTATGTTAAATTCACATTTCTGGACTTTACTATGAGTTTGTGTGTTTTTCTGTGATTTCAGGTATTTTCTGGCTGAAATTGAGGGACTTGAGCAGAAATCAGATTCAGAGGTTGAAAAAGGACTGCTGATGCTGTTGGATTCTGACCTCCCTGCACTCAAAGTGGATTTTCTGGAGCTACAGAACTCGAAATGGCACGCTTCCAATTGAGTTGGAAAGTAGACATCCAGGGCTTTCCAGCAATATATAATAGTTCATACTTTGGCCAAGAATTGACGATGTAAACTGGCGTTCAACGCTAGCTTTCTACCCAAATCTGGCGTCCAGCGCCAGATTAGGATCCAA
>NC_029792.2:77394636-77395052 GCF_000816755.2 Arachis ipaensis
TGAGTTTGTGTGTTTTTCTGTGATTTCAGGTATTTTCTGGCTGAAATTGAGGGACTTGAGCAGAAATCAGATTCAGAGGTTGAAAAAGGACTGCTGATGCTGTTGGATTCTGACCTCCCTGCACTCAAAGTGGATTTTCTGGAGCTACAGAACTCGAAATGGCACGCTTCCAATTGAGTTGGAAAGTAGACATCCAGGGCTTTCCAGCAATATATAATAGTTCATACTTTGGCCAAGAATTGACGATGTAAACTGGCGTTCAACGCTAGCTTTCTACCCAAATCTGGCGTCCAGCGCCAGATTAGGATCCAAAACCAGAGTTGAACGCCCAAACTGGCACAAAAACTGGCGTTCAACTCCACAAATGGCCTCTGCACGTGCAACACTTAAGCTCAGCCCAAACACACACCAAGTGT
>NC_029792.2:77395290-77396026 GCF_000816755.2 Arachis ipaensis
GCACCAAGTTTTTGGCGCCGTTGCCGGGGATTGTTTGAGTTTGGACAACTGACGGTTCATCTTGTTGCTCAGATTAGGTAATTTTCTTTTTGTTTTCTTTTCTTTTTCAAAAATAATTTCAAAACATCTCTCATCTGTTTTCGAAAAAAAAATAAATAAAAATGTTTTCAAAGATAAATTATTCTATGGCTTCAGAATTTTTAAGAATGAATTCTAGTGTTTCATGAAGCATGTTGAAGCCTGGCTGGCTGTAAAGCCATGTCTAAATTCATTTGGATTGAGGCTTGCAATTTGTTATCAAGAGCAATTTAGTTGTTGCTCATCCACCTGCTGCTGATCCATGATCACCTGCTGAAGCTTGGCTGGCCATTGGCCTTGTCTAGTGTTTTGGACTGAAGCTTTCTTTGAAAGCTTGGCTGGCTAGTGAGCCATGTCTAATTCCTGGACTGAAGCTTTAGACTAAGAATGCAAGATTCCTGGAATTCATATTAAAAATTTTGGAATCCTTATTTTTCTTTTTCATATAATTTTCAAAAAAATCCAAAAAAAATTAGAAAATCATAAAAATCAAAAATATTTTCTGTTTCTTGTTTGAGTCTTGAGTCACATTATAAGTTTGGTGTCACTTGCATTTGCATCTAACATTTTTCGAAAATATCATGCATTCATAGTGTTCTTCATGATCTTCAAGTTGTTCTTGGTAAGTCTTCTTGTTTGATCTTGATGATTTTTTGTT
>NC_029792.2:77396056-77470200 GCF_000816755.2 Arachis ipaensis
CCTATAGATGCCAATCATTCTGAACCTCAATGGATAAAGTGAGATGCCAAAACTATTCAAGAGGCAAAAAGCTATAAGTCCCGCTCATATGATTGAAACTATGTTTCATTGATAGTTTGGAATTTATAGTTTATTCTCTTCTTTTTATCCTATTTGATTTTTAGTTTCTTGGGGACAAGCAACAATTTAAGTTTGGTGTTGTGATGAGCGGATAATTTATACGCTTTTTGGCATTGTTTTTAGTATGTTTTTAGTTGGATCTAGTTACTTTTAGGGATGTTTTCATTAGCTCGAAGTTGTGACAATTATGAATTAAGATCAGAGCACCAAGCTTTGGAGCCATTACCAGGATTTGTTCGAGCCTGGAGATCATAATTTCGTGCACCAGCTTGCCACCTCCCGGTGGAGATAGGGCACAAGGCGTATTAGGCCGTAAACGAATGCAACACAGGATTTGGGGTTAGATTCGAAAGGAAGTTACAGTTGGTGGAGCTTGAGAACCTTCGATTGGAAGCCTATGAGAATTCAAGGCTTTATAAGGAGAAGATGAAAGCGGTGCATGATCGAAACATAAAAAGGAGGGAGTTTCGGGATGGAGAGCTAGTTCTCCTTTATAACTCTAGGTTGAGGTTGATGCCCGGAAAGCTAAGATCAAGGTGGGAAGCCCCTTATAGAGTGGAGAAGGCCGAACCATATGGGGTCTACCACCTAAGGCACAATTCAAGCCCCAACATCTTCAAAGTGAATGGTCATCATCTAAAGCTATACCATAGAGAGAAGATGAAAAGCAACAAAGAGGTTGAGGTGTTCCTTCTTGTGGACACACCTGAAGGCGAGGAGATTTGAATTCATGACCGTCCAACTTAAGGACGTTAAACAAAAGTGCTAGGTGGGAGACACCCTACCACGGTATGATCGCTCTTTGTTTCTAGCTCATTGTATAAAGCTTCTTGAGTCTTTTTGCCTTTGTGAATGCTTGATTTGTGAGTTTGTTCATAGTATCATTGCTTTTTGCTTGATTTTTGTGTTAAAACTGCTCATGAGGAGTTCATTCACAATGGTTTGATTGAATTGAGATGTTGAACAAATGCTTAAGGTTGAGTGTTACACGAGATTTTTGATGTTTTTGACCGCTTTAACATGCATTACTACCAATTTGTGCTATAATTTTTCCTCCTCATGTGTCTGAAAAAAAGGGCAACCACGCACAAGCGTGCTGTACGCGTACGCGTCGGCGCGGTTTCACAACTCCTGGTACAAAAACCAGAGAGTTGTGCCTACTTCGTGCCCATTTTGCGCCAAAGGCATAACTGCAACCCACGCGTAAGCGTGGGTGACGCTTACGCGTCCCTTGCCATTTCGCACACCCACGCGTACGCGTCGATTGCAAATTTTTGACTCTCTGGTACAAAAGCTCGAGAGTTGTGCCCACTTTATGCCCACTTTGTGCCAGGCGACCCACGGGTATGCGTGGGCGATGCGTACGCGTTGGTCGCCGTTTTTGAATTCGACCCATATGCGTGCTATGCGCCTACGTGTCGATTGTGCTGCATGCCACTCCTGGTACAAAAACCAGATAGTTGGGTTTCCTTTGTGCCAACTTTGTGCCCAAGGCACATTTCTGGCCACGCGTGCGTATCCCTTGACGCGTACGCGTCTCCTCTCTTTTCTGCAACCCATGCGTACGCGTGGGGGATGCTTACGCGTCACTTACATTCTCCTTCCACCCATGCGTATGCGTGGAGTGCACGCACGCGTCAATCCCCTGACGCACCTGAACCATAGCGCGGCCTGCTTTTTGATTTCTTCTTCAACTCTACTCTTCCACCACTTCCTCCATTCTTCTCCCATCTTCCATCACCTTATCTCCAGCCACCATTATCGCCCACCACCTCCGGCGGTCCCATACTTTCTCTCTCCTCTCTTTTCTTTCCCTCTCCACTCCTATTTTTTCCCTTCTCTTGCTTTGATGGATCATTTTGATGTTTCTTGATTCCTTTATGACTTTGTGGTGTTGTGTTGTTGATTGGTACTCTATTTAGAATCTTACATGATTGATGTTCTCCTACTTGCTCATATATTGAATGTTGCACACCAAGTATTTGTTGAAAGGCACCTATACCATTTTAGTTCAATTTTGACTTTGTGCTCTCAACTTGGTGCTTCTTCTTCATACACTTGTCTTCCTTTAAGTGTAGTGAGCCTATTTTGCTTCTTGTTTACTATTTTTATGCTCATCACCCATAACTTGCTTCATTATTCTTGATGCTTGAGTTTATCCTTCTCATGTCGTTTGCATGCTTTACTCACTCTTGCATCCCAATGTAAGTGTTATGCCCCTTGATTTTATTATTGTCTTGATCACATGTTGCAGCTGTCATGTCCTCAAGAGACACCATTCCTTTTGGGCATTACTTTTCACTTGCATGTTACTTTCCATGTGTTGATTCTTTGGGTTTAATGTTTCCCCTTTTTCTTCCTTTTTCAGGATGGCCACTGACGAACTGATTCCTGCTAGTAAAGAATTTCACAAATAATATCTCGTTGCAAGTATAGTTTCTAAACTAACAGTAATCATTTCGTACAAAAATTTGGTTGTCACAAGTAACAAAACCCAATAAAATTTATAACCGAAGTATTTAAACTTCGGGTCGTCTTCTCAAGGAATTACAGGGAAATATGATTTATTATTGGTTATGGAAAAGGGTATTGTTTGGGTTTTTGAAATAGAGAACAAGAATTTAAATGGCAAGAAAAATAAATTAATGATTAGAAAAACTCTTGGCAAGGTATGAGAACTGGAAATCCCATCCTAGTTATCCTTATCAGGTGTGATGAGAATTGTTTATTGCTCCCACTTAGTTAACCCTTACTAAATAAAGGAAAGTTAAGTGGACTAATCAATTTGATTCCTCAAGTCCTAGTCAACTCCTATGGAAAGACTAGCTTTAGAGGGATCCAAATCAACCAGCAAGAATTCCAATTTTCAATCAACAGCTGAGTTTGACAACTCAAGTGTCTCTAATTACTCAACCAAAGCCAAAAAGGGAAAAATCCAAATTATTTATATCATAAATAAAAGAAAGAAATCTTAAATCTAAAATACCTCAAATTGTGTTAAATAGAATATTCAAATCTAACATGAAATGTTCATAAGCCAATTTGGCTAAATAAATAATTACCAAGTGAAATAGAGCAACTAAAGTAATAGAGTGAATAAAAGTAGAAGAGAACATAAAGTAAAGGAACATTGAACCTGGAATGAAGAAGCAATCCTAAAATTAAGAGAAATCCTAAATCTTAAATCCTAAGAGAGAGGAGAGAGCCTCTCTCTCTCTCTCTCTAAAACTACATCTAAAACCTAAAATTATGAGTATGAAAGTTATTTTTTTGTATTCTTATGAATGGATGGATTCTCCCACTTTATAGCCTCTAATCTGTGTGTTCTGGGCTGAAAAATGGGTCAGAAATAGCCCAGAAATTTCCCCCAGTGATTTCTGATACGTACAGGTCGTTGCAGAGCCACGCGTACGCGTCGTCCACGCGTTCGCGCGGATTGCATTTTTTTCCAGGTCATGCATCTGCGTGATCCACGCGTGCGCGTCACTTATCTTTGGGGCAGCTATGAAAAATTATATATTGTTGCAAAGCACCGGATGTTAGCTTTCCAACACAACTAGAACCGCCTCATTTGGACCTCTGTAGCTCAAGTTATTGTCGATTTAGTACGAGGAGGTCAGGCTGGACAACTTTAGCAGTTCCTTCAGTTTCTTGTATTCCTTCCACTTTTGCATGCTTCCTTTCCATCCTCTAAGCCATTCTTGCCCTATAAATCCTAAAATCACTTAACACACATATCACGACATCAAATGGTAATAAGAGAGGATTAAACATAGGAAATTTAAGGCCAAAGAAGCATGTTTTCAATCATAGCACAAAATCAGGAAGGAAAAATGTAAACTCATGCAAATCATATGAATAAATGAGTAAAGAATTGATATAAACCACTCAATTGAGCATAAGATAAACCATAAAATAGTGGTTTATCAGCCACCAAGAAAGGCAAGGAGAAGGCGTCGAAGAAACCAGCCACAAAGAGGGCACCCCAAAAATCAACCTCCAAGGCGCACCCCTAGGAGCTAAGCCCCTCTCAAAGAAGGCGAAACCAGTTGTCCATATTGATGAACAAGAGAAGGGCAATCCGGCAAGGGACCCCACAAGATTTTTCAACTGCTTCTGTGAGCTCATGTTCCCCGCCATGGTTGAGAGGAACTATCATTCCGAGCATCTACTCGCCCCTCCGGACCACATTGCTCCGTATGTGCTACCCCGCCTTGAGCGGTAGCAATGGGGATTTCTTATGCGGAGACCACAGGAGGCCAACCTCTCTCGGGTGGTGAAGTTTTACACCAATTACCACTCCCCTTCTCTTCAGTCAGTATATGTGCCCCGGAAGCAAGTCCCGGTTTCAAAAGAGGCTATTCAGCGAGTGCTTGATGTTTTACCAGTACCGGAGGAAATGGATGGTTACCAAGAGGTCTTACGTCAGCGGCTTGAATTTGGGTTTGATTGGGACTCGATCCTTCGAGTCATTGCCTAACTAGAGACATTTTGGACCCGAGGGAGACTCAGGATGCATCCTAAGTGCATTGACGCACGCTACCTTACAGTGGAGGCTCGAGCATGAGCCCAGATCTTATCTCATTACGTGCTTCCAAGCACCCATAAGTCCTCCATCACGACGGACCTCACCCTCCTTGTTCGGTGCATACTCACAGAGAGGCCAGTCAACATTCCTCTCCTCATCCGACAAGCGATGGGTCGAGTCCATGGCAAGGGTAATCTACCTGTTCCGAGGGTTACCTGAAACTGAAGGCTGATCTCGGAAGAGATCTGCTGTGGTGGCCAGAGCTGTCGTGTTCGACTTGTTGGATCTGGTGGTGCTGCTGATCCTTGATCACCGGAGGGTGGTGGTACCTGCAAGAGACTCCGATGCTTAAGTTAGCACGTGCTTTAGGCAGGTTTTTTTGTGTAGAATCAGAGTATGAGTTATACCTGGGTACTCCAGTGTATTTATAGTAGTCTGGGATGACCTCCCTTGAGATAAGTTTGTTATCTTATCTTATCTTTTGTGGGTGGGTCCCCTTATCTTTATGCCAGTTGCCTTCAGGTGGGCTGTGATCTTCTGTTTTGGGGTTTCTTGGGCCCTTATAGTAAGTTGGCTGAGCTCTTTGGGCAGAGGTCGGTGTCGACCAACCTTTATAAGTGGTCAGTCGTTTTTCTCTTTATCCAGCCCGGCTCACAGAGCTCGACCTATGGTATGAACAGTGCCCCTACTCGAGCTTCGATCTTCCCTTGAGGTTGTGCCTTCCAACCTCGATCCCTTAAGGATTCGTGTTCGGGCATATTGGTCCAAGCTGTACTTCTGTTGGTGAGTTTTACGCTAAGTTTAAATATGAAACATTTTTTTGTTTTTTTGCCTCTTTTGCCGCGTTCGTTTCTCTTGGGAATATGCACAGGCTTTTAATGCTCATTGATTGGGCTTTACATTTTGCTTTTTTCCGTTTCTTTTCCCTCTTTTGTTTTTACCTTTAGTTTTTAGTTTCCTTCTCCCTTCTGTTTCATTTTGATCTTGCCCCTACGCTCATTTTTCTGCTAAGATTTACCCTTGAGTTGTACATTTCTTTGCTCAGCGAAAAGAAGTTTCCTTTCCTTCGTCGGAAAGATCGTTCCTTTCTTTCGCTTTTTGGGGCTTCCATTGGCTCTATCGCGCTTACTCCTTCTTTGTCGCACAGGTTGGTACTCTTCCCTTGTCTTCTGATATTTATGTTTCTTTCGTGCTTTGTATGCTTTGTTTGTCGTTGCTCCTATCGCTTTTCATCCTTGCATGCCTTCTTTTTGTACAAAGTTTGTTGCTTTTTTCTAGAAAATCTTTTGAAAAGGTTGAAATTTTCTGCATGTCTTTATCTTTGTTCAGGATTCAAATTGCGACCTTTTTGTTTCTGTTTCTTTGTTCTGGGGACTCGTAGGTATTTAGGTGATGAGGCTTTGGTTGCGCCCTTTTTGCCAAAGGGGCTGAGGTTTCCATTGGGATCCTGATTATTTTGTTGATTTTCCTGTGTGCTTGTATCTTCATTGCCTCCAGAGGGTGCCTCTGGTCTTTGTTGGAGTTTTTTGTGAAACCTGGGTTGCCCTTTTGCTGCGATATTCCTTGTGCGCTAGTTTCCTTACTCTGTTTTATGTCCGAGTTGTTTCGGTAGTGACCTATTTTTTCTATTTCTTACTGTAGGGATAGGTGGTCTATGTCTTCACGAAAAAATATTGTCGAGATGTCTTCAAAAGTTCCTGCTGGTATGGCCAATTTGTTGGATTCGATAGTTCTGATGTGTGTGACCGTAGTTGATCCCGAGTACTATGTAAGGCTTAGGAGATTCCATAGGATCTGTAGCAATAGGGCTGATGAAAAGAATTATGAACTGGTGTCTTCTGATCCTGAGGAGAGGGTTAGTTTCCCTTCCTTAACTCGGCGAGAATGGCCCTTTTTCTATGCTTATGATTACTTTTTTAGTCAGTTGAATATCACCCTTCCTTTTACTGCCTTTGAGACCGACCTGTTATGGTCTTATAATGTGGCCCTTTCTCAGCTTCATCCGAACTCATGGGGTTTTATAAATATTTTTCAACTGTTGTGTCAAGAATTAGGTGTCGAACCTACCGAAACTCTTTTTCTTTATCTTTTTGTGTTGACAAAGCCCGGGGTGGCTAAGAAAAAAGCTTCTTGGATTTCATTCCAAGCTACTCAAGGGAAGAAGGTGTTCTCTATGTTTGATGAGTCCTTTAGGGACTTTAAGAATTACTATTTCAAAGTCCGAGCTGTTGAGGGTGCTCGCCCTTTTTTCTTGTATGAGAATGATGAGCCCACCTTCCCTTTATGTTGGCAAGAAAATGTAATAGTAGTCAAGTATTCTTGGGAGAGTCTGAGTGAAGTGGAACAAGCTTTGGTAGGCAATTTATAGGAGCACTGGGGGGAGCCTCCTTACCTGGATACAAAGAAGTTTCTAAGTGATCCTTTCCTTCTTCGTGCTGAACTAGGTAGTGTTCGACTTCTTTTGGATAGTTCTATTTGGTTTGTTTGCAAGTTTTACTCCCTCTATGTCATTGTGACTTGTTTTCCTGGCTTCCTTTTTTAGAGATGGTGAAGTCTTCAGACTCCATGAAGGCCTTCCGTAGGGTTAAGAAGGCTGATGAGCGGATAATTTATACCCTTTTTGGCATTGTTTTTACATAGTTTTTAGTATGTTTTAATTACTTTTTATTATATTTTTATTAGTTTTTATTCAAAAATCACATTTTGGACTTTACTATGAGTTTGTGTGTTTTTCTGTAATTTCAGGTATTTTCTGGCTGAAATTGAGGGACCTGAGCAAAAATCTGATTCAGAGGATGAAAAAGAACTGCAGATGCTGTTGGATTCTGACCTCCCTTCACTCGAAGTGGATTTTCTGGAGCTATTGAAGCTCAATTGGTTCGCTTTTAATTGCGTTGGAAAGTAGACATCCTGGGCTTTCCAAAAATATATAATAGTGCATACTTTGCCCGAGATTTGATGGCCCAAACTGGCGTTCAAAGTCAGCCTAAAATATCTTGGCGTAAAACGCCCAAACTGGCACCAGAATTGGAGTTAAACGCCCAAACTGGCACCAAAGCTGGTGTTTGACTCCAGGAAAAGCCTAAGCACGAAAAAGCTTCAATGCTCAGCCCAATCACACACCAAGTGGGCCCCGGAAGTGGATTTCTGCACTATCTGCACTTAGTTACTCATTTTCTGTAACCCTAGGTTACTAGTTTAGTATAAAAACTACTTTTAGAGATTTATTTTGAGGCTTCTAGTCCTTTTTTGTTAATCTCATGATATTGTAGATGTTCGGAGGTTGGCCTCACGGCCATGCCTAGACCTTTCACTTATGTATTTTCTATGGTGGAGTTTTTACACCCCATAGATTAAGGTGTGGAGCTCTGCTGTTCTTCATGAATTAATACAAGTACTATTGTTTTTCTATTCAACTCATGCCTACTTCTTCTCTAAGATATTCACTCGCACTTCAACCTGATGAATGTGATGACCCGTGACACTCATCATCATTCTCACTTATGAACGCGTGCCTGACAACCACTTCCGTTCTATCTGCAATAGCTTGAGTGTATATCTCTTGGCCTCCTGGTTCACGACACAAGATTGCCTCTCCTGAAAACAGAGAATTTCATTCCGTGAGATTAGAGTCTTCGTGGTATAGGCTTGAACCATTGGCAGCTTTCCTGAGATCCGAAAAGTCTAAACCTTGTCTGTGGTATTCCGAGTAGGATCTGGGAAGGGATGACTGTGATGAGCTTCAAACTTGCGAATCTTGGGCGCAGTGACAGTGTGCAAAAGGACAATGGTCCTATTCCGATGCTAGTGGGAACCGACAGATGATTAGCCGTGCGGTGACAATGCATATGGATTTGTTTTCATCCGAGAGGATCATACAGCTTGCCATGGAAGGAGGTAATGCATGGTTGGAAGAAGGCAATAGGAAAGCAGAAGTTCAGAAGCAACAAAGCATCTCTAGACGCTTATCTGAAATTCCCACCAATGAATTACATAAGTGTTTCTATTTTATTTTCTGTTTTATTTATATTTTAATTACCAAAACTCATAACCATTTGAATCCGCCTGACTGAGATTTACAAGGATGACCATAGCTTGCTTCAAGCCGACAATCTCCGTGGGATCGACCCTTACTCATGTAAGGTTTATTACTTGGACGACCCAATGCACTTGCTAGTCAGTTACACAGAATTGTGAAGAAGTCTTGAGATCACGTTCTCCCTCATCACGTTTTTGGCACTATAGCCAGGGAATGAACAATCACGATTCCGGCGTACCAAGTTTTTGGCGCTGTTGCCGGGGATTGTTCGAGTTTGGACAACTGACAGTTCATCTTGTTGCTCAGATTAGGTAATTTTATTTTATGTTTAAGCATTTTTTATTTTATTTTTGAAAAATAATACAAAAAAAATAAATATATAGTTTTCGAAAAATTAAAAAAAAAATCAATAATAATACTTAGTTTTCTAAAAATTCTTCAGAATTTTTAAGAATGAATTCTAGAGTTTCATCATGATCTGTTGAAGCCTGGCTGGTTGTCAAGCCATGTCTAAATTCTTTTGGACCGAGGCTTCCACTTATCATTGCAGGAGCTTTTTGATTCCCATCAATTTGGCTGTTGTATGTAATGCTCTGCTAAAGCTTGGCTGGCCATTGGCCATGTCTAATCTTTTGGACCGAAGCTTTCACATAAAGCTTGGCTGACTATTAATCCATGTCTAAATTTTTGGATCGGAGCTTTAGACTAACATTGCATGATTCCTAGAATTCTTATTAAAAATTTTGTATCTTTTTATTTTCCTTTTCCAACATAATTTCGAAAAATCCAAAAAAAATTAATAAAACCATAAAAACCAAAAATTTTGTGTTTCTTGTTTAAGTCTAGTGTCAAATTTTAAGTTTGGTGTCAATTGCATGTTCTAACTTTTCTTAAAATTTTCGAAAAATTCATGCATGTGTTCTTCATTTATCTTCAAGTTGTTCTTGATGATTTCCTTTGTTTAATCTTGTGATTTTCTTGTTTTGTGTCTTTACTTGTTTTTCATATACATTTTTGAATTACTAGTGTCTAGAGTTTAAAAATTTTAAGTTTGGTGTCTTGCATGTCTTTCTTTTCTTAAAAATTTTCAAAAATATGTTCTTGATGTTCATCATGATCTTCAAAGTGTTCTTGCTGTTCATCTTGACATTCAAAGTGTTCTTGCATATTTTTCTTATTTTGATTCATAGCTTTTATGTCATGTTTCATTTTGATGTTTTTCTCTTTCCTCATTAAAATTCAAAAAATAAAAAAAATATCTTTCCCTTATTCTTCTCATAAATTTCAAAGTTTTGAATTGATTTAGTCAAAGAGTTTTAAAATTTAGTTGCTTCTTGGTAGTCAAGTCAAAATTTCAAATTAAAAAAAATAAAAAAAAATTCTATCTTTTTCAAATCCTTTTCAAAAATCAAATCTTTTTCATTTTTTCATAATATTTTCGAAAACTTTAAAAATTTGATTTTCAAAATCTTTTTCTTATTTTTACTTCATATTTTCGAAATTAATGCTAACATTTAATGTTTAGATTCAAAAATTTTTAAGTTGTTACTTGCCTATTAAAAAAGGATCAATCTTTAAATTCTAAAATCATATCTCTTAGTTTCTTATTAGTCAAGTAATCAACTTTAATTTCAAAAATCAAATCTTTTTAATTTCCTTTTCAAATCTTTTTTCAAAATAAATTTCAATCATATATTTTTCAAAATTAATTTCAAAATCTTTTCTAACTTCTTATCTTTTTAAAATTGATTTTCAAATCTTTTTCAATTAACTACTTGACTTTTTGTTTGATTTTAAAAGTTTACTATTTCAATCATATATTTTTCAAAACCACCTAACTACTTTTCTCTTTCTTATTCTCGAAAACTCCTCACCACTTTTTCAAAATTCTTTTTCTAATTTTAATTTATTTTCTCTCTTAAATTTTGAATTATAACTAATAATTAAAATAAAAATAAAAATATTTTCCTTTTATTTTAATTTAAAATTCGAATTCTCTCTCTCTCATCTCTTTCTATTTATTTATTTACTTACTAACACTTCTCTTCTTCTTATAATTCGAACACTCTCTCCCTCTCTGTGTTCGAATTCTTCATCTTCTCTCTTCTTTATTCTACTATTCTATTCTTCCACTCACATGAAGGAATCTCTATACTGTGACATAGAGGATTCCTATTCTTTTCTATTCTCTTCTTTTTCATATGAGCAGGAGCAAGGATAAGAAAATTCTTGTTGAAGCTGATCCGGAACCTGAAAGGACTCTAAAGAGGAAGCTAAGAGAAGCTAAAGCACAACACTCTAGAGAGGACCTGACAGAATTTTTCGAAAAAGAAGAAGAGATGGCCGAACCCAACAACAATGGTGAAGATGCAAGGAAGATGCTTGGTGACTTTATTGCACCCTCTTCTGACTTCTGTGGAAGGAGCATCTCAATTCCTACAATTGGAGCAAACAACTTTGAGCTTAAGCCTCAATTAGTTTCTCTGATGCAGCAGAATTGCAAGTTTCATGGACTTCCATTAGAAGATCCTCATCAGTTGTTAGCTGAATTCTTGCAAATCTATGATACTGTTAAGACCAATGGGGTTAATCCTGAGGTCTACAGACTTATGCTTTTCCCCTTTGCTGTAAGAGACAGAGCTAGGACATGGTTGGACTCACAACCTAAAGACAGCCTGAACTCTTGGAAAAAGTTGGTCAATGCTTTCTTGGCCAAATTCTTTCCACCTCAAAAATTGAGTAAGCTTAAAGTGGAAGTCCAAACCTTCAGACAGAAAGAAGGTGAATCCCTCTATGAAGCTTGGGAAAGATACAAGCAATTGATCAGAAGGTGTCCTTCTGACATGTTTTCAGAATGGAGCATCATATGTATATTCTATGATGGTCTGTCTGAATTGTCCAAGATGTCATTGGACCACTCTGCTGGAGGATCTCTTCATCTGAAGAAGATGCCTGCACACTACAAGAAAAATACCCATTTAGCCACACTTTTTTAAGCTACATTTGAAAAGCGTAGCCTATTCATAGAATAGGCTACGCTTTTTTCAGTGTTGCCTATTTTTTAGAGAAAAAGAAACACAATTCTAGCATCATTTAAAAAGTGTAGCCTTAGGTATTATAGAAATCACTTATAAAGCGTAGCCGTATGTTAATATCTATGGATTCACTTTTGTATCAAAAAGAGCGCTTTTTGAGGGTAGCCTATTTGTTAAATTTTGGGTACGCTTCAAAAGTGAAGCCTAATGAGCGCTTTTCCTTCTTTTTCCAATCTAAAGAAAACTTGCAACACTTAGTGAAATTTTTGTTCCCTTCAAATCTCATTATCGCCTTTTTGAAACTCACAACACTTGGTGAATCACAGCGCCTTTATCCCCTTTCTGGAATCACACAAATCACAACGCCTTTGTTCCCTCCAAAGCTCATCACTCATCGTCGCGAAGAACATTCTCTGAAACCCTCTCTGAAATTTTTGTTATCAAATGCCTTTATCCCCTTTCTGAAACCCTCTCACCATCGTGAAGAACCACACGCAGCATTCACTATCGCCACATCGCCGCATCACCGCACACTCACCACTCACCACTCACCACTCACTATCGCCAATATCGCTACAGCCACCCTTTCTCTTCTTTCTTTTGTTCATTCGGAATCCCTAGAATTTTTTCGAATTTCAAATTTTCGGAATTTCGATTCATCGATGGGGCAGAACCAGAGGTCGCTGATCTACGCTTTTGTTTCTCGCGGGACCTTGATTCTCATCGAGTACACTGAATTCTCAGGGAACTTCAACTCCATCGCTTTCCACTGCCTTCAGAAGCTACCCGCTACCAACAACAAGTTCACCTACAACTGCGATAATCACACCTTCAATTACCTTGTTGACAATGGATACAGTATGTTTTCGCACTTTCTTTGCTTTCTGTTTGTGTTGCTATGCGTCATACAGAGATTATTATTTCAGATTCTTGATATTGATTTTGGATTTGATTAGGTATAGTGACCTGATGATGATTATGAGATATGAGATGTGTGATCTTGTTGCTTTCGATTGTTGTCACTGTGAATGAAATGAATATTTTGTTGTTAGATTAACGATAGGGTAACCTTGATCTGGTGAAGGTTGAAGGGTTTTGTTTTGAACACGCTCGTTCTTGTTGACTAGGGTTTTTTAATCTCCCCACTTTTTTCATCAGAGCCATTGATTCCATGTTTTATTTGTTCCCTATATAATCAGCCAACAGAAACTTAAGAAAATTCTGCGTATCTAGCTGAAGAAACATTTACTGGAAACGATACAATGACCATTGACATTAGTTTTGGAGTTCATTGCTCACTGTTCTATTAAAAACTAAACAAACTTTTGTAATGGAAGAAAAACAATACATAGCCTATATAGCCTGTAACTTTAAGTTTACCTATTGATAAGTTTAGGGAGGGAGGAATTTTTGTGAGCATTCCAAAGACTATGTAAAGAACTCCTTAACAGTGTTTTCGATGCTGACTCAGGTGACTGCTTGTTCCAAGTGCAACTCAAAGAAAGGTTAGAAAACTTTGGAGGAAGAAAAAATGACATTAAATAAGATCCCATAGGTATTACTTACATATATCTTGTGCTCATTTCATCATAAAAGATTAAAATCACTTTATCAAATGAAAAAAAAATTCATATATCTGGATAACTTTTTTTTAAAGCAAATCAGAATTTCATAAAAGGTCTGTTTTAAGTAACTTCTAAAAAGAAAATCAACTTTTTCAATTTTATATAGAAGATTTGAGGTGTAAAATCATTTTATTCAGAAACTGAAATAGTCACACCCTTTTTTCAAATGATGTTTTGGCATAATTGGGTGTCATCATGCTACCGATACCATGAACATGTTGCCAGCTATTAAAATCAGTAGTGATACATGTGTTAATTGAGACATACTATCTTTTTTAACATGTTACAATACTAAGAATTTGAAAGGGTATTTGAAAGAGAATAGGTTTCAAAGTTTGAGAACTGTTTCAGGTGCTGTTGTAGTTGGTTACCAGAAAATTTTAGGAGGAATTGAAATTTATCTTTAAGTGCTTACCAGAAAATCGGCAAAATCTGTTCTTTTCAGCAACAACCACAAGTAATCTGCAAAAGTCACTGATTCCATCATGTGTGTGATTTTAGGGTGGATTTTCTTTTTTCCCCTCAATTTTTTAACCTTTCTGATGGTTTAGTTTTCTAATTTATGTAAAGGTTAATGGACCTGTGTTGGTTGAAGACACTTGCCTTTGTTTCAATGCCTTGGAAGGTCTTCCAGGTTGGTATAATTTTCTTGTTTTACATGATTCTAAGTTGGGAGTATTCAACCTGACACTGATTTTGTTTGAATGTTTTAATTTTTTACAGGGCCTTACATGTAAGTTCTATTTCACATTTTATCATCATCTTAAGGTACTCTCCTTTTGGGTTCATATAAAGTGTTGTTAATTTTTATATTTGTTCTATGAGACTAATACCTTGATACTGTGAAATTAAATGAATGAGGAAAAAGGACGATTTGTCAAAATTGGTTGAAAATACGGTGGTAGATACGAATGAAAGCAAGGGGTCAATTTGTAACATTTAGGAATGGGTATATGTCTATTTGTTTGTAGTTTTGATACACCATACTTAATCATATGCCAGGATCAATATCATTTCTAAAGTGAATTCTTTTGTTTTTCTTGTACTGCGGCAGAACTTGGCTGAATCCATAGATAATGCGGGATTACATGATTTATTTCAAAAGTTTGGAAATATCTTGTCCAGCTTTGGGAATTGCTTTGGTGCTTTAAATTGGTTTAGAGGGAGTGTTGATAGTGATACTGCTGAGAAGCCACGGGAATGAGGTAATAGAATTGAGGTTATGACTGATTGAATGATGTTGTGTTTGATTTATTGAATGATGATGATGCTGAAAATTCTATTTGTTAGAGTGCAGAATTTGTTGAAAGGCTAAAAGCCAAGTTTTATGATTGAATTAATTGATGATACATGCTAATGATTATTTGAGATGATGCTGGTCTATTTGTTATATATGATGCAGTAAATTGACAATAATATATGTGAATTGTTTGAGTGATTTGTGGCTGGATTGCTATGTTGAGTAATGCAGAAATTGTTGATTTCATATGAGTATGCTTAAATGTGAAAAGTGACAAGAAATAGTGATTTATTAATCCTGAACACTTGGGACTGATTTAATCTTTCCAACAAGTTACAATAGGTAAAAGAAAGTTAGAATGCAAGGTTAGAGTGAGTGAAAAGCTAGGAATCAATTTTTGACCTCTCAAAACCCAAGGTTACATGTTGCAGAATTATGCAGTTTCGGACAGCAATTTGTGAACAAAACTGGGAGCAATCTAGACACTCAAAATGAGTGAAATTATTTTTTTATGAAACCTTAAGATGTCTAGATTATTCCCCTAAAATTTCAGAATTTTCCAACGTATGGTTTGGGAGATATGATTTTTAGAAAATGGTCATTTTCTGCAGAAACAATGCTGTACGAATTCTGGAACAGAAACTTCAAAATCACATATCTCAATACTCTGAAACTCTTTGGAGGTGAAACTAAAGAGGAATGAAATATTAGGATGTCTAGTATTTTATGATTTCAGGATAATTCAAATTTTATAGAGAAAGTTGTGTTTTCTGGAAGCAGGGCTGTTCACTGCTGCGACAGCACCCTTTTCTTAAAACAAAACCATGTTTCGAGAGGCATAACTTTTTCTAGAGAAGTGAAAATACTCTGAGACTTGAACTGGGTGAAAGAGGGGTAAGTCTGGTTCAACCACACCAAACTTTAGGAGAATCCAACCAAAGATGGATTTTATATGATTTTTCTAAATTGGTTACTGCTTGCTGTTTTTCTGAAATGTACTAAATCAGTAGCCGGTTTTTAAAAAAATCATAAAATTAAATTCTTAGAACGCAGTTGCAAAACCAAAACCAAAGTACACTTTAGGATTCCTATTTAAAATAAATAATAATTTATTAGGATTTCTTTTGCCCTTTTTTTTATATGTATAATATATTAGGTATATGTGTAATATGTTATACCTCTTATATTTGCATATGGTTAAGTTAATTGCTATGGCTGAAAATCATACGTTGGTGGCGTTATTGACACTTTAACACTTAAAGTTGTATTGTTATGGCTGAAAATTGTTTGTGCAATTCTGGTTGATGTAATTCTAGTTTTTTGCACTTCTATTTGCTAGGATTCCTATTTTTTTGCACTTTTGGATTTGTGCCTGGATTTGTGCATCTGTTTATCTTTGTCTATTGCCCGTTTATCTTTGTCTGCATTTGTTTTGGATTTTCTTTGTTCTCTTTTGTTGTTTTCTGTATCATTTGTAGCTTTAGTTTGACTCTTTTATTTGATTTGGGCCCGGAATTGTATTGTTCTTCTCCTGCTGCAGTTTATTTTCTTTTCTATTTTTGTTGGGAGCTTCTTCTTCTAATCGTGCCTGGATTATTCTATTTTTGTATCTTTAGGTTCGCTAGCTTCTCCAATAGTTTCTTCTAGCTATTCCCATTCTTTGCATCTTGCATATGCCCTTTTTTGGTTTTCCCTTTTTCTCTGTCATCTCCATCCTCTCCATTTGCTATTTTTACCCCTATTATTTTAGCCCTAATCAAAGGTCCCTATTCTTTATATTTTCATTGGGTTCCATCTTCTTTCTCTTCTGCTTTCTCGCAAGACCCTTCATCATACCTTATCATCCTACAAAAATAGCATATTGTTGGGAGCTTCTCATACTTGAAGTCATACAAAGATTATTAGAGTTGTGCTAACTGAAGCAGCACCAAGAATTGTGCTAACTTTATTTTTTAAGTTGACATAGTTTTGATAATTTATACAACTATTTTCAGTTTGGTTTCTAATTATTTTCAGTTTGATTTTTTATTTTTATAATTGCGAATGTCATTATAAATATTTTTTTAATTATTTTTTTATATAATTATGCAGGATAATATTGAGGATGATAATGAAAATTAAGCTGTTTATCATTGTGGTTTATGGGTTAAGATGGAGTAACGTTGAGAATGGATACATGTATGGTAGACTAATTACTTTTATTAGAAGATACTTATATAGAATATAATATTTTAGTTTTCCGTAGAGTATTTGTAGTAAATTCTAAGTGGTCTCATGCCTGTTTTGATATGGCTATGTTTAATTTAGTGTGAGATGTATGAATATTAGTACTTTTGGATCATTATAAATATATTTTATTTACAGATAATTTTTATTATTTAAAGGGTATATTTAATTTAGTGTGAGATGTATGAATACTCATTTATGATCATCCCAATATTTTTAGTTCATTATAAATATATTTTGTTAAAGGATATTTTTTATTATTTAAAAAATATTTTATGATATTTTTATGTATTTATTTTTATTTTATAATGTTTGACTAATTTAATTAAAAAAAATAAGATTATATATATAATCATATTACATTACTATATATTATGTACAAAAAATTATTAGAATATATATATATAGAAAATAAAAAAAATGAGAAACCTAAGGCTACACTTATATAGAGTAGCTATGGTTATATAGAAAATTAAAAAAAAATCAATGAGGAACCTAAGGCTACACTTATATAGAGTAGCTATGGTATACAATGTGGCTACGCTTTACAGGTGATGCAGTAGCGCTAAAAAGTGTAGCCTATTCTGGTAAAAATGGAAGTTGAAAAGCGTAGCCTTTGGTCCTGGACAGCATCACTTGAAAAGCGTACCCTATTCCCAAAGACCAAAAGCGTAGCCTTTGGTGTAGAAAAGCGTAGCCTTTGAGAATAGGAAATGGCTGAATAGGAATCACCCTAAAAAGCATAGCCGTAGCCCAAAAAGCGTAGCCGTAGCCTAAGGCATCATTTTTTTTCACTTTTGGCTACACTTTTCAAGTGTACCTGAATGCGTGTTTTTCTTGTAGTGGCAGAAGCCCAGGAACTCATTGAAATGGTTGCAAATAACCAGTTCATGTACACTTCTGAAAGGAATCCTGTGAATAATGGGACAACTCAAAAGAAATCAGTTCTTGAGATTGATACTCTGAATGCAATATTGGCTCAGAATAAAATATTGACTCAACAAGTCAATATGATTTCTCAGAGTTTGTCTGGAATGCAAGCTGCAACAGGCAGTACTAAGGAAGCATCCTCTGAAGAAGAAGCCTATGACCCTGAGAACCCTGGAATGGAAGAGGTGAATTACATGGGAGAATCCTACGGAAACACCTATAATCTTTCATGGAGGAATCATCCAAATTTCTCATGGAAGGATCAACAGAAGCCTAATCAAGGCTTCAATAATAATAATGGTGGAAGAAACAGGTTTGGCAATAGCAAACCTTTTTCATCATCTTCTCAGCAACAGACAGAGAATTCTAAGCAGAGCCACTCTGACTTAGCAACTGTAGTCTCTGATCTATATAAGACCACTCTCAGCTTCAGGACTAAAGCAAGGTCCTCCATTAGAAATTTGGAGGCACGAGTGGGTCAGCTGAGTAAGAAAGTTACTGAACTCCCTCTCAGTACTCTCCCAAGCAATACAGAAGAGAACCCAAAAAGAGAGTGCAAGGCTATAACTATAACCAACATGGCCGAACCTGGAAAGGAAGAAAAGGCAGTGATTTCCAATGAGGAAGACCTCAATAGACGTCCACTGGCCTCCAAGGAGTTCCCTAATGAGGAACCAAAGGAATCTGAGGCTCATATAGAGACCATAGAGATTCCACTAAATTTACTGTTGCCATTCATGAGCTCTGATGAGTATGCTTCCTCTGAAGAGGATGAAAATATTGCTGAAGAGCAAGTTGCTCAATATCTAGGAGCAATCATGAAGCTGAATGCCAAGTTATTTGGTAATGAGACTTGGGAGGATGAACCCCATTGGTCATCAATGAACTAAATGATCTGGTTCAACTGAAATTACCTCAGAAGAAACAAGATTCTGGAAAATTCTTAATACCTTGTACCATAGGCACCATGACCTTTGAGAAGGCTCTATGTGACCTGGGATCAGGGATAAACCTCATGCCCCTCTCTGTAATGGAGAAACTAGGGATCTTTGAGGTGCAAGCTGCAAGAATCTCACTAGAGATGGTAGACAATTCAAAAAAATAGGATTATGGACTTGTAGAGGATGTCTTGGTGAAGGTTGAAGGCCTGTACATCCCTGCTGATTTCGTAATCCTGGATACTGGGAAGGAAGAGTATGAATCCATCATCCTTGGAAGACTCTTCCTAGCCATAGCAAGAGCTGTGATTGATGTGGACAGAGGAAGCATGAAAAGCTACTCTCAATACAGAGTCAAACAGAGCTCCCACACTTAACTTCTAAGTTTGGTGTTGGGAGGCCAACATCAAGCTCTGAGTCTCAGTGAAGCTCTCTAAGAGCTCACTGTCAAGCTATTGACATTAAAGAAGTGCTTGTTGGGAGTCAACCCAATGTTATTTAATTATATTTATTTATTTTCCATTGTTATTTTATGTTTTCTTTAGGTTGATGATCATGTGAAGTCACAAAAACAAAAAAAAAAGTTCAAAAACAGAATGAAAAATAGCATTAAAAACAACACACCCTGGAGGATAAGCTTACTGGCATTTAAACGCCAGTAAGGATAGCAGAATGGGTGTTTAACGCCAGAAAGGGCTGTTTGGTATCTGGCTGGCGTTAAACGCCAGAAATGGGCATCTGGCTGGCGTTTAACGCCAGAAATGGGCAGCAGACTGGCGTTTAACGCCAGAAAAGGTAGAAGAGCTGGCATTAAACGCCAGGATTGGTACAGAATGGGCGTTTGAACGCCAGATTAGTGCAGGGACTTAAATTCCTTGACACCTCAGGATCTGTGGACCCACTGGATCCTCACCTACCCCACTTCTTCTTCTCTCCTCTTCACACCTTTCCATAACACTCTTCCCCAAACACCCCTCACCTATCAAATCCTACCCTCTTCACCACTCACATCCATCCATCGTTAAACCCCACCTACCTCACCATTCAAATTCAAACCATTTCCCTCCCAAACCCAACCCCTCATACACGGCTACACTCTCTCCCTTACCCTATAAATACCCCTCCTTACCACCTTCATCTTCACATAATATATATACTAATCCCCCCTTGGCCGAACCCAAACCACTACTCCATCTCCTCCATTTCTTCTTCTTCTACTCCTCTCTTTCTTCTTTTGCTCGAGGATGAGCAACCATTCTATGTTTGGTGTGGGAAAAGCTAAAACTTTTTGTTTTCCATAACCACTAATGGCACCTAAGGCTGGAGAAACCTCTAGAAAGAGGAAAAGGAAGACAATTGCTTTCACCTTCGTGTCATGAGAGATGGAGAGATTCATCTCAAAGGTCCATCAAGACCATTTCTATGAAGTTGTGGCCAAGAAAAAGGTGATCCCCGAGGTCCCCTTTAAGCTCAAAAAGAGTGAATATCTGGAGATCCGACATGAAGTTCGAAGAAGAGGTTGGGAAATCCTCACCAACCCCATTCAACAAGTCGGGATCTTAATGGTTCAAGAGTTCTATGCCAATGCATGGATCACTAAAAATCATGACCAAAGTATGAACCCGAACCCAAAGAATTGGCTCACAATGGTTCGGGGGAAATACTTGGATTTTAGTCTGGAAAATGTGAGGCTAGCATTTAACTTCCCAATGATGCAAGGAGATCCTCAACCTTTCACTAGAAGGGTCAACTTTGATCAAAGGTTGGACCAAGTCCTTAGGGACATTTGTGTGGAAGGCGCTCAATGGAAGAGAGATTCAAGAGGCAAGCCGGTTCAACTAATAAGGCTTAACCTCAAACCCGTGGCTAGGTGGTGCGTGGCAGAAGTTAGACCAATTAAGAAAATCTTAATAAGAGAAATGCCTTGCAAGTATAGCCCTTAACCAGCTAAAGTCTGCCTCACCAATTTAAAAAGGGTTGTCACAAATTTTAGAAATAAAAATACTGGGAGTATGAGTCCCAGGTGCTCTCAACCAGCTAAAGTATGCCTCACCAATTTAAAAAGGGGTTGTCACAAATTTTAGAAATAAAAACACTGGGAGTATGAGTCCCAGGTCATCTCCCAACGAGTTGCAAGAAAGAGTGCTATTTTATTAACTAGAAGTTTTCCAGAAAAGTTGAGTTTTGATAATGAGTAAAAAAATTGTAAATTAAAGAAATAAAAATAAACTAAGAACAATTATTGATATTCTAAATAAAAAGCCTTGATTGGGGGAATGATTAATTGGAGGTTCTATCCTTGTTGGAATCTTCTTAAGTGTAGTGTAAAGAGGTTGTTGTTTTCACTTAGTTAACCCTTACTAAATAAAGGAAAGTCAAGTGATTGAGCTAACTCTTACCCGCAAATCCTAGTCCTCTCCCTTGGGAAGGTCTAGCGTTAGTAGGTACAAAATTAGCCCACAACGTCCAATTTAACTAAGCAATTGAGCATTCCAACTCAAGTGTCTCCTCTTAATCAACCCCCATGTCAAGTAGAAATCTACTCCATTGACATGGAATTAATACTCATAAAAAATGTAAGAAGACATAATTAAGTGAAATAAAATAGATATTTAAAATTAATTAAAAATAAAAGTAACTCTATATATTAATAAATTCAAAATGCAACATACTTATTTGAATAGGGTCAATGAGCAACTAATAAGAGTAAAGGAATAGGGAAACAAACTAAAGTAGTGTCTTCATGGAGGTAATGACTCTTCAGCATCCAAAATCCAAAGCAAAAGCATAAACTATCAATGTAAAGCTAATCTAGATTCGGATCTAAAACTAAAAGTAATCCTAATATCGATGTATCTGAATGTGTGTGGATGCATGTTGAGTCTCTGCATGTTCCCTAGCTTTAGTCTGTGTTTTTAGGCCGTAAACTGGGTCAAAACGCGGCCCGAAATCGCCCTCAGTGTATTCTGTTATTTCTGCAGATCACGCAGGTCATGCGTACGCGTCGTCCACGCGTTCGCGTCATTCAGTGATTTTCCTTGTCATGCGTTCGTGTCGTCTACGCGTTCGCGTCGTCTACACGTTCGCGTCGTCTACACGTTCGCGTCATTTGTGCAGACTCCACTCCACACGTTTGCGTCAGGAACGCGTTCGCGTCGCTGCGATTTCTTCATTTCGCGCGCTCATGTGAGCCATGCGATCGCGTCAGTGTTCGCTGGTCATCTCCTTAGTTTCTTGTGTTCCTTCCATTTTTGCAAGCTTCCTCTCCATTCTCTGAGCCATTCCTGTCCTATGAAGCCTGAAACACTTAACATACGGATCACGGCATCGAATGGTATAAAGGAGAATTAAAATGTACAAATTAAAGGTCTCTAGGAAGCAAGTTTTCAACCATAAACAATACTAGGAAGGAATTATAAAATCATGCAATCCATATGAATAAGTAGGTAAAGACTTGATAAAACCACTCAATTAAACACAAGATAAATCGTAAAATAATGGTTTATCAACCTCCCCACACTTAAACATTAGCATGTCCTCATGCTTAGCTTAAGGAGATAAAATAAATGAGTAGGGAAATGTAAGACTCATGCAATGCAATGCAATAAAACCTATATATATGAATGCAACTATATGATTCTTGTCTACTTGGTTAAAAGTAAATAAGTTCTTTGAGACAAACATTAATCAAATTCCACTAATTCAAATTATATAGTAAAAACAGGTAAAATTGTAAGAAGATAGCTCATGAAAGCAGGAAACATAGAAATTAAGCATTGAACCCTCACTGATGGTGTATATGCACTTTAGCCTCTCAAGTGTATAGGGTAATCACTCTATCCTTCTCTAATCATGCTTTCTAAATTTTGTTCTTCACTTAACCAATCAACAATATTTAATGTACTAATGCAACATCATGAGGTTTTTTAAAGGTTGTAATGGGGCTAAGGTTAGGATGAGAGTATATATATGGCTAAGTGAGCTAGAATATGAATCTTTGACTAACCTAAGCCTTCACCTAACGTACACATACTCCATTTAATTCTAATTCATGCCTAGTTACCCATAATTTTCCACTTTTACATTACATACTCATGTATTAACTTTTTTTTCTTAATTTTCTTATCACATATGCATTGGAGCTTTACTTATCTTAGAATTGGGGTAATTTTGTCCCCTTATTTATTTAAATATTTATTGAATATTTTTGGATTTTTTTAAAAAAAAAATAGAAATAACATATCAATGCACATGGATTTTTAATTTTTCTATTTTACATGAGTAGGTACCCAAATTTTCATTATTTTATTAAGGTAAGAACATAACATATTCCTTTATTAACCCATGTTCCCACAATTTTCCCATACTTAATTAACACACAATCTCTATCTTAAGCTAACCAAAGATTCAATTTGGGGTGTTTAATTATTTTTCTGCTTAAGGCAAGTGATGTGGTAAAATATAGAACAAATGGGATTTAAAAGGCTCAAAGTGGCTGACAAGGGTGATTTAAAGGGTAGACTTATTTGGCATAAGTGAGCTAAACAAGTAATGGCCTCAATCATATGCATGCATATAAATACATTAAGCATTGGACATATAGGATGAAACAAAATAAAGATTACAATCATAGAGAAGTGAACACACAAGAATAAAATATTTATGGTTAAATAACGTAACCATGTAATTAGGCTCAAAATTTCACGGGTTGTGTGTTCTTAGCTTTTTAAACTATGTCCCAATTACAACTTCAAACAAATTTAACACAAAAGTTTTGATTTAAATTAGTGAAAATTTTCAAAATTAGGGTCTTAAGAGAAACTTATTATTTTTCAACTAAATAGAACATACATGCAACTAATTATTACTATGCAATCTATCCTAAAGGAAAACTAACTAAGTATCCTATTTTATTGGTGTTTAGGAAAGAGAAATTACCTCCGGAAGTCAGGTACTGACCGACCTCCCCACACTTAAGGCTTTGCACCGTCCTCGGTGCCATCTGTCAGGAACAAAGGGGGGCTGGTAGCAGCATCTCCGCCATCGGGACCGTCATGGCTCCCTGTGATAGTAAATGAAGTGGAGTCCGGGGTGTCTGGGTCTTTGTTAGGTGGGTGGTTACCAACAGGTAGCTCCTTGAGGTAAGTAAATCTGCGCTTGTTACGGCGCTCTCTTTGCTTTCCTTTCCGGTCAAGCCGGTCTAGCCTCTCGAGTATCTGATGGAGCAGTTGATTTGTTGAAAGTGCTTGTGATGTGGAAGAAGAGGGAATATCTTCTGCTGGTTCTATGCTCCGGTTGATAGTGGCTGCTGGAGGTCTGATATACTTCCCGTTAGGGACGTATTGATCATCTCGTGGAATCATGGCCTTGGTGTCCCCAGCTCTATAGGAGACTCCGGCTGCTGAGACTAGATCTGAAACCAAGGTGGGAAAAGGTAAGTTGCCCGCAATGTTTACACCAGAGTAAAACAGCCATGTCTGCAGTGAAGGAGGATTCGTGCGTGATTGGAAAGACGTAATGGGACATAATTTATGCCCATACTCGAGCCTCCAAGGTGAGTGTGGAAGCCAATATGCCCTTAGGTCGGGAACGATGGTATCCGTAGATCCATATGCTGCCAGGTTTTGCGATAACTCTGAGAACGGCATCCCAGTCAAATTGGTATGTCTGGCGTTTGAATGAGGCTTCTTGAAATGCGTCCAATCCTTCTGGAGCAGAGGGGAGATCTAGAGCTTGTTGAATGGCTTCTTCAGTTATGGGGACTTGCTTCTGATGGACATAGACAGACTACATGGTTGGCATGTGAAAATTGGAGTAGAATTTAACTACCCATGAAAGATTAACCTGCCGTGGCTGTCTCTGTAGAAATCCCATTGTCTTCGCTCGATGTGGGGCTCAACAATTTCAGCAATGTTGGTTGGGAGGATGAGAAGGTGCTTATTGTTATAGTTCCTTGCTGCCAGGATGGGGAACATCTGCTCACAATAGCGGTTAGTAAATCGCGCAGTATCCTTTGCTGAAAAGGCTTTTTCTTTTTCATCGACCTTAATGATCCTCTTGATTCGTTTTGTTGAGGGTTTCACCGCTGTTGAAGATGGCTCTTCCACTAATGTTCTTTTTGTTCCTCTCCTTGCTGATGGTTTGGGAGTAGCTTTCTCCTTGCCTTTCTTGGTGGCCATCCTGAAAAAGGAAAGAGAAAGTAACATGTAAAGCTAAAGGTTCGAGCAAGGGAGTGAACAGTAAGGATGATAATCAATGCACGGTAAAGAAGGATGTCGTTAACACATGGTCTAGACTACATGTGAAAATTTCATCAAAGGTGATAAAGCAAGTGCATGTGATGGCAATTAAACGCAAGATTTTTTTGGCATGCTGGCAAAGGCATGAGTAGCATAGATCAAGCATTCAATGTCCAAGTTAGATTACCAAGCCTTTCAAACTAATAATCTGTTTGTATTGACAATTATATATAATTAATAAAATATAAAAGGGGTTTTGTGAAAAACAGGCATTAAATTAGTATAATAGAATAATTAAAAATAATGTGCAATGTCATACGAGTTTTTTCACAAACACATAGCATGCATGGTAAATATGTTATTGAAAGTAGGAATTTGAACACACAAATAACCCTTTAAGAAGTAATATTTAATTGTCAAACAATTCCACAATAACTCACAAGAAAAATATAGAAAATAATGACCCATATAAATTTCTAACACCAATTAAAGGAATAAAGAGAAAAAGGAAGAAAAGGAAAATATAGATAATGAAAGTGAAAGAGAAAGAAGACATAAATAAAAATAATAAAGAAAAGGTAAAAAGTAAAGAAAGAATGAAAATAACTTTAATAATGGATGTGAAAAAGAAGGGAGGAGAAAGTAAAAAGTGAGAAGGAGTAGAGAAGAAAGAAATAAGAAGGGAAAAAGAAAAATTAGGATTTGCGGAAGAAAAGATATGATATTTGGCTGATCTGGATAATCTGTGCGCCGCATGTGACGCGGACGCATGGGTCACGCGGTCGCGTGGTGTGTGATGTTTTTCCAGTGACGCGGACGCGTGGGTCACGCGGTCGCGTGACTTGATTTGTGCGAGTGGCGCGAGATAAGCCTCGCGTTCGCGCGACTTTCTTTTTCAAACTTATTTTGCCAAAATTTAGGGTGACGCGTTCGTGTGGGTGACGCGATCGCGTGAATTGCCATATCTTGAGGACGACGCGGCCGCGTGGGGCACGCGTTCGCGTGATAGGGCTGGTGCATCTAGCATCATTCCAGCCCCACTCCATCATAACTTGCTGCTATACACCTCTTTTACGTCGATTTTTAGGGGCACTGATGCCAGGGCATTTTGGCCAGTTTCACTGACCTTTTCTTTACTGTTTTAGGGTAGTTTCATGCATTTTCTTAGTGAATAAGCAAGTTTTGGGTAGATATTCACTTACATCTTGATTCAAGCAAACATTGTGAACTTTACATGATTTTATGAGAATTATGCATGAATTGAATGACAAATTAGATAATGCATGATCTCATGACTTGGAATAGAGTTTTGATGCACTTTAATTGCTTGATTTTAGGACAAAGAAAGCAAGGAAGAACCACGTTAGTAGCTACGTTAGTTTAATTAACGTGACCACTAACGTGGAATAGGAGCTAGCTGCAACGTTAATGAGAAAAGTGATCGCCAATAACGCCTTCGAAAGCCATTATAGCCCACGTTAGTTGCCACATTAATTACATTAATGTAGAAGCTAACGTGAATGAGAAAGGAAGCTCCAACGTTAGTGGTAAGTGTGAATACCACTAACGTTGGAAAAGGGGCACACTTGGCCACGTTAAGAGTCAAGTTAATTACATTAACGTGAACTCTAACGTGGAAGGAACAAGGAATTACCAACGTTAGTGACACTCACCTTTGTCACTAACGTTGGGAATGGCAATCACCACCACGTTAGAGGCCACGTTAATCTAATTAACGTAAACTCTAACATGGGAAGGAGGGGCGTTTGGAGCGTTAGTGACAAAGGTAAGTGTCACTAACGCTCTCGAAAGAAAGGCAAGCCCACGTTAATGGTCACGTTAGTTATACTAACGTGAACTCTAACGTCGGGAAAAGGGGCAGTAAGCAACGTTTTTGGAAAAGGTGAATGCCAATAACGTTTGCGAAGGACCAAGAGGCAACGTTAGTGGTCACGTTAGTGCCACTAACGTTGAAGTTAACGTGGACCATTTTTGGCTTGAAACGTTAGTGAAAAAGGTGATCGTCACTAACGTTCTCGAACCCACATTTTCACTTAACATTAACGCCACTAACGTCCTAACTAACGTCCATGCCTAACTCACACTTTTTCTGCAAGCAAAGCTGAGCCCACTGAAGACTGTAACTGCTTCAACTAAAAGATCCAAAGGCCCATATCCAAGACTTGAAGAGCCAACTAGAAGATCAGAAGAGTAGTATATATAGGAGTAGTTTTGAACTAGATAAGGAGCTTTTGGCATTTTGGAGAATTACACTCTGTATATATTTACTTTCTCTGCAACTTCTAGTTTGGGTTTTCAAAATGAACTTTTCATTTACGCTTTCCATTCCAAGAGCTATGAACAACTAAAAACCTTTCATTGGGTTAGGGAGCTCTGTTGTAATTTGATGGATCAATAATAGTTTTCATTATTCTTCTTCTTTCTTTTCTCTTGATTTTACTAGAAAGCTTTCAATCTTCATCCTATTGGGTAGTTGTCTTGGAAAAGAAGCTATTCATACTTGGATCTCTTCAGACCTTGGAGAGGAATGAAGAGATCATGCTAGAAATGCTTTCTCATGTTGGACCAAATTGGGGTTTGGATGGATATGGTGACATATAATCCTACCAATACTTTGATTTGGGAATACATGTGGTATAATCAGTGACCATACTTCATCTCTTCTCATGAGCAATTAGACCAAGAGATTGGCTATTGATCAAGATTTGAGAGATTGGGTTGCCAATGAATTGGAATCCAATCACTTAAGATTGCCAAGGAGATCAATGAATGCATTGATTGAGGAAGAGATGGGAATGAACTTGATCCGGAGAATACAACATCTCCTGAGCCCAATGAATTCCCCATTTCTGATCTTACCCATTCTCTTTACTTTCTTCCATTTACTTTTATGTTCATTTCCCCAAATCCCCATTTAAGATTCTACAATTTACTTTCCGTCATTTACATTTTCCTCTTTATCACCAGTATTTACACTTTCTGTTATTTACTTTCCCGCCATTTATGTTTCTGCAAATATCAACTCAATTTCTGCGTAGCTCAACTAGAACATTCCTCTGATTAAAGCTGCTTGACCAATCAATCCCTGTGGGATTCGACCTCACTCTATTGTGAGTTTTTACTTGATGACAATTCCGTATACTTGCCAAGGGAAAAATGTTGAGAGACAAGTGTCCGTGCATCAAGTTTATGGCGCCGTTGCTGGGGATTGATTTTGTATCAACAATAATTAAATTGGTGGATAACTAGATTGAGCATTTTTCTTTTGTTGATATAATTTCTATTTGAGTGATTTACTTTCAGTTTTAGTTATTTTCTTTCCTTTATCCCTTACCCGTTTGTGGGGTTCTCTTACTTGTTACAATTCAGTTCACTAACCCACTAACTGTTTGATATATTGCATCACTCACACTAACAGCATTTATGACAAGAATACTTTCTGCATTTATTTTCTCCTTCTTGATTTTGCCTTGTTGGTTGTATGACAGGTAAAAGAAGCGGGGCTTCAACTTCCTTTGATTCGGAACCTGAGAGGACCTTCCTTAGATTAAGGAGGGAAGCAAGAGGAAAGAGAGTCGTTGGTGCTGAGGAAGAGGAAGAGTACTTTAAACCAGACATGGATGAGAATATAGAGAACCATCATGAAGAAAACCATGGCAGAGAAGGTCCAGTGCATCATGCTGGACAAGAGAGAAGAGTTCTAGGCTCTTATATTAATCCAAACCCAGGAAACTGTGGAAGTAGCATCCAAAAGCCAACCATACATGCCAATAACTTTGAACTAAAGCCACAGCTCATCACCCTTGTTCAGAACAACTGTTCATTCGGAGGAAGTGTCCAAGAAGACCTCAATCAACATCTAACCACCTTCCTGAGGATATGTGATACTGTGAAGTCTAATGGTATTCATTCTGACACCTATAGATTGCTTTTGTTCCCCTTTCACTCAAGGGCAAGGCATCTAAATGGCTGGAGTCTTTCCCGAAGGAGAGTTTAACAACCTGGAAAGATGTGGTGAACAAATTCTTGGCGAGATTCTATCCTCCTCAAAGAATCAACAGGTTGAGAGCTGAGGTACAAACCTTCAGGCAACAAGATAGTGAAACTCTCTATGAAGCATGGGAGAGGTTTAAGGACTTGACAAGGAGGTTCCTGCCAGATATGTTCAATGAATGGGGGCAGTTACACATTTTCTATGAAGGTCTTTCTTATGAATCAAAGAAATTAGTAGACCACTCATCTGGGGGGTCTCTGAACAAGAAGAAGACCATTGAAGAACCCATAGATGTCATTGAGACTGTAGCTGAGAATGACTACTTCTATGCTTCTGAAATAGGCAACACTAGAGGAGTGATAGAGCTAAACAATATGGATGCACTACTGGCTCAAAACAAGATGATCACCAAGAAGCTTGCTGACCTTACCAAGAAGATGGAAAGGAACCAAGTAACACCAATCACTACCTCATCAGTAGCTCAAGAAGGAGTGAATGCAGAGGCAGGGGATGATCAGGAATAAGCCAACTATATTAGGAACTCACCTAGGCAGACTCATGATCCATACTCTAAAACTTATAATCCTGGTTGGAGGAACCACCCAAATTTTGGATGGAGAAATCAACAAGATCAAGGCCAAGATCAGAGACGTTACAACCCCAACAACAATGCAGCTCACCAACATTCCACACAGAGATCATATCAGCACTCACCCAAGAACACCTCTCAACATCCATATCAAAACCAAAATGGCCCTTCTCATCCCTCCAATCTCAACTCACCATCATCCGAAGATAGACTCTTAAGGATTGAGACTCTACTTGAAGGCATATGTAAGGAAATCCAAGATAACAAGGTGTTCAAGGAGGAGGTGCGAGCCAATATAAAAAACCAGGGAGACACCATTAAGAGGCTAGAATTTCAAGCGGGATACCTCTCTGAGAAGATTCCCAAACCTACTGACAGCTTCCCAAGTGACACAGAGAAAAACCCGAGAGGTGAAGCAAAGAAAGTAAGATGGGAAGAATGTAAAATGGTCACTATAAGTGATAGGGGGACTGAGGAAGAGCTAAAAAAACCCTTCGAACACTCTGGAGATACTTCAGCAGAGAAGCAGGAAAAGGGTCACCAAGAAACCAAAATTACACAGAAGGAGATGCTAAAACTCTATGCACCATTTTCCCAAAGACTCAAGGGTGGTGTAGAAAAGAGAATATACTCAAAGTTCCTTGATATGTTTACATCTCTCCATGTAAACATACCATTTATCAAAGCTCTCCAACAAATGCCCTCATACATTAAGTGCATGAAGGAGTTGCTGACCAGGAAAAGCTCACTCAAAGGAGGGCAAACAATAGTGATGAATAAGGAGTGCAGTGCTCTCATTCAACCAGAGTTGCCTACAAAAAGGAAGGATCCAGGGAGTTTTCACATCCTCTGTGCCATAGGAGAAACAATGTTTGATAAAGGACTCTGTGACCTGGGAGCAAGCATCAACTTAATGCCTTTATCCCTTATGAAGAAGCTGAAGATCAATGAGCTAATGCCCACAGACGTAGTCATCAGGCTGGCTGAAAAAACTCAAAAACAAGCAATAGGAGTGGTTGAAAACGTGTTGGTGAAGGTTGGAAACTACTTCCTTCCCACAGACCTTGTCATATTGGAAATGGAAGAGAGTCACCTTCACCCAATCATATTGGGAAGACCATTCCTAGCTACAGCCAGAGCGCTTATAGATATGGAGCAAGGAGAGCTAATACTTAGGATACATGATGAATAACTCGCATTCAATTTCTTCAAACCCTCAAAAGAAGCAGATCAAGGAAACAAGGAACCAAGGGAAGAGCACCACAAGGCACTGGTGGAAGAAACAAGCATTAAAACACAAACGGTACACCTGGGAATCCCTTTGGTTGGTAAGCAAAATAGTCAGAAGGTGCAACAGCTAATGGAAATCTAAGAGGAACCAAAACCACCAGAGTCATATGAGACCAGCAACAAAATCTCCTTGGAAAAAGAGGCCACAAAGAGCAGGGCAACATCAAAAGAAACAAAGAAGAAGGCACCAAGGAGATGGAGGAACAAGAAGATCGCTACAGAGGATTTCTCTCCAGGGGATAAAGTGATCTCAGCTTATCTCCCAGCTATCCCACCTCATCTCCCCACCATCCCATCTCAGATGCCTAAAATTTTCACCATCAGCAAAATTCTCTCCTTAGAACATGTGGAGATCCTTAATGAAACCAATGGAGATAGATTCACTATGAGGGGGGAAGATTTGAAGCATTACCAACCACCCTGACAAAGGCAGAACGTCAAGCTAGTGACGCTAAAGAAGCGCTTCATGGGAGGCAACCCATGTTTTATATGCTTTTAAAGTAGTTAATAATGCAAGGTTCATGAATTCCAAATCAACTTTGACATATACTTGAATGAATCCTTTTATGCAACATATAGTGAAGAACAAGTTTGGTGTTCAAGGCACACTAAGAGAACATGAATGCAATTCATATCATGTTACTCTTAGAACCCTGAACAAATCTTTCTACACCACATGGCTACAAACTAAGTTTGGTGTCACCAATGTTGCATACATAGACATTTAATTAGTCAGTTGGTTTTCATTCATGAATAGCACTTAGTTAGTTAAAACAAAAAAAAATTTTTAAAAAGTAGTTATCCCATCTTCCTTAATTTTTTTTGCCGCCACTATCCAAAATTTATTAATTACATTCTTTTTTTTTTCTTGTAAGAAAAATGAAAGGAAGAATTGGAAGATGGGACAATTGAAGAAGGAGGATTCGACCACTTCAAAAATGGGGACTATACACATGTCTTCAAGGAGAATGCATTGGGAAATGTTGCCATGCAACATTGGAAGAACAACACCCTTGGAATTCGAACCAATCCCATCATAAAGTTGATGATCCTTGTGCTCATCCCATGCTAAACCCCATCCGTTCATCATAAGCCTACACCATCAATCCACACCTTTCATTTACTCACTACTTTTCTATATAAGTGGTTCATATTCTGTACCCCCTTCACATTCCAATTTCCATTCTTTGTACTTCTCACTTTCGGAACCCAACACCTCTTACCCCATCAAAGACACTCTCACCAATCATCCATACTTTTACAAATTTAAATTCGGAAGTCACTCATGGCCTCATCCAGCTCTAAAAGAAGAAAGGGGAAGGAGCCTATGGAGCAACGCCTTTTTGATGAAAAGAATTTTAGAACCTTTCACCATGCACTTCAATTTGGGTGGATGGCTGATAAGGAGATCATATATGAGCTAGGCTTTCAAGTCAAGAAAACTGAGTGCCCCGAAATTTCAGAGAAAGTGGAAAAAAGAAGATGGGAGCTCCTTACTGATCCGGTCACCAAAGTAAATGCAACCCTTGTGAGAGAGTTTTATGCAAATGCAGTCCGGAATGATAAGGTAGATGAGTCCTATATAAGTTTTGTAAGAGGAGCAATAGTAGATTTTAGTCCCATGAGCATTATGAGGGCGTTAAAACTAAGAATCATACCATTTGCAGAGGAAAGATATTAATCCAGAATAGATAGCAGTCCCAATTATGACCATATTGTGCAAGATATTTGCGTGCAAGGAGCTGATTGGGTACGAGATCCCCAGAGGAAGCCCAAGTTCATCAAGAGAGGGGACCTCACCCCTGAAGCAAAGGGGTGGTTCGAAATTGTAAGGAGATCCATCCTTCCCGCCGGGAATAACTCGGAGGTGAATCTTAAGAGAGCAACAATGGTGCAATGTATACTTAAAGGGGGAGAGATCAAGGTTCATGAACTCATAGCCCAAGGCATTAGGAAGATGGCTGAGAAAAGCGATTCTAGAGGAAAGTTAGGCTACCCCAGTACTATTTTCCGTCTGTATGACAGAGCTGGGGTGGTGTTCGAAGATGAGAACCCCGAATGGATAAAAGCTGGCATCCCTATTACTGTTCGATGGATGCATGCTGTTGCATCTCTCCTACCTCAACGAAGGCTAAGAAAGAGGACAGCCCATCAAGTGGTAGAAGGACAAGACCTAAGGGAGCAAGCCCCAACCACTTTGGACATGCACCAATTATAGGAAGCCATTGATGGCTTATCTAGACAATACGTGGAGAATCAAGGGGCACAGAAAGAGCTTCAACTACAAATGATGAACCGCCAAGAAGAATTATTCTCTAGATGGATGAATCAACAGGAGGAGTGGCAAAAGCAAATGATGGAACATCAATTGGAACAAGGGAAACAGTGGGGTGAATCCTTCCACAGGTTGGAACAAAGGCATGATCAATAACAAGAGGCCATCCAAAAGCTAATCAATATCCAAGCACATCAAGGTGCACACATACATGAGATGCATCGGAAACAAATAGAACAGGCAGAACTCTTCGACGAATACAGGGCATTCTCAGAAGGAGTTTACATAAGTGAGACTGGACATCATGTGAACACTCAAGCCAGGCTAGGATACTTAGTCGGATAACTGCCTATATTGCATCCAGGAATCACAAGATATGAAGAAGTGAGGGATGACTTAGCGCGAGAAGAAAGAGAAAAAGTCGAAAGGAGTCATAAATCAGTAAGGAAAGCACTTGAGGATTGGAAAAGAGCCAGAATGACACGGATACAAGGAAACACGAGTGGACACAAAGAGGACAAATAAGAGAGAGAGCATGGGCAGCCCCATGAGTAAAAGGTGGTGGAGTTCCCTCTTCGTTTTATCTTTTTCAAATCTAAATAAGAAAAATCATGTATGAAATAGAACATGCTTCCATAGTAACTTAGGAATTTTCAATTCTGTCTTTAGCATTTTCAGTTATTAAGTCTATGTGTGCTGGTCCAAGTTACCTGTTTTCATCTTCATCTTACTTACTTGTGAGCTTGCCCTTTGAATTTAATAAAAAAAGAGAATGTTATGAAAAGAAAAACCAGAGTGGGGTTCATATTGTGGAGTAAGTTCTCAAGGTTTGTGGTGTGGTAATAGGTTAGCTAAGTTGGTTCACCTGTAAGGTATAAGGACACTTATGAATTGAATTACATGCTTGAAGCACATTCTATGAGATTAACCAAACAACAAGATCCTAATAAGAAAAAGAAAAAAAAGATCAATAAGAGTTGAAAAAGAAAGAAGAGTAATAAGAAATAAGGCTAGGCACCAAGGGCTTGAATCTTGAGGGATGTGTCTGTGGTGATCTTGTACCAAGGATCTGCTTGGATGAATAAGTTCTTAGGAGTGCTTCATCACTTGGTAACTTGGGTTAACTAACCCAGAATAATCAACTGAAAATCCACTATCAAGAGCAACCTTACTACAGAACATTTAGTAACCCAAAGAGGTGCTGGACACCAAGGCCTCAAGGAAAGAAAATAACAAGCCATATGCCTGTGGTGTGCATGTATGGGGGAGAGAGACTTGAGGGAGTAAGTCCTTAGGGGTGTTTCAACACCTAGCACCTTGAACCAACTGGTTCGGGAGTGTTGGCTGAAAGCTAATTTTAAAGAGTCGCTCCCTCACGGAGCACTTAGCCTAAGGATGCAATAAACCCTAAGAAAAAAAGGGGGGGGGGAAGGATCAAAGAATAAGGATCTCATAGGATGCAATCAAGTAAGTATTCAAAAGCATGATAAGGACTTGGAAACCAGTAAAGGAATGAACCTAAGTTGCTATGCATGAAACCCCATAAACCAAGAGCTTTACTTCTATAATAAGAACTTACTTCTCTTGTTCTTTCATTCATCATTCTTATATTTCAGTACTTGCTTAGGGACAAGCAAGCTTTAAGTTTGGTGTTGTGATGCCAGGGCATTTTGGCCAGTTTTACTGACCTTTTCTTTATTGTTTTAGGGTAGTTTCATGCATTTTCGTAGTAAATAAGCAAGTTTTGGGTAGATATTCACTTACGTTTTGATTCAAACAAACATTGTGAACTTTACATGATTTCATGAGAATTATGCATGAATAGAATGACAAATTAGATAATGCATGATCTCATGACTTGGAATAGAGCTTTGATGCACTTAACTGCTTGATTTCAGGACAAAGGAAGCAATGAAGAACCACGTTAGTAGCCACGTTAGTCTAATTAACGTGACCACTAACGTGGAATGGGCATAAGCTTGCAACGTTAATGAGAAAAGTGATCGCCAATAACACCTTCGAAAGCCATTATAGCTCACGTTAGTTGCCACGTTAATTACATTAACGTGGAAGCTAACGTGGAGGAGAACGAGAGCTCCAACGTTAGTGGTAAAAGTGAATACCACTAACGTTAGAAAAAGGGCACACTTGGCCACATTAAGAGTCACGTTAAGTACATTAACGTGAACTCTAACGTGGAAGGAACAAGGAATCGCCAACGTTAGTGACACTCACCTTTGTCACTAACGTTGGAGATGGCAATCACCACCACGTTAGTAGTCATGTTAATTCAACTAACGTGAACTCTAACGTGGGGAAAAGGGGCAATAAGCAACGTTATTGGAAAAGGAGAATGCCAATAACGTTTGCGAATGACCAAGAGGCAACGTTAGTGGTAACGTTAGTGCCACTAACGTTGAAGTTAATGTGGACCATTTTTTGGCTTGGAACGTTAGTGAAAAAGGTAATCATCACTAACGTTCTTGAACCCACATTTTCACTTAACGTTAACACCACTAACGTCCTAACTAATGTCCATGCCTAACTCACACTTTTTCTGCAAGCAAAGCTGAGCCCACTGAAGACTATAACTGCTTCATAAGATCTAAAGGCCCATATCTAAGACTTGAAGAGCCAACTAGAAGATCTGAAGAGTAGTATATATAGGAGTAGTTTTGAACTAGTAGAGAGCTTTTTGCATTGGAGGAACTATACTCTGTATATTTTACTTTCTCTGCAACTTCCAGTTTTATTTTGGGAAATGTACTTTTCATTTATGCTTTCCATTCCCAGAGCTATGAACAACTAAACCCCTTTAATTAGGTTAGGGAGCTCTGTTGTAATTTGATGGATCAATAATAGTTTTCATTCTTCTTCTTCTTTCTTTTCTCTTGATTTTACTAGAAAGCTTTCAATCTTCATCCTATTGGGTAGTTGTCTTAGAAAAGAAGCTATTCATACTTGGATCTCTTCGGATTATGGAAGAGGAATGAAGAGATCATGCTAGAAATGCTTTCTCATGTTGGACCAAATTGGGGTTTGGATGGATATGGTGACATATAATCCTACCAACACTTTGATTTGGGAATACATGTGGTATAATCAGTGACCATACTTCATCTCTTCTGATGAGCAATTAGACCAAGGGATTGGCTATTGATCAAGATTTGAGAGATTGGGTTGCCAAGGAATTGGAATCCAATCACTTAAAATTGCCAAGGAGATCAATGAATGCATTGATTGAGGAAGAGATGAGAATGAACTTGATCCGGAGAATACAACATCTCCTGAGCCCAATGAATCCCCCATTTCTGATTTTACCCATTCTCTTTACTTTTTGCCATTTACTTTTATGTTCATTTCCCCAAATCCCCATTTAACATTCTGTAATTTACTTTTCGCCATTTACATTTTCCTCTTATTTCCAGCATTTACACTTTCTGTTATTTACTTTTCCACCATTTATGTTTCTGCAAATATCAACTCAATTTCTACTTAGCTCAACTAGAACATTCCTCTGATTAAAGTTGCTTGACCAATCAATCCCTGTGGGATTCGACCTCACTCTATTTTGAGTTTTTACTTGACGATAATTCGGTATACTTGCCGAGAGAAAATTGTTGACAAGTTTCCGTGCATCAGACAACGAAGGGAGGAGCACCAAGAGTATTCCATCCTCCTCCATGAAATTAGAGAAGACTAAAGAGCCATGAGGGAGGAGCAACAAAGGCAAGGAAGAGACATTGATGAGCTCAAGCACTCCATAAGATCTTCAAGAGGAAGAACTAGCTGTCATCACTAAGGCGGACCCGTTCTTTAATTTCCTTGTTCTTATTTTTTTGTTTTTCGTTTCCTATGCCCTATGTTTTATTTATGTTTGTGTCTTTATTACATGATCATTAGTGTCTAGTGTCTATGTCTTAAAGCTATGAATGTCCTATGAATCCATCACCTTTCTTAAATGAAAAATGTTTTTAATTGCAAAAGAACAAGAAGTACATGGTTTCGAATTCTATCTTGAAATTAGTTTAATTATTTTGATGTGGTGGCAATACCTCTTATTTTCTGAATGAATTCTTGAACAGTGCATATTTTTTAATTTGTTGTTTATGAATGTTAAAATTGTTGGCTCTTGAAAGAATAAAGAAAAAGGAGAAATGTTATTTGATAATCTGAAAAATAAAAAAATTGATTCTTGAAGCAAAAAAAAAGCAGTGAATAAGCAAGGCTTGCAAAAAAAAAGAAAAAAAAAGAAAGAGAAAAAAAAATTATGCGAAAAAAAAAAGAGAAAAGGAAAAAGAAAAAGCAAGCAGAAAAAGCCAGTAACCCTTTAAACTAAAAGGCAAGGGTAAAAAGGATCCAAGGCTTTGAGCATTAATGGATAGGAGGGCCCACAGAAATAAAATCCTGGCCTAAGCGGCTAAACCAAGCTGTCCCTAACCATGTGCTTGTGGCGTGAATGTATCAAGTGAAAAGCTTGAGACTGAGCGGTTAAAGTAGTGGTCCAAAGCAAAAAGAGTGTGCTTAAGAGCTCTGGACACCTATAACTAGGGACTCTAGCAAAGCTGAGTCACAATTTGAAAAGGTTCACCCAGTTATGTATCTGTGGCATTTCTGTATTCGGTGGTAATACTGGAAAACAAAATGCTTAGGGTCATGGACAAGACTCATAAAGTAGCTGTATTCAAGAATCAACATACTGAACTAAGAGAATCAATAACACTATCTGAATTCTGAGTTCCTATAGAAGCCAATCATTCTGAACTTCAAAGGATAAAGTGAGATGCCAAAACTGTTCAGAAGCAAAAAGGCTACAAGTCCCGCTCATCTAATTGAAGCTAATCTTCATTGATAAGTTTGGAATTCATTGTATATTCTCTTCTTTTTATCCTATTTTGTTTTTAGTTGCTTGGGGACAAGCAACGATTTAAGTTTGGTGTTGTGATGAGCGGATAATTTATACCCTTTTTGGCATTTTTTTTACATAGTTTTTAGTATGTTTTAATTACTTTTTATTATATTTTTATTAGTTTTTATTCAAAAATCACATTTCTAGACTTTACTATGAGTTTGTATGTTTTTCTGTAATATCAGGTATTTTCTAGTTGAAATTGAGGGACCTGAGCAAAAATCTGATTCAGAGGTTGAAAAAGGACTGCAGATGCTGTTGGATTCTGACCTCCCTGCACTCGAAGTGGATTTTCTGGAGCTACAAAAGCCCAATTGGCGCGCTCGCAATTGCGTTGGAAAGTATACATCCTGGGCTTTCCAGCAATATATAATAGTCCATACTTTTTCCGGGATTTGATGGCTCAAACTGGCGTTCAAAGTCAGCCTAAAACATCTTGGCGTTAAACGCCCAAACTGGCACCAGAATTGGAGTTAAACGCCCAAAATGGCACCAAAGTGATGACCGGAATTCACACCCCATTCAAAATTAGTGAATTAGTCCTTTTGGCAAGTGCACCAAAATTATCGTCAAGTAATAACCCACAGCGGAGTGGGATCGTATCCACAGAGATTGGCAAATTCAAGTAGTTGTAATCGATTGATGAATTAGTCAAGCGGATCAATAGGATTGTAGAGTGCAGAATTGTAAATGACATAAATGTAAATGACTAGAATATAAAGGAAAGCAATAAAGTGTAGAAATATAAATGGCAAAAAGTAAAGTGCAGAATCATAAATGACTTGAATGTAAATGGGAATAGGGAATTGCTGAATGTAAAATTAAGCTATAAAGAAATGGATAGATAAGAATGGGGAAATTCATTGAGATTGGGAGATGTTGTCTCTTTGGATCAAATCTAGCTTATATCCTCTTCAATCATGCAACTCATTGACATCTTGGCAATCATGATTGATATTGAGCCCCGATCCCTTGGTGACTCAATCTCTCAGATCTTGATCAATAGCCAATTCCTTGGTCTAATTGCTCATGAAGAGATATATGCTTGATCCCTGATTATACCACACACCATCATAGGTCCAAGTTGAGGGAGGATTATATGTCACATATCCAAACACCAAAACCCGGATTCTACTCTAGTGTGAGAAGGGATTTCAAGCATGGTTTCATGTTTCCTTTCCCAAGGCTCCCATAAAACCCAATTGCATTCAATCTCTTTCCCAAGATAACTGAACACTAAGCATTAAGAACAAAATTCCTTCTAGCAAATCAAAAAGAAGATGAAGAGAAGAAGGATTTCACTATCATTCATCCATTAAGTACAACAGAGCTCCCTCTCTCAATGAGAGGGAAGTTAGCTACTCATAGCTCAAAAGGTACTCAAAAGTGAAGTGTAAAAGTTGATCTAAAACTGACTGCTTAACCGCTTCTTCAGTACTCCTTGGGGGTATTTATACTACTCCTAGTAAAATAAAAGAATTACAAAAGTGAAAAAGGAAAATTACATTTTGGAGGGAAAAGAAAACACTCAATAAGCATGACTTCTCAGCTGGCGTGTGGCTGGCGTGCCTCGGGCGTGTCACGTGCTCTTCATTTCCAGCTTGGCATGCCACGCCCAATCCTTCAAGTGGCACACTCGTCCCTCTTTCAACCTTGGCGTGCCACGCCTTCGAGCTCAAGTGGCACGCCATAGTGGATTTCTTGTGTTGGCGTGCCACGCCTTCGAACTCAAGTGGCACGCCCCTTGCCTTTCTCACTTCTCTTTGCCTCTGGAAACTTGTATTGGCGTGCCACGCCCAAGGTCTGGCATGCCACGTCCTTGCTTTATGCTTGTCTAGGCTTCTCTAGAAAGTTGAACTAGCGTGGCACGCCCAGGGTCTGGCGTTCCATGCCCCTCTTGTGAGTGAGTGGTTGCTCTGTTTGGCGTGCCACGCCACAAACTCAAGTGGCACACCCCAATGCTTCTCTTCTAAATGACACTGGCGTGCCACGCCTGGCTACTCAAGTGGCACGCCTAAGTGAAGAATGGTGAGTGGCGTGCCACGCGTTCGATACCAAGCGGCACGCCCCATGTAATTGGCCTCCTTCATCCTCTCTGGAAACTTATACCAGCGTGCCACGCCTAAAGGCTGGCGTGCCACGCCCATGATCTTGTCTTGGTTCCAGTAGTTGGCGTGCCACGCCTCATTCTTCAAGTGGCACGCCATAGTGACTTACTAAGGTTGGCGTGCCACGCCTTCGATACCAAGTGGCACGCCCAGTCCTTGCTTTTGGTCCTTTGTGCTTTGGCGTGCCACGCCTGGTTGCTCAAGTGGCACGCCCAGTCCTTACTTTTGGTCCTTTGTGCATTGGCGTGCAACGTCTGGTTGCTCAAGTGGCACGCCCAGTCTTCAATTGCCTTCAGCCCCTTCTCTAGATTGTTGTACCAGCGTGCCACGCCATGTTGCTCAAGTGGCACACCCATAGATTTGTGAACTCTTCAAGCTTGGCATGCCACGCCTGGGTTCTCAAGTGGCACGCCCAAGTGACTTCGTTGGGCTGGCGTGCCACGCCTTCGATACCAAGTGGCACGCCATAGTGAAGATTCTTCTTGGGATGGAGAGTTGGCGTGCCACGCCCCTTTGCTCAAGTGGCACGCCCATAGTGGTTGATGAGTCAGGCGTGCCACGCCCAGCTTAGCGTGCCACGCCCCTTTTGTGTCCTCCATTGTGGCTCTCTGGAATTTTGTATCAGCGTGCCACGCCCAGTCTCTGGCGTGCCACGCCATATGCATGCTTTGAATTTCTTCTCTGGACTTTAGTACTGGCGTGCCATGCCCAGCTCCTAGCGTGCCACGCCATTGTGTTTTGTGGCGTTTGCTTCAAGTGTCACGCCAGTTTTACACGCCCAGCTTCTTATTTGTCTTTTACCCCATTTTTGATACTTTTCTCATCTGAAATTCAGCACAACTCATCTCAAAGTAGTGTACCATAATATTCATCAAATAATGCATGAATTGTACTGGTGAAATGAGATTTATGCTCTTTTATGGTCTTCTTTATGCAACAAAGAAGGGTAGATGATGCAAGTCATCATAACACCAAACTTAAGTTTTGCTTGTCCCAAGCAAATCAATGTGAGTAAACCTTTATAACTTGAGGCCTTGGCTTTGAGTGATTGCAATACAACTAAGAGTAAGGCTAAGTATTCAACACATGCATGAATGTTTTAATGTCATGAGAAACTCTTGGATCCTTGAGGGTTCTTTCAGGTATAGGCTTCAGGGGTCCTTTCTATTGATTGTCACCTTGAGGTAGTAAGGGTTTTTTTGCTTTCTTGACCACGACTCTAAGTGTTTTGACTCAAGACAACCCTTTAATTAAGCTTTCAATTAGCACTCCCAAACCAGTTCGTTTTAGGGTACTAGGTGTTAAGACACCCCTAAGAATTTACTTGCCCAGGTCTCTTCTTAACACATCTTCACACAAGCATCTACTAAGATCTTTAATTCTTTTTGAGCTTTTTAATGTTTCTTTTTCTATCCCAGTAGTTGATGCTCAAAGCCTTGGGTCTTTATTGCCTACTACCTCTTGGCTCTATGGATATTCAAGGAACACCCCTTAACCTTCCCCTAGTTATACTTTCTAGGACTAGTTGCTTTTCTATGACTCATTTTCTTTTTTTTTTATGTTCATTCAAGGTCTTACACTTGGTCACTTATATCTTAGTTTGTTTCGTGATCCATCTTGGCCTTGGTCTTTCTCATTGTTTTTGCGTAACTCACGGTGACTCTTATGGAGACAAACTCTACCTTTATTTTTGTTGGAATGAAGACTTGAAATGCATGGCATTTTCTTTCTTGAAAAGAAGAAGTCATAAAGACTTCAAACATGAATTAAACACTATGCATAAAACATAAACTATCCTAGCATGATTATTTATTCAAAAAGTAAATAAAGCAAAAACTTAAACAAGAATTCAGAAATTGGAAAGTGTCAACCATGGGACTCAACAACCTTGAGCAGCTTCATCTTTAGTTTATTGGCCCCTTCCCTTTGTCCTTCATCTTGGAGGGGGAAAAACCACCTTCATCTGGTTTGGAGGAACCTTCTTGTGCTTTGATGTCCTTGGGTTTCCAAAATCCTGCCCTCCTCATGTAATTCCTTTCATCCTCCTTATGTTTTGCTAGGATTTCTTCTTGTCTTGCACTTAGTTCTTCCATTCCTTGCATGAAGGTTGGGTATCCTGGGTTCAGAGTGGCCACGGTGTTACACAAGTGATTCAGCTTCGCTTGTGTGTTAATGTCATACTGCCTCCTGGATATGGTTCTGGCATCATAGAGATGTCTGAATTCAGCCAGGTTCCTCTGTTGCCATTTTCCTTGCTCTACTATTTTTTCCAGTGCACTTCGCACCTCTCCCCAATCAAATTGTTCTTGCTGCTCCTTCCTCATATGCTCCCAATTCCCTTGGAGTTGTTGAATGTTTTGCTTGACTTGGCTCTATTGTTGTTGTTGAGTTTTCTTGAGTTGATTGACATCTTCCCTCAAGTGGTGTAGATCTCCCTTCATTTGGTGTACATCTCCTTGCAGTTGCTCCCAGTTGAATCCCACTGGAAATTGTTGATATTGATATTGTGGTGGTGGTTGAAGTGCCAAGAATTGAGGTTGCTCTTCTCCTTCCTCTTCTTCTTGTTGTTGTTGTTGTTCATGGGCATGAGCTCTTCGTTCTCTGGCCCTGTGGAGTGGGTGAACAGCCACCACCTTGGCCATGTTTTTGGCAGTTATGAACTTGTCTTGCTTCACAAGCACTTCGTCAATAATCTTTTCAACTCCAGCCTCATCACATAGCCTCTGTATAATGCTGGGGAATGCCAACCTTGTGTTGTCACTGGTGCTCTTCAGCACTTTGTTGATGTTGTTGGCAATCATCTTCCCCACGTTGATGTTCTCTCCTTTCATGATGTTGTAGATGAGTACAGCTCTCTCCTTGGTCACCTCTGAAGTGTTGGATGTGGGGATTAGGGACCTCCTCACAAATTCTAGCCACCCTCTAGCTTGGGGGCTCAAATCTCTTCTCCTCAATTGATTAGGTACCCCATCCTTGTCATTGATCCAACGCACATGCATCACACAAATCTCATTTAGGATCTCATCAAACCTAGGGTCTTGCTGCTTCATTCTTTCTTTATAGCTCCGAGTGGAGCTTGTCCTCTTCACCATTAGCATCCTTTCTATGCTAGAGGGACTGTAGTCAATGGACTTCTCCCTTACATAGCTAATGTAGCCATATTATTGCCCTGGTTGAGGCACTACATTGGCATAAAATTCCCTCACCAAGCTCTCTACCACTTTCCTTGGTGGGTTGCATAGAAGTGACCAACCTCTATTGTTGATCTCAATGTTGATTTCAATGTGCTCGTTCCTCCCTAATTGGAACCCAACTTCTGGAATAATCTCCCTCTCACTCACCCAACCATAGAATTGGTTTTGGTTGAATGCGGAGAAGAACTTGTAGTCATTGAAGGAGCTTGAGGACCCAGAGGTTGGTTCCTTGACTTTTCTGTTCTTTGAGGCTGAGCTTTTTGGTGGTGCCATGAGTTTGAGAGAGTGTATTTGAAAGTGAAATGGAGTTGCAAGAAAGAACAAGCAAAACAAGGTTTTGCTCCAACACCAAACTTAGGACTTGATTGTCCCAATCAAGAAAGAAAGAAAAAAAGAAAGAGATGGTAAAGGATGAAAAGAGAAAGGAAGGGGTTGTATGCTCTTCGTGTGTGATTGGGGTTGTTGAAGTGGGATAGGAGATGGTGAGGTGAGGCTTTTATAATGGGTGAATGTTGTGGTGGGAAGGGTGGGAAATAAAAAAAAGTAAATGTTTTCCCACTTGGGGAGTGGCGCCTAGCGTAGGAAGAGGCGCCAACTCGTTTCTCACTGTGTCTTCTGCGTGTGTTGAGTTCCAAAGTGTAAGTACACTTTGACTTTCTTGCTTTGTGAGTTGTTTACCATGTGGGCCCTATCTTCTCTCCTGAAATAAAATTGAACCCATTAGTAATGACAAAAGAACCCTTTCACATTCCTTCTCATCAAAAGTGAATTGGATTGCAACTGATGGGTTTCCCTTGGGACACCAAACTTAATTCTTTGGCATCTCAATAAATTGGTTTTATCATTGTGTATTTAATGTGTTCATAGGAATGGAATAACATTAATCATTTAATTTTATTTTGATTCTAATTCCTATGAACTCATTAAACCACATTCATGTTTTTACCCAAAGCATTAAGTGCTTTCAAATTGGGTGACTTGGGCTGCTAGATGATTCTTGGTGGTAGCCACACCAAACTTAATCCTTGGGCTTACTCTTCAAATCAAGATATAAATTGTTTGTAAGCCTAGATTAAGTGGGTGAGAGGCTACACCAAACTTAGCATTTTAGCTAGTCTTCAGCCCATTCACTCATTATGATCAATGCCTTCATCAAGTTGCAATTCCAGAATAGAAAAAATGTAAAGAAAATCTAGCTACCAAAGCTAAAATCAATGTTCTAATCTACAATTGTAAACTACCTAATATGGCAATGTAAGATAAAGGAGAGACTGAAAAGTAAACTACTTAATGCAACAAATTTTTAAACTACTTCTAAGAAAAGTAACTAAATCAAAAAGGATAAAGTGTTGGGGTCCCTCCCAACTAGCGCTTCTTTATTGTCATTAGCTTGACATTCCTTCATTTTCAGCTGAGCTTGTAGCTCTCTCCTTGCTCCTCTAAGGAGCCTCCCAAGTAGTGTTTGAGTCTATGGCCATTGACAGTAAAAGTTCTCTGAGTCTTGTCCTCCATGAGCTCCACATGACCATAGGGAAACACCTTGCGTATGGTGAAAGGTCCTGACCATCTAGACTTCAGTTTTCTAGGGAAGAACTTGAGTCTTGAGTTATAGAGTAACACCTTCTGTCCTTCAGTGAACTTCCTGATGCCAGGGCATTTTGGCCAGTTTCACTGACCTTTTCTTTATGCTTTTAGGGTAGTTTCATGCACTTTCTTAGTAAATAAGCAAGTTTTGGGTAGAATTTCACTTACATCTTGATTCAAGCTAACATTGTGATTTTTATATGAATTCATGAGAATTATGCATGAATTGAATGACAAATTAGATGATGCATGTCTCATAACTTGGACTAGAACTTTGATACACTTTATTGCTTGATTTCAGGACAAAGGAAGCAAGGAAGAACCACGTTAGCAGCCACGTTAGTCTAATTAACGTGACCTCTAACGTGGAAGGGGAGCTAGCTTGCAACGTTAATGTGAAAAGTAATCGCCAATAACGTCCTCAAAGCCATCATAGCCCATGTTAATTGCCACATTAACTACATTAACGTGGTAGTTAACGTGGAAGAAGAAAATGAAGCCAATATTAGTGACACTCACCTTTGTCACTAACGTTGGACCAAGCTCATATTGGCCACGTTAAGAGCCACGTTAACTCAGTTAACGTGGACTCTAACATGGGGAAACAAAAGAATGATCAACGTTAGTGACACTCACCTTTGTCACTAACGTTGAGCTAAGCCACTTTGAGCCACATAGTTGCCATGTTAACTCAGTTAACGTGGACTCTAACGTGGAGGGAGCAAAGAATCGCCAACGTTAGTGACACTCCCCTTTGTCACTAACGTTGGGATGAGCCACTATGAGCCACGTTAACTCCCACGTTAACTATATTAACGTGGAAGCTAACGTGAGTAAAAGGAATGATGAGCCAATGTTAGTGACACTCACCTCTGTCACTAACATTGGAGATGGCTAGCAATACCACGTTAGAAGCCACGTTAACCTAGTTAACGTGAACTCTAACGTGGGAAGTAGGGGCATTTTGGAACGTTAGTGATAAAGGTAAGTGTCACTAACGTTCTCGAAGATGTGGCAAGCCTACGTTAAAGGTCACGTTAGCCACACTAACGTGAACTCTAACGTACGGAGAAAGGAGGATTCTCAACGTTATTGGAAAAGTAAGTCCCAATAACATGTGCGAAGGACCAAGAAGCAACGTTAGTGGTCACGTTGATGCCACTAACGTTGAAGTTAACGTAGAGCATCCTTGGGTTAGGAACGTTAGTGAAAAAGATGATTGTCACTAACGTTCTCGAACCCACACTTTCACTTAACGTTAACGCCACTAATGTCCTAAGCTAGAAACCCTGCCTACTTCACACTTTCTCTCTGCAAGTAAAGCTAAGCCCACTGAAGAAGATAACTGCTTCAACTCAAGATCCAAAGGCCCATATCCAAGACTTGAAGAGCCAACTAGAAGATCAGAAGAATAGTATAAATAGGGAGAGCTTTGAACTAGAAGGGAGCTTTTGGCATTATTAGAATTACTCTCTATATTTTACTTTCTCTGCAACTTTTAGTTTAATTCTCAAAATGTACTCTCCATCTATGCTTTTCATTCCCAGAGCTATGAACAACTAAACCCCTTTCATTGGGTTAGGGAGCTCTGTTGTAATTTGATGGATCAATAATAGTTTTCATAATCCTTCTTCTCTCATTTCTCTTGATTTTACTAGAAAGCTTTCAATCTTCATCCAATTGAGTAATTATCTTGGAAAAGAAGCTATTCATACTTGGATCTCTTCTGAACCTTGGAAGAGGAATGAAGAGATCATGCTAGAATTGCTTTCTCATGTTGGACCAAATTGGGGTTTAGGCGGATATGGTGACATATAATTCTCCCAATACTTTGATTTGGAAATACATGTGGTATAATCAGTGACCACACTTCATCTCTTCTCATGAGCAATTAGACCAAGGAATTGGCTATTGATCTGATTTGAGAGATTGAATTACCAAGGAATTGGAATTCAATCACTTGAGATTGCCAAGGAGATCAATGAATGCATTGATTGAGGAAGAGATGAAAATAAACTTGATCCGGAGAATGCAACATCTCCTAAGCCCAATTAACTCCCCATTTCTGATCTTACCCATTCTCTTTACTTTCTGCTATTTACTTTCATTCTAAACTCCCCTTCCCCATTTAAGATTATGCAATTTACCTTCCGTCATTTATTTTCTGCAATTTACTTTCCTGCTATTTAATTTCCTGCAATTCTCAACCCAATTTCTGCTTAGCTCAACTAGAACATTCTTCCAATTAAAGTTGCTTGACCAATCAATCCCTGTGGGATTCGACCTCACTCTATTGTGAGTTTTTACTTGACGACAATTCGGTATACTTGCCGAGGGAGATTTGTTAAAGGACAAGTTTGCGTGCATCAAGTTTATGGTGCCGTTGCCGGGGATTGATTTTGTATCAACAATGATTAAATTGTTGGATAACTAGATTGAGTATTTGTTTTTATTTTGTACTATTTAAGTTCATTTGAGTAATTCACTTTCTGTTCAGTTATTTTCTTCCCTTTCCCCTACCCATTTTTCTTAGTTGTTTACAATTCAGTCACCAACTCACTAACTGTTTGATATATTGCATCACTCACACAAACAATATTTCTGTAGAAATTACTATCTGCATCTATATTTCTTGCTTTTGCCTTGTTAGTTGTATGACAGGTAGAAGAAGCGGGGCTTCAACTTCCTTTGATTCTGAACCTGAGAGGACCTTCCTTAGATTAAGGAAGGAAGCAAGAGGAAAGAGAGTAGTTGGTGCTGAGGAAGAGGAGGAGTACTTTGAACCAGATATGGATGAGAATATGGAGAACCATCATGAAGAAGAGGCTCACAACCATGGCCGAGAAGGTCCAGCACATCAGGCTGGGCAAGAGAGAAGAGTTATGGGTTCTAACATCAATCCAAACCCAGGAAACTGTGGAAGTAGCATCCAACAGCCAACCATACATGCCAACAACTTTGAACTAAAGCCACAGGTCATCACCCTTGTTCATAACAATTGTTCATTCGGAGGAAGTGTCCAAGAAGACCCCAATCAACATCTAACCACCTTCCTGAGGATATGCGATACTGTGAAGTCTAATGGTGTTCATCTTGACACTTCTAAACTACTTCTGTTCCCTTTCTCACTCAAGGACAAAGCATCTAAATGGCTGAAATCCTTTCTAAAGGAGAGTTTAGCAACCTGGGAAGATGTGGTGAACAAATTCTTGGCAAGATTCTATCCTCCTAAACGGATCAACAGGTTGAGAGCTGAGGTACAAACCTTTAGGCAGCAAGATGGTGAGACTCTATATGAAGCATGGGAGAGGTTTAAGGACCTGACAAGAAGATGCCCGCCAGATATGTTTAATGAATGGGTGCAGTTGCACATTTTCTATGAAGGTCTTTCATATGAATCAAAGAAGGCAGTAGACCACTCATCCGGGGGATCTCTGAACAAGAAGAAGATCATTGAAGAAGCCATAGATGTCATTGAGACTATAGCTGAGAATGACTATTTGTATGCTTCTGAAAGAGGCAACACTAGAGGAGTGATGGAGCTGAACAACGTGGATGCACTGCTAACTCAAAACAAGATGATTACCAAGCAATTAGCTGACCTCACCAAGAAGATGGAGAGGAATCAAGTAGCAGCAATCACTACTTCAGCAGCAACTCAAGAATGAGTGAATGAAGAGGCAGAGGGTGATCAAGAACAGGCCAACTACATTGGAAATTCACCTAGGCAGCACCATGACCCATACTCCAAAACATATAATTCTGGTTGGAGGAACCACCCAAACTTTGGGTGGGAAAATCAACAGGATCAAGGCCAAGATCAGAGATGCCACAACCCCAGCAACAATGCAACTCACCAAGATTCCACACAGAGATCATATCAGCACCCACCTAACAACACACCTCAACATCCATACCAAAGTCAAAATGGCCCTTCTCACCCCTCCAATCTCAACTCACCATCATCTGAAGATAGACTCTCCAGGATTGAAACCCTACTTGAAGACATATGCAAGGAAATTCAAGATAACAAGGTGTTCAAAGAGGAGGTGCGAGCCAATATCAAGAATCAGGGAGACACCATCAAGAGGCTGGAATTTCAAGTGGGATACCTATCTGAGAAGATTCCCAAACCTAATGATAGCTTCCTAAGTGACACAGAGAAAAATCCGAGAGGTGAAGCAAAGAAAGTCAGATGGGAAGATTGCAAGATGGTTACTATAAGTGATAAGGAGACTGAGGAAGAGCTGAACAAACCATCAGAACAATATGAAGATACATCAGCAGGAAAGCAGGAAGAGAATCCTCAGGAAACCACAATTACGCAGAAAGAGTTGCTGAGGCTCTATGCACCCTTTTCCCAATTACTAAATAGTGGTGTAGAGAAGAGAATATACTCAAGGTTTCTTGACATATTTGCATCCCTCCATGTAAACATACCATTCATCAAGGCTCTCCAACAAATGTCCTCATACATCAAGTACATGAAGGAGCTGCTGACCAGGAAAAGCTCACTCAAGGGATGACAAATCATAGTGATGAACAAGGAGTGCAGTACTCTCATTCAACCAGAGCTGCCTACAAAAAGGAAGGACCCAGGGAGTTTTCACATCCCCTGTCATAGGAGAAACAATGTTTGACAAAGGACTCTGTGATCTGGGAGCAAGCATCAACTTAATGCCTTTATCCATTATGAAGAGGCTGCAAATCAATGAGCTGATGCCCACAGACGTAGTCATCAGGCTGGCGGACAAAACTCAAAAAAACAAGCAATTGGAGTGGTTGAAAACGTGCTGGTAAAGGTTGGGAACTACTTCCTTCCCACAGACTTTGTCATACTGGAAATGGAAGAAAGTCACCTTCACCCAATCATATTGGGAAAACCATTCTTAGCTACAGCCAGAGCGCTCATAGATGTTGAGTGAGGAGAGCTAATACTGAGGATACATGACGAACAACTCTCCTTCAACGTCTTCAAACCCTCACAAGAAGCAAGTCAGGAAGGCAAAGAACTAAGGGCAGAGCATGACAGAGCAATGGTGGGAGAAAAAAGCATTAAAGTACAAGCTGTACACCCTGGAATTCCTTTGGGTGATGAACAAGAGAATCAGCAGCTGTCACAGCTAAAGGAAACTCAAGTGGAGCCAAAACCACCAGAATCATATGAGACCAGCAACAAAATCTCCCTAGGAAAAGAAACAAAGAAGAAAGTACCAAGGAGATGGAGGAATAAAAAGATCCCTACAGAAAATTTCTCTCCAGGGGATAAAGTGATCTCAGCTTACTTCCTAGATATCCCACCTCATCTCCCCACCATCCCATCTCAGTTACCTAAGGTTTTCACCATCAACAAAGTTCTCTCCCTAGAACATGTGGAGATCATTGATAAAGCCAATGGATATAGGTTGAGTGCAAGAGGGGAAGATCTGAAGCATTACCAACCACCATGACAAAGGCAGAACGTCAAGCTAGTGATGCTAAAGAAGTGCTTCATGGGAGGTAACCCATATTTTACATGCTTTTAAAAGTAGTTAATAAAGCAAGGTTCAGGGATTTCAACTCAACTTGACATGCACTTGAATGAATACTTTTGTGCAACATATAGTGAGGAACAAGTTTGGTGTTCAAGGCACACTAAGAGAACATAAATGTAACCCATATCATGTCACTCTTAGGGGCCTTGAACAAATGCTTTACACCACATGGCACCAAACTAAGTTTGGTGTTGCCAATGTTGCAAACATGGATGTTGAGTTAGTTGTAACAACCCCGGTTTTCGAGAACACGAAATCTTTTCTGAAAGTACGAATTTTTCCGGAAGATCAGTAAGGGGAAAACCTTTGATATATCATCAAGTATCTCAATCCTTATTGTCATTATGTCATCTTTAAGTTAGAACCTTTTTCGACACAAGCTCGATAACGCGGTCACGAAGAACCTGATTAGAGATGTTTTTATGAGTGTTCCGATACACCTAGTTTTAGTAGTTGTACACCAGAGATATTTTAATATTATTTTAATCCACCTCCAAGCCAACCAATCACAACTCACCTTACACCCCCAAGACCTCCAAGCCTGTCTCATTTCATCATTTTGGCCGAAAATAACAAGAGAGAAAAGAGAGAAACTTTCATGAACACTTAATCTTCAAAGCTTGATTTCTTCTGAACTAAAACTCAAATCAAAACTCCGATTTCACCAAAATGATCCTCTCTTCTTTCTTTACATAACGATATAACTTATCAAGGATGGAAATAAGGTGACATAGCTGTCTCCCTCCCATTTCAATTCGGTTTTCAAGGAAACATGCTTAAACATGTGTTTTCTTGATGTTCTTCCTTAGGAATCATCCTTAACTTGACTTGAGGGCCAAGAAACATGAATTTCCAATAAGTCTAAGGTGAGATATCTCTTCCTAACATACTGAGTGAGATTTGGTCAGTTGAGAGTTTTTGGATTTAAAGTTGTTCTTGATGTGATTTAGGAGGAAAAAGTGGTTAAGGACCACCAGAAAGTTTAACCGAATTAGGAGCAGCAAAACCAGGTAGGGATTGACGAATTTAATCTTGATTGATTGTGTTTGAGTTGTGTGAATATGATATGGTTTGTCTGTGCTTGAAATTGATGATTTATATGAGTGATTCTTGTTGAAATTTTGGTGAAATTTTGATGAAATTTGATGAAATTCAAGCTTTAAAGATCATGTTCTTGGGCAGCTGGAAAAACGAAACCCTAAGAATAGTTAGTCCTGGAATTGCGAATAGGGTTAGGTATTATATGAAAAGTTAAACTGTTTCAGTATAGACTTAATGAACCTATAATTGGGACAGACTAACTATTCATACCGAAATTTACATAAGCTTTAAATACATACGTTAAACAGAGAAATCAGAGCAGAGTAAAGAAACACAGAGAACAGAGTAACCAGAGCAGAATAAAGGGATACAGAGAAAAAAGTAATCAGAGCAAAGTAAAAAGACAAAGAGAAAAGAGGAATGTGATAAAGAGAAATGGTTTGAATTAAGATGTTGTAAAAGTGAAAGATGTAAAGTTTGTACATTATGATTGAACAGAGAAAGAAAGAGGTACTGCATAAAAATGTGAAAATGATGATGAATAATGAGAATGATGATGAATGATGATAATGAGAATGATTATGTTGCTTGATTTGTTGCTTGAGGCAACCCAAGCGATGTGTTTATTCATTTGTTGTGTTAAGGCAACTCCAGATATACTTGTATGATCATCTGCTGCAGTGAGGCAGTCAGATAGATAATGGTGTGATCACTGAGAACGCTTTTCTACGGTACAGATCTATATTTTATTTCTGTAAGGCAGAGGGGTTATTTCCTACTACAGAAGTACCGTGACCACCTGTTCCATTTCTGTAGTGGCAGAGGGGTTATTTCCTGTATACAGAAGGTGTGTTGGCGTACATCCCTGCAGTGGCAGATGTGTTATTTCCTGTGTGCAGTGGACCCTGTGGTGGCAGAGGGGTTATTTCCTGTACACAGGGGTATAGCCAATAGGAAAGCCTTATCCAGACAGAGGTTGCTGGATAACGTCGGGAGCGGGTTAGTAGCCGACAGATGAGCTCATTACCTGCACTAGGCCTAGACATGCATCATACTTGGTTGCGCATTTCCTTCTTTATGTTTGTGGTATGAATGTATGCTTTCCTTGTTTGTATTCCATTCTCTGCGCTTGTGATATTTTCTTGTATTCTTCTGTTTGTGTTCTGCTATCTGTTTTCTCTATCTTCTCTACTTATCTGTGTTTTCTAATTACTGCTTCCTTGTATTCTGCTAATAGTCTGCTAAACAACATAGAATTAATGAACGTAACTAATAACCCCGACCCTACTAAGAACTCCCCAGTTCTTACCCCTTCTCTCTCCCTTCCCCCTTCAGATGGAAGTAAGAGTACCTTACCATAGTTCGCTGATGACCGTCCGCAAGAAGAGGATTCTGCTCTAGATAGTCTTCTGAGTCTAGGGTGAATATCGTTCTCTGATTATATGTAAATACTGTGAGACCAGCCAACGTCTACAACCCTTCGTATGCGCACTTTAACCTAAATCCTGTGTACGAGATTCCTATTTTGTGGATACTTCATGAGGTACCAGAGAGACGTCCTATGGAAAAGTCTGATCGTGCAGGGGAGTAGCAGATGATGTTCTATCTTTTGATGACGTTCCACCTGACTTGAGTTGTGAAGACTTAGAACGTACTTTCCCTCGCTTTAGTAGTTTAGAGGGACTAGGTGAGTATAGAGTCTAGGCTAGCCTAGGTGCCAGCTTAGGGACCTCTTGGACAGGTCAAGACCTAGGATGTTGTATGTATGTATGTATATGTATATAGTTATTATCTAGCTATACCTAGAGGTGTTCTAACTAAAGGTCTATACTCTAATAAAGGCTGGATAATTGAATGTTGCTAGCTACTTGTGATGTATTTATGTGTGGTTGCTTATAACTGTTTTATTTGTTATCAGCTGTGAGTTGATTATGAATGATTCCGTCTATTAATCCAAATGTTTTCAAATAAAAAAGGTACCTCGCTAACTAACTACGCTTTTAACAACGAATCAGGCTCATATAATAAATAATAGATAATATATAGGATGACAAATTGGTAGCACTCAGTTTCTGGTATGTCCTAGGCGTACTTAAAATTGGGTCGTTACAATTTGGTATCAGAGCAGTTCGTTCCCAGTAGAGCCTGGGGAGTGGACTGACTATGCTTCATTGCATACTCTGCTTGTGTGTCTCACGCCATTAGGGTATCTTTAAGATACATTTGGCATGAATGTCTATGAGTGCTCATTTTGGGAATGTTCATGCCTTACTTGAAATATTAAGACTGATCACCTTAATGTTGATTGTTTGGTGCGGATATGACCTTAATGACTGCGAATAGACATAGTTTAATCGAGTTCCGAATGACGAATCGATGCGAGGCACAGCTATCCTCATAGCTGTTATGATCTCCATGGTTATGGTTATGTTATATTTGGATGCTGTAAGGAACGAACGCTTATTTTACCTGTGAGGAATCTGGACACACAGCTAGGATATACCCAAGAAAGTTTTTTCAGAATCTAGTGCGAACCCAGCAACAAGGTCGAGTGTTTGCCATGACTGCTGATGATGCTATGCAATCAGACGCCCTGATCCAAGGTCAGTGTATTGTCAAAGATCGATTTCGAACTGTACTGTATGACTCGGGTGCATCGCATTCCTTTGTTTCTTTAACTGTTGCTCGTGAGTTGGGACTAGATTTCTCTGAGTTGAACTTTGATCTAATTGTCCATACACCTGCATCCCAAAATGCTTTGACTAGTTTAGTGTGCCTGCAAGTACCATTCACTATTAGGAACAAAACTTTTATACATGATCTAATCTGTTTGCCTCTATGTGGTTTAGAAGTTTTTCTAGGGTTAGATTAGTTATCTAAGTATCATGTTTTCCTTGATTTCTATGAAAGAACTGTTGTTATTCCGTCTGATAATTTAGATATTAAACCATTTCTGTCTCATACTTTATATCGGAATTCTGTAAGAGTTGCATTAGACGGGAGTGATTGTGAGGGGTACGTTCTGTTAGCGGCTAGCTCGAATGATAGTGAACTAAGCTTAGAACGAATCCAAGTGGTGAAGGAATTTCCTGATATTTTCCCAGACAACATACTTGAGTTTCCTCCTCAGCGAGAGATAGAACTCAGCATTGAACTTGTACCTGGAACCGGACCGATTTCCATAGCACCGTACCGGATGTCACCACTGGAACTTGCAGAGTTGAAGAAGCAGTTGGATGAGCTACTTGGAAAAAAATTTATTCGTCCCAGCGCATCACTTTGAGGAGCTCCGGTGTTGCTAGTAAAGAAGAAGGATGGTGGAATGTGACTTTGTGTAGATTACCGACAGTTAAATAAAGTCACTATCAAGAACAAGTACCCACTTCCATGAATAGATGATTTGATGGATCAGTTAAAAGGTGCAACTGTGTTTTCGAAGATTGATTTGCGATCGGGCTATCACTAGATTCGAGTGAAAGAGTCAGATATACCGAAGACTACATTTAGAACTCGATATGGTCACTATGAGTATACGGTTATGTCGTTTGGACTAACTAATGCTCCTGCGATTTTCATGGATTACATGAATCGTATTTTCTGTCCGTACCTTGATCAGTTCATAGTAGTCTTCATAGACGATATTCTCATTTATTCAAAAACAGAAAGAGAGCATGAAGAGCATCTAAGGACTGTATTGCAGATACTAAGGACTCGGAAGTTATATGCTAAACTCTCAAAGTGTGAGTTCTGGACAGAGAAGGTGCAATTTTTGGGTCATGTTATATCACAGGGAGGAATTGCAGTAGATCCTTCAAAAATTGAAGCAGTAGTGCAATGGGAACCACCTACGACCGTTACAGAAGTTCGGAGTTTTCTCGGACTTGCTGGATATTACCGGAGGTTTATTAAAGGGTTTACACAGATAGCCTTACCTCTAACTTACCTTACACGAAAGGAAGTTCCGTTTGTTTGGACGGCTGAGTGTGATAGAAGTTTCAAGATGGTTAAGGAGAAATTAACAACTGCACCTGTATTAGTACTACCCGACCCACAGAAACCTTTTGAAGTATACTGTGACGCCTCTCATAAAGGACTTGGATGTGTGCTGATCCAAGATAAAAATGTGGTGGCTTACGCTTCCCGGCAGCTGAGACCTCATGAACGAAATTATCCGACGCATGACTTGGAGTTGGCTGCAGTAGTGTTTGCTCTGAAGATCTAGAGACACTATTTGTATGGCGCTCAACTAGAAGTTTTCTCTGACCACAAAGTTTAAAGTATATCTTTGACCAGAAGGATCTTAATATGCGACAGCGAAGGTGGATGGAGTTCCTGAAGGACTATAATTTTAAGTTAAGTTATCACCCAGGAAAAGCGAACGTTGTGGCAGACGCTTTGAGCAGGAAGAATTTGAATATCTCTTGGATGATGATAAAGGAAGAAAAGTTACTCGCGAAATTTGAGGACCTTAAGTTGGCTATGACTGAGACGTCAAGTGGAGTCCGTTTGGCCCAATTGCATATAACACCAGATTTTAAGATTAGGATTCAGCAAGCACAAGCTCAGGATTCAGAAATGAAGACGATGCTGAGACGGATGAAAGTAGAGGAACCAGAAGCTGTAAGACTAGATCGTAGCAGCCTCTGGAGATATAAGAACAGAATTTGTGTGCCTAGCTCTGGAGATTTGCGGCAAAAGATTCTTGCAGAAGCTCATCAAAGTATATTTTCTATGCATCCTGGAGTAACAAAGATGTATCAAGGATTTGAAACAAATGTTCTGTTAGCCGGGCTTGAAGAAAGAGGTAGTTGATTATGTCTCAAAATGTTTAACCTGCCAGAAGGTGAAGGTGGAACACCAGAAACCGTCAGGAACCCTGCAACCCTTGGAAATACCATAATGAAAATAGGAGCAGATCACTATGGATTTTGTCACGGGATTGCCAAGGACCTCAACAGGACACGATGCTATTTGAGTGATTGTGGACAGGTTAACAGAATCAACACATTTTCTTCCGATTCGAGTTGACTATACTTTAGAAAGGCTAGCACGGCTATATATTCAAGAAATCGTACAATTGCATGGGATACCTTCGTCAATTGTTTCAGATCGAGATCCGAGGTTTACTTCCAGATTCTGGGGAGCTTTCCAGAAAGCTTTAGGAACAAAATTGCATATGAATACAGCATACCATCCTCAGATAGACGGACAATCAGAGCGAACAATCCAGACATTGGAAGACATGTTAAGATCTTGTGTGATGGATAACCAGGGCAGTTGGGATAGGTATTTGCCATTGGTCGAGTTCGTCTACAACAACAGTTACCAACAAAGTATCGGGATGGCACCATATGAAGCTCTCTACGGAAGGAGATGTCAGACACCATTGTGTTGGAATGATGACGGAGAAGCTAGTGTCTTAGGTCTAGACTTAGTGCAAGAAACTACTGAGAAGATAAAGGGGATTCGCCAGAAGATCCAGACCGCACAGAGCCGTCAAAAGAGCTATGCCGATAATAGACGTAGACCCTTAGAGTTTAGTGAGGGAGATCATGTCTTTCTAGAAGTAACTTCGATTACTGGAATAGGTAGAGCCCTTAAGACTAAGAAGCTTAACTCACGATACATAGAACCTTTCCAAATACTTAAAAGAGTCGGTCTAATAGCTTTCAAATAGCCCTTCCTCCTTATTTATCAAACCTTCATGATGTTTTTTTTTATGTCTCACAACTTAAGAAATATGTTCCCGATGATAGTCACGTTTCACAACAAGAAACAGTACAGTTATAAAATGATTTGACATATCAAGCATCACCAGTTCAGATCGTAGAAAGAAGTGATAAGTAGCTAAGAGGCAAGACTGTTCGCTTAGTCAAACTAGCATGGGAACCAAGAGGAGAAGAAGAGCACACTTGGGAATTGGAAGATAAGATGCGAGCTAATTATTCGCATCTATTCCAGGTAACTGAAATTTTGAGGGCAAAATTTTCTTTTAGGAGGGTAGAATGTAACAACCCCCGGTTTTCGAGAACACGAAATCTTTTCTGAAAGTAGGGATTTCTCCGGAAGATCAGTAAGGGGAAAACCTTTGATATATCATCAAGTATCTCAATCCTCATTGTCATTATGTCATCTTTAAGTTAGAACCTTTTCCGAGACAAGCTCGATAACGCGGTCACGAAGAACCTGGTTTTTTATCCGTATGGGTTAGAAATTTTGATTTGGTTTTTTTGTAAATAGTCTCAGTTTGACAAACCAGACTCGATTTATGAGAGAAGAGAGATAATATGATGATATTATCATTATATTAGTATTAGAAGCTTCTTGAATAATATTATAAGGTTACTTGGTCAGTTTTAGTTAAAAACAGAAAATCGATTTAACCGGGTTGTACACCAGAGATATTTTAATATTATTTTAATCCACCTCCAAGCCAACCAATCACAACTCACCTTACACCCCCAAGAACTCCAAGCCTGTCTCATTTCATCATTTTGACCAAAAATAACAAGAGAGAAAAGAGAGAAACTTTCATGAACACTTAATCTTCAAAGCTTGATTTCTTCTGAACTAAAACTCAAAATCAAAACTCCGATTTCACCAAAATGATCCTCACTTCTTCCTCTACATAACCATGTAACTTATCAAGGATGGGAATAAGGTGAGATAGCTGTCTCCCTCCCATTTCAATTCGGTTTTCAAGGAAACATGCTTAAAGATGTGTTTTCTTGATGTTCTTCCTTAGGAATCATGCTTAACTTGACTTGAGGGCCAAGAAACCTGAATTTCCAATAAGTCTAAGGTGAGATATCTCTTCCTAACATACTGAGTGAGATTTGGTCAGTTGAGAGTTTTTGGATTTAAAGTTGTTCTTGATGTGATTTAGGAGGAAAAAGTGCTTAAGGACCACCTGAAAGTTTAACTGAATTAGGAGCAGCAAAACCAGGTAGAGATTGACGAATTTAATATTGATTGATTGTGTTTGAGTTGTGTGAATATGATATGGTTTGGCTGTGCTTGAAATTGATGATTTATATGAGTGATTCTTGTTGAAATTTTGGTGAAATTTGATGAAATTCAAGCTTTAAAGTTCATGTTCTTGGACAGCTGGAAAAACGAAACCCTAAGCATAAATTGAGGTTTAATTTGTGTTGAAATCATGTGGAAAAGATGGGGTTTTAGTGGCTGCTAATTTATTATGAATTATAGTAAAAATCGGTTGCTGAAAAGACTGAAAAAAGGGTAAAAACAGAGAAGGAATCTGAAGAATTTATGAAGAACATGAAGAACACTTTGAGTGTGATGAAAAACAATGAAGAAAGAAAAAGTCTGTAAAATTTTAATGGCAGAAAAACAGACAGAGACTAGTGAATGAACTAGGGCAACATAGTTAGTCCTGGAATTGCGAATAGGGTTAGGTATTATATGAAAAGTTAAACTATTTCAGTATAGACTTAATGAACCTATAATTGGGACAGACTAACTATTCATACCGAAATTTACATAAGCTTTAAATACATGCGTTAAACAGAGAAATCAGAGCAGAGTAAAGAAACACAGAGAACAGAGTAACCAGAGCAGAATAAAGGGATACAGAGAAAAGAGTAATTAGAGCAAAGTAAAAAGACAAAGAGAAAAGAGGAATGTGATAAAGAGAAATGGTTTGAATTAAGATGTTGTAAAAGTGAAAGATGTAAAGTTTGTACAGTATGATTGAACAGAGAAAGAAAGAGGTACTGCATAAAAATGTGAAAATGATGATGAATAATGAGAATGATGATGAATGATGATAATGAGAATGATTATGTGATGATTTGTTGCTTGAGGCAACCCAAGAGATATTTATTTGTTGCTTGAGGCAACCCAAGAGATGTGTTTATTCATTTGTTGCGTTAAGGCAACTCCAGATATACTTGTATGATCATCCGCTGTAGTGAGGCAGTCAGATAGATAATGGTGTGATCACTGAGAACGCTTTCCTACGGTACAGATCCATATTTTATTTCTGTAAGGCAGAGGGGTTATTTCCTGCTACAGAAGTACCGTGACCACCTGTTCCATTCCTGTATACAGAAGGTGTGTCAGTGTACATCCCTGCAGTGGCAGATGTGTTATTTCCTGTGTGTAGTGGACCCTGTGGTGGCAGAGGGGTTATTTCCTGTACACAGGGGTATAGCCAATAGGAAAGCCTTATCCAGACAGAGGTTGCTGGATAACGTCGGGACCGGGTTAGTAACCGACAGATGAGCTCATTACCTGCACTAGGGCTAGACATGCATCATACTTGGTTGCGCATTTCCTTTGTTATGTTTGTGGTATGAATGTATGCTTTTCTTGTTTGTATTCCATTCTCTGCGCTTGTGATATTTTCTTGTATTCTTCTGTTTGTGTTCTGCTATCTGTTTTCTCTATCTTCTCTACTTATCTGTGTTTTCTAATTACTGCTTCCTTGTATTCTGCTAATAGTCTGCTAAACAACATAGAATTAATGAACGTAACTAATAACCCCGACCCTACTAAGAACTCCCCAATTCTTACCCCTTCTCTCTCCCTTCCCCCTTCAGATGGAAGTAAGAGTACCTTACCATAGTTCGCTGATGACCGTTCGCAAGAAGAGGATTCTGCTCTAGATAGTCTTCTGAGTCTAGGGTGAATATCGTTCTCTGATTATATGTAAATACTGTGAGACCAGCCAACGTCTACACCCCTTCGTATGCGCACTTTAACCTAAATCCTGTGTACGAGATTCCTATTTTGTGGATACTTCATGAGGTACCAGAGAGACGTCCTGTGGAAAAGTCTGATCGTGTAGAGGAGTAGCAGATGATGTTCTATCTTTTGATGACGTTCCACCTGACTTAAGTTGTGAAGACTTAGAACATACTTTCCCTCGCTTTAGTAGTTTAGAGGGACTAGGTGAGTATAGAGTCTAGGCTAGCCTAGGTGCCAGCTTAGGGACCTCTTGAACAGGTCAAGACCTAGGAAGTTGTATGTATGTATGTATATGTATATAGTTATTATCTAGCTATACCTAGAGGTGTTCTAACTAAAGGTCTATACTCTAATAAAGGCTGGATAACTGAATGTTGCTAGCTACTTGTGATGTATTTATGTGTGGTTGCTTATAACTGTTTTATCTGTTATCAGCTGTGAGTTGATTATGAATGATTTCGTCTATTAATCCAAATGTTTTCAAAAAAAAAAAGTACCTCGCTAACTAACTACGCTTTTAACAACGAATCAGGCTCATATAATAAATAATAGATAATATATAGGATGACAAATTGGTAGCACTCAGTTTCTGGTATGTCCTAGGCGTACTTAAAATTGGGCCGTTACATTAGTCAGTTGGTGTGCACTCATGAACAGCACTTAGTAGTTAGAAACAAAAACTTTAAAAAGTAGTTATTCTTTTAATTTGGCCGCCACTTTCCACAAGTTTTCTTTTAATCACATTTCTTTTATTTTGTAGGAGAATTGATGGGACAGTTGAAGGGTTCGGCTACCACAAAAGGAGAGGACTGTACACGTGTCTCCAAGGGGATTGCATTGGGAATTGTTGCCATGCAACATTGGAAAAAGCAAGGGAAGTGGGAGTGCAAGCACTCAAAAAAAACACAAAGAGGACAAACAAGAAGGAGAGCAGGAGCAACCCCATGAGTAAAAGGTGATGGAGTTCCCTCATTGTCCCATCTTTTTCAAGTTTTAAATAAGAAAAATCATGTATGGAATAGAACATGCTTCCATGGTAGTTTAGAATTTTCAATTCTGTTTTTAGTTTTCTCCTTGCTTAGGTCTATGATTGCTAGTCAAATTGCATGTTTTCAATTCCATCTTGCTTATTGTATGCTTGTCCTTTTTAATCTAAATAAAAAGAGATGTTATGAAAGACCAGAGTGGAGTTCAATTTGTGGAGTAAGTTCTTAGATTTGTGGTGTAGTAATCACTTAGCTAAGTTGGTTCACCAACAAGGTGGGAAGGCAACTATCTGTCCTAAATCATATGCTTGAAACACACCCCATGAGACTAGCTAAATAATAAAATCCTAATAAGAAAAAGGAAAAGAACAATAAGAGTTGAAAAAGAAAGAAAAGTTAATAAAGAATAAGGCTAGGCACCAAGGGCTTGAATCTTGAGGGATGTGTCTGTGGTGCTCTTGTACCAAGGATCTGCTTGGATGAATAGGTTCTTAGGAGTGCTCCATCACTTGGTAACTTGGGTTAACTAACCCGGAATTATCAACTGAAAATCCACTATCAAGAGCAACCTTGCTACAGAACATTTAGTAACCCAAAGAGGTGCTGGACACCAAGACCATGTGCCTGTGGTGTGCATGTATGGGGGAGAGAGACTTGAGGGAGTAAGTCCTTATGGGTGTTTCAACACCTAGTACCTTGAACCAACTGGTTCGGGAGTGTTGGCTGAAAACTTATCTTAAAGAGTCGCCCCCTCACAGAATACTTAGCCTAAGGAAGAAATGAACCTTGGAAAGACAAAGGGATCAATAAATAAAAGTCTCAAAGGGTGCAATCAAGTGAGTATTCCAAGGCATGATAAAGGTCTGAAAGCCAGTAAAGGAATGAACCTAAGTTGCTATGCATGAAACCCCATAAAAACAAGAATATGACTTCCACAATAATGATTCATTCATTTTGTCATTTCATTCATCATTCTCTTGTTCTAGTGCTTGCTTAGGGACAACGCTAACGTGACCACTAACGTGGAATGAAGTCTAGCTTGCAACGTTAATGAGAAAAGTAATCGCCAATAACGTCCTCAAAGCCATCATAGCCCACGTTAATTGCCACGTTAACTACATTAACGTGGTAGTTAACGTGGAAGAAGAAAATGAAGCCAACGTTAGTGACACTCACCTTTGTCATTAACGTTGAACCAAGCTCATATTGGCCACGTTAAGAGCCACGTTAACTCAGTTAACGTGGACTCTAACATGGGGAAACAAAAGAATGATCAACGTTACTGACACTCACCTTTGTCACTAACGTTGAGCTAAGCCACTTTGAGCCACGTAGTTGCCCCGTTAACTCAGTTAACGTGGACTCTAACGTGGAGGGAGCAAAGAATCGCCAACGTTAGTGACACTCACCTTTGTCACTAACGTTGGGATGAGCTACTATGAGCCACGATAACTATATTAACGTGGAAGCTAACGTGAGTAAAAGGGATGATGAGCCAACGTTAGTGACACTCACCTTTGTCACTAACGTTGGAGATGGCTAGCAATACCACGTTAGAAGCCACGTTAACCTAGTTAACGTGAACTCTAACGTAGGAAGTAGGGGCATTTTGGAACGTTAGTGACAAAGGTAACTGTCACTAACGTTCTCAAAGATGTGGCAAGCCTACGTTAAAGGTCACGTTAGCCACACTAACGTGAACTCTAACGTAGGGAGAAAGGAGGATTCTCAACGTTATTGAAAAAAGTAAGTTCCAATAACGTGTGCGACGGACCAAGAGGCAACGTTAGTGGTCACGTTGATGCCACTAACGTTGAAGTTAACGTGGAGCATCCTTGGGTTAGGAACGTTAGTGAAAAAGGTGATTGTCACTAACGTTCTCGAACCCACACTTTCACTTAACGTTAACGCCACTAACGTCCTAAGCTAGAATCCCTGCCTACTTCACACTTTCTCTCTGCAAGTAAAGCTAAGCCCACTGAAGAAGATAACTGCTTCAACTCAAGATCCAAAGGCCCATATCCAAGACTTGAAGAGCCAACTAGAAGATCAGAAGAATAATATAAATAGGGAGAGCTTTAAACTAGAAGGGAGCTTTTGGCATTATTAGAATTACTCTCTGTATTTTACTTTCTCTGCCACTTTTAGTTTAATTCTCAGAATGTACTCTCCATCTATGCTTTTCATTCCCAGAGCTATGAACAACTAAACCCCTTTCATTGGGTTAGGGAGCTCTGTTGTAATTTGATGGATCAATAATAGTTTTTATTATCCTTCTTCTCTTTTTTCTCTTGATTTTACTAGAAAGCTTTCAATCTTCATCCAATTGAGTAGTTATCTTGGAAAAGAAGCTATTCATACTTGGATCTCTTCTGAACCTTGGAAGAGGAATGAAGAGATCATGCTAGAATTGCTTTCTCATGTTGGACTAAATTGGGGTTTGGGCGGATATGGTGACATATAATTCTCCCAATACTTTGATTTGGAAATACATGTGGTATAATCAGTGACCACACTTCATCTCTTCTCATGAGCAATTAGACCAAGGAATTGGCTATTGATCTGATTTGAGAGATTGAATTACCAAGGAATTGGAATTCAATCACTTGAGATTGCCAAGGAGATCAATGAATGCATTGATTGAGGAAGAGATGAAAATGAACTTGATCCGGAGAATGCAACATCTCCTAAGCCCAATGAACTCCCCATTTCTAATCTTACCCATTCTCTTTACTTTCTGCTATTTACTTTCATGCTAAACTCCCCTTCCCCATTTAAGATTCTACAATTTACCTTCCGTCATTTATTTTCTGCAATTTACTTTCCCGCCATTTAATTTCCTGCAATTCTCAACCCAATTTCTGTTTAGCTCAACTAGAACAGTCTTCCAATTAAAGTTGCTTGACCAATCAATCCCTGTGGGATTCGACCTCACTCTATTGTGAGTTTTTACTTGACGACAATTCGGTATACCTGCCGAGGGAGATTTGTTAAAGGACAAGTTTCCGTGCATCACTTCCTTCTTGCTATCTTTTGGTCATGCCACCTTTTTGTGTTCTCTTTGTAGATTTTTGCATTCTCATATGCTTGATTCCTAAACTCCTCCAGCTCATTGAGTTGCATTAATCTCTTTCCTCCAGCAGCTTGCTTATCATAGTTTAACATCTTTAGAGCCCAAAAGGCTCTATGTTCAAGTTCAACTGGAAAGTGACAAGCCTTGCCATATACCAGTTGGTATGGAGACATCCCAATGGGAGTCTTATAGGCTGTTATGTAGGCCCATAGTGCATCAACCAGCTTCTTAGACCAATCCTTTCTTGAGCTTCCAACAGTTTTTTCAAGGATTCTTTTTAGCTCTCTATTAGAGATTTCAGCTTGCCCATTGGTCTGTGGGTAGTATGGAGTTGCAACTTTGTGCTTCACTCCATATCTGAGAAGGAGTGTTTCGAGTTGTTTGTTGCAGAAGTGTGTCCCTCCATCACTAATGAGAGCTCTGGGCACTCCAAATCTACTGAAAATATTCCTTCTCAAGAAGCTTATCACAACCTTGTTGTCATTTGTTGTAGTGGCTATGGCTTCTACCCATCTTAAGACATAATCAACAGCCACCAATATGTAGCTATTTGAGTAGGAGGTTAGGAAGGGTCCCATGAAGTTAATCCCCCATACATCAAACAGCTCTAACTCTAGGATGAATTGCTGTGGCATCTCATTTCTCTTGGTTTGATTACCAGCTCTTTGGCATTCATCACATCTTGACACCATTTCCTTGGCATCCTTAAACATTATTGGCCAGTAATATCCAGATTGAAGCACTTTTGCTGCTGTCCTTTCTCCACTAAAGTGACCTCCATATGCAGATCCATGGCACTGCCATAATACTTCCTGCCCTTCTTCATGGGGTATACACCTTCTTAGGATTCTATCAGCACACTTTTTGAACAAATAAGGATCACTCAAGATGTAGTGTTTGGCATCCTTGATTAGCTTCCTCCTCATGTGCCTATTGATGTTAGTTGGTAGCTCCCCAATAGCCTTGAAGTTGGCTATGTCTACAAACCAAGGGGCTACTCGAATCATCATCAACTGTTCATCAGGAAAGCTTTCATTGACTCCTACTTGTTGCATCTTTTCTTCTTGTGGGATCCTTGAGAGGTGGTCAGCTACCTTGTTCTCTGCTCCGCTCCTATCTTTAATCTCAATATCAAATTCTTGGAGCAACAAGATCCACCTTATTAGTCTGGGCTTAGATTCTTGTTTGGTAAGCAAGTATTCGAGTGCTGCATGATCAGTGAACACAATTACTTTTGAGCCAATAAGATATGATCTAAACTTGTCAAAAGCAAAAACTATGGCTAAAAGTTCTTTCTTCGTGGTGGTATAGTTCCTTTGATTCTCATTGAGAACCTTGCTAGCATAGTAAACAACATGTACTAGCTTGTTTTTCCTCTGTCCTAGAACAGCACCAACAGCAAAATCAGATGCATCACACATTAGTTCAAAGGGAAGATCCCAGGTTGGTGGTGCTATAATAGGTGCAGAGGAGAGTTTCTTCTTAAGTTCATCAAAGGCTATCATGCACTCTCTATCAAAAACAAAGGGAGTATTTGAGACAAGTAGGTTGCTAAGGGGTTTTGCAATTTTTGAAAAATCTTTGATAAATCTCCTATAGAACCCAGCGTGTCCCAAAAAGCTTCTGATTGCTTTGACATTGCAAGGTGGAGGTAATTTTTCAATTACTTCCACTTTTGCCTTGTCCACTTCTATACCATCTTTTGAAATCTTGTGACCAAGAACCACCCCTTCAGTCACCATAAAATGGCACTTCTCCAAGTTTAAAACTAGGTTGGTTTCTTCACACCTTTTTATCACAAGAGCAAGATGGTATAGGCAATCTGAATATGAGTTCCCAAATACAGAGAAGTCATCCATGAATACTTCTATGAACTTCTCAATCATGTCTGAAAAAATGGAGAGCATGCACCTTTGGAATGTTGCAAGTGCATTGCACAATCCAAAGGGCATTCTCCTATAGGCAAAAACACCATATGGACAAGTAAATGAAGTTTTTTCCTGGTCCTTGGGGTCTACAACAATTTGGTTGTAGCCCAAATACCCATCTAGGAAGCAATAGTACTCATGTCCTGCCAATCTTTCAAGCATCTGGTCCATGAAAGGTAAGGGAAAGTGGTCCTTCCGGGTGGCTTCATTAAGTTTCCGGTAGTCAATGCACATACGCCATTCGGTCACTGTCCTTGTAGGTATCAATTCATTCTTCTCATTTGCTACAACAGTGATCCCTCCCTTCTTAGGGACTACTTGCACCGGACTTACCCAAGGACTGTCTGAGATAGGGTATATCACCCCTGCTTGCCATAGTTTCAACACTTCTTTTTGAACCACTTCATTCATAGTTTGGTTCAGCCTCCTTTGTTGTTGTCTTGAAGGTTTGGCATCTTCTTCAAGCAAGATCTTATGTATACACATTGAAGGACTGATCCCTTTTAAATCTGCAAGTGTCCAGCCAATGGCATCCTTGTGTTGTCTCAGTACTTGGATGAGCTCCTCTTCTTCTTCCTTACTCAGACTTGAATTTATGATCACTAGTTGGGTGTTGTTAGCATCCAGATATGCATACTTCAAGCTGGGTGGTAGTGTTTTCAGTTCTAGTTTTGGTGGCTCTGCATCTTTGTTGCTTGTAATGGTTGGCATGATTGAGTTTCTCATGGTTGCTTGTGGTGATTCTCCATCTGGTGCTTGTTCCAGCTCAGTGGTTTCTCCACATTGTTCTTCTTCCAAGACTTCTTGAACTATTTATTCCATGGTGTCTTCCAGCATGCATTCTCCTATGGATTCCTTGGGGTAACTCATTGCTTTGAAGACATTGAAGACCATTTTCTCTTCATGCAACCTCAAGACTAGTTCCCCTTTTTGCACATCGGTGATGGCTCCAGCAGTAGCTAGGAATGGTCTTCCTAGGATAATTGACGTGTTGGCCTCTTCTTCCATGTCCATCACAACAAAATCAACAGGAAAGATGAACTCTCCTACTTTCACTAGCAGGTCTTCCACCACTCCATGTGGAAACTTAAATGTTCTATCAGCCAATTGGAGTGCCATTCTTTTTGGCTTGGCTTCCTCAATCTTCATCCTTCTCATCATAGTCATGGACATAAGATTTATGCTAGCTCCCAAATCACACAAAGCCTTCTCAATGGTGATGTCTCCTATGATGCAGGGAATTTGGAAACTCCCTGGGTCCTTCAGCTTTTGATGCAGCTTCTTCTGTATGATGACGCTGCATTCTTCAGTCAATATTATGGTTTCTTTTGTTTCCCAGTTCCTCTTTTTGGTTATAAGCTCCTTCAAAAATTTAGCATAGAGTGGTATTTGTTCTAATGCCTCAGCAAATGGTATGTTGATTTGGAGCCTCTTGAAGATCTCTAGGAACTTAGAAAACTAGCCATCCTTCCCATCTTTTCCCAGTCTTTGTGGGTATAGTGCCTTTGGCACATAAGGCTTCAAGACTGGTTTTGGTTGAGGTGGAGCAGGGATTTCTTCTTCATCCTTGTTCCCATGCTTTGCTGTAACTTCTTCATGCTTGTCTTTGCTTGGGGTTCCTTCTTCTATAACCTTCCCACTTCTTAGAGTAATGGATTTGCATTCCTCTCTTGAGTTGGCCATAGTATCACTAGGAAATGTTTGTGTGGAAAGTGGGATTTTCTTGGATAAAATTCCCACTTGTGCTTCCAACTTTGAGATTGCTGCGCCTTGATTTTTCAGATTTAACCTGTATTCCTCTTGATTAGCATCTATCCTTCTGTCAGTTTGTGCTTGTCTGTCCATGAGGGTGGAGACTGCTCCTGTAATTTGTGAGGAGAGTTGTGCTATTGCAGCTTCCATCTTCTCAAAGTTGCTCTTGATTTCACATGGTTGCATAGTTGAGAATGGTGCATCTTGGTTGAGGTTGTTGTGTGTGAGCTGGTTACTATGGTATGATGTGTTTTGTGAGTTATGGTAGGGTCTATGGTTCCCTGTTTGATGGTTGGGGTTGTGGTTGAAATGTTGATTTGATGAATAAGGCTTGTTGTGGTCCTGGTTGTGGTTTTGTTGATTTTCCCACCCAAAGTTTGGGTGATTCTTCCAACCTGGGTTGTATGTCTTAGAGTGTGGGTCATATGGTGGTCTGGATGAATTGTTCACATAATTTTCTTGTTCCCAGTCACCTTCAGATCCTGGTGCATTCCCTTCTTATTGGGGAGTTTGGTCCTAAATAACTGAGGCTTGGTTAGCCTCCATCCTTTTTGTTAGAGCTGCTATTTGAGCTGCAATTGCTTTGTTCTGAGCTAACAAAGCGTCTACAGTGTTGAGCTCTAGCACTCCCTTTTTCTGAGTCCTTTCTGAAGCATAGAAATACTCATTTTTAGCTACAGTTTCAATGACATCTATGGCCTCTTCAATGGTTTGCTTCTTGTTGAGTGAGCCTCCTGAAGAATGATCCACAGCCTTCTTTGCTTCATAGGATAGTCCCTCATAAAAGATGTGTAGTTGTACCCATTCATTAAACATTTCTAGTGGGCATCTTCTTGTCAGATCTTTGAATCTCTCCCAGGCCTCATAGAGTGTTTCTCCATCTTATTGTCTGAAAGTTTGTACCTCAGCTCTCAGGCTATTGATTCTTTATGGAGGGTAAAATCTTGCAAGAAATCTGTTCACAACCTCCTCCCATGTAGTTAGGCTATCCTTGGGGAATGATTCCAACCATTTTGCTGCCTTATCTCTGAGTGAGAAAGGGAACAAGAGTAGTTTGTAGATGTCGGGGTGTACCCCGTTGGACTTTACATTATCACATATCCTCAAGAATGTGCTGAGATGTTGATTAGGGTCTTCTTGGGCACTTCCTCCATATGAGAAATTGTTCTGAACGAGTGTGATGAGCTGAGGTTTTAGTTCAAAATTGGACTACATTCAACAGAAGAACGAATGAAAAAGGAATTCCTACAGGGAAAGGCAAATGGAAGGCTTTGGGACAACATATTAGTTAGAAAATAAAAACAAAGAAAGACAGAGAGAGGGTGCATGCCCTCTTCTCTTAGAAAGCCCTGGTGGAGCACTAACAAGGGGCAATCCAGAATTCTAGTTATCACTTCCAAGCAATATCGCATAAACAAAGACGATATCATCAGAAAAAGATAGAAAAAAGAGATCTCTTCCATTGGCACGTTTAGTTACTTTGTCAATGGTTCGATATGAATTGTTGGCTTTAAGATGCTGCTGCCACAATTTCCTGGATTTGGGTTGATGTAGGAGCTTAAGACTCTCCTCTCTTGCCCATCATGATTTACTGAGCCTTCTCTGGCATGGTTGTGAGCTTCTTCTTCATGATGGTTCTCCATGTTCTCCTCCATATTTGTTTCAAAATACTCTTCCTCTTTCTCAGCACCAAAAACTCTTTTCCCTCTTGCTTCCCTCCTTAATCTAAGGAAGGTCCTCTCAGGTTCAGAATCAAAGGAAGAAGAAGCCCCGCTTCTTCTACCTGTCATACAACCAGGAAGGCAAAACAAGAGAAGAAAGAAAAAAAATTGAATAAGGAAGTTACTCTTGTTAGAGTGAATGTTAGTGTGAGTGGTGCAATTAATCAAACAGTTAGAAGAGTGAAAATACGAATGATAAAAATAATCAAAGAAGAAAGAGATAGAACTCAAAGAAAAATAAAAAAATGCTAAAAAAAGATAAAATAACAAGGAATTTAAATTGCTTAATCTAGCTCTCCAATTGATTTAATCACTCTCAAATTTAAGCCAATCCCCGGCAACGGCGCCATAAAACTTGATGACCGAAATTCACACCCCATTCAAAATTAGTGAATTAGTCCTTTTGGCAAGCACACCAAAATTATCGTCAAGTAATAACCCACAGTGGAGTGGGATCGTATCCACAGAGATTGGCAAATTCGAGCAATTTTAATCGATTGATGAATTAGTCAAGCGGATCAATAGGATTGTAGAGTGCAGAATTGTAAATGACATAAATGTAAATGACTAGAATATAAAGGAAAGCAATAAAGTGCAGAAATATAAATGGCAGAAAGTAAAGTACAGAATCATAAATGACTTGAATGTAAATGGGAATGGGGAATTGCTGAATGTAAAATTAAGCTATAAAGAAATGGATAAATAAGAATGGGGAAATTCATTGAGATTGGGAGATGTTGTCTCTTTGGATCAAATCTAGCTTATATCCTCTTCAATCATGCAACTCATTGGCCTTTTGGCAATCATGATTGATTGAGCCCCAATCCCTTGGTGACTCAATCTCTCAGATCTTGATCAATAGCTAATTCTTTGGTCTAATTGCTCATGAAGAGAGATATGCTTGATCCCTGATTATACCACACACCATCATAGGTCCAAGTAGATGGAGGATTATATGTCACATATCCAAACACCAAAACCCATATTCTACTCTAGTGTGAGAAGAGATTTCAAGCATGGTTTCATGTTTCCTTTCCCAAGGTTCCCATGAAACCCAATTGCATTCAATCTCTTTCCCAAGATAATTGAACACTAAGCATTAAGAACGAAATTCCTTCTAGCAAATCAAAGAGAATATGAAGAGAAGAAGGATTTCACTATCATTCATCCATCAAGTACAACAGAGTTCCCTCTCTCAATGAGAGGGAAATTCGCTACTCATAGCTCAAAAGGTACTCAAAAGTGAAGTGTAAAAGTGGATCTAAAACTGACTGCTTAACCCCTTCTTCAGTACTCCTTAGGGGTATTTATACTACTCCTAGTAAAATAAAAGAATTAAAAAAGTGAAAAAGGAAAATTACATTTTGGAGGGAAAAGAAAACACTCAATAAGCATGACTTCTCAGCTGGCGTGTGGCTGGCGTGCCTCTGGCATGTCACGTGCTCTTCATTTCCAGCTTGGCATGCCACGCCCAATCCTTCAAGTGGCACGCTCATCCCTCTTTCAACCTTGGCGTGCCACGCCTTCGAGCTCAAGTGGCACGCCAAAGTGGATTTCTTGTGTTGGTGTGCCACGCCTTCGAACTCAAGTGGCACGCCCCTTGCCTTTCTCACTTCTCTTTGCCTCTGAAAACTTGTATTGTCGTGCAACACCCAAGGTCTGGCATGCCACGCCCTTGTTTTATGCTTGGCTAGGCTTCTCCGGAAAGTTAAACTGGCGTGGCACGCCCAGGGTCTGGCGTGCCACGCTCCTCTTGTGAGTGAGCGGTTGCTCTGTTCGACGTGCCATGCCACGAACTCAAGTGGCACGCCCCAATGCTTTTCTTCTGAATGACACTGGCGTGCCACGCCTGGCTACTCAAGTGGCACGCCTAAGTGAAGAATGGTGAGTGGCGTGCCACGCCTTCGATACCAAGTGGCACGCCCCATGTAATTGGCCTCCTTCACCCTCTCTAGAAACTTATACCAGCGTGCCATGCCTAAAGGCTGGCGTGCCATGCCCATGATCTTGTCTTGGTTCCAGTAGTTGGCGTGCCACGCCTCAGTCTTCAAGTGGCACGCCATAGTGACTTGCTAAGGTTGGCGTGCCATGCCTTCGATACCAAGTGGCACGCCCAATCCTTGCTTTTGGTCCTTTGTGCATTGGCGTGACACGCCTGGTTGCTCAAGTGGCACGCCCAGTCTTCAATTGCCTTCAGCCCCTTCTCTGGATTGTTGTACCAGCGTGCCATGCCATACTGCTCAAGTGGCACGCCCATAGATTTGTGAACTCTTCAAGCTTGGCGTGCCACGCCTGGGTTCTCAAGTGGCACGCCCAAGTGACTTCTTTGGGCTGGCGTGCCATGCCTTCGATACCAAGTGGCACGCCATAGTGAAGATTCTTCTTGGGATGGAGAGTTGGCGTGCCACGCCCCTTTGCTCAAGTGGCACGCCCATAGTGGTTGATGAGTCAGGCATGCCACGCCCCTTTTGTGTCCTCCATTGTGGCTCTCTGGAATTTTGTATCAGCATGCCATGCCCAGTCTCTGGCGTGCCACGCCCATATGTATGCTTTGAATCTTTTCTCTGGACTTTAGTACTGGCGTGCCACGCCAGTGTGTTTTTGTGGCGTTTGCTTCAAGTGTCACGCGAGTTTCTGATGCCAGGGTATTTTGGCCAGTTTCACTGACCTTTTCTTTACTGTTTTTATGTTAGTTTAATGCATTTTCTTAGAAAATAAGCTAGTTTTGGGTAGATATTCACTTACATCTTGATTCAAGCATACATTGTGCACTTTACATGATATCATGAGAATTTTGCATGAATTATATGACAAATTAGAGGATGCATGACTCATGACTTGGACTAGAACTTTGATGCACTTTGTTGCTTGATTTCAGGACAAAGGAAGCAAAGAAGAACCACGTTAGCAGTCACGTTAGTCCCACTAACGTGACCTCTAACGTGGAATGGGTGCTAACTTGCAAAGTTAATGAGAAAGGTAATCGTCAATAACTCCCTCGAAGCTATCATAAGCCCAAGTTAAGAGTCACGTTAACTAAGTTAACGTGAACTCTAACGTGGAAGAAGACAACAAGGCCAACATTAGTAACACTCTCTTTTGTCACTAACGTTGGACCAAGCTCATAATTGGCCACGTTAGTTGCCATTAAGTTAACGTGGACTCTAACGTTAAGAAGCAAAAGAGAAGCCAACGTTAGTGACATTCACCTTTGTCACTAACGTTGGCCAAGCCTCCAAAAGCCACGTTAACTCCCCCGTTATCTTAGTTAACGTGGAAGCTAACGTGGAGAGAGCAATTGATAGCCAACGTTAGTGACACTTACCTTTGTCACTAACGTTGGGGTGAACCACCAAGAGCCACCATGAGCAACGTTAACTCCCACGTTAACTTAGTTAACGTGGAAGCTAATGTGGATAAAGAGATGATGAGCCAACGTTAGTGACACTCACCTTTGTCACTAACGTTGGAGATGGCTAGCATGACTACATTAGAAGCCACGTTAACTTAGTTAACATGGACTCTAACGTGGGAAAGAGGGGCACATTGGAACGTTAGTGACAAAGGTAAGTGCCACTAACGTTCTCGAAGAATTGGCACTGCTACGTTAGAAGCCACGTTAAACTAGTTAACGTGGACTCTAACGTAGGGACAGGGGAGGACTCTCCACGTTATTGGGAAAGGTAAGTCCCAATAACGTGTGGGAAGGACCAAGAGGCAAAGTTAGTGGTCACGTTAGTTCCACTAACGTTGAAGTCAACGTGATCATATTTGGGTTAGGAACGTTAGTGAAAAAGGTGATTGTCACTAATGTTCTCGAACCCACACTTTCACTTAACGTTGACACCACTAACGTCCTGAGTCAAAGTCCCTGTCTACTTCACCTTTTCTCTCTGCAAGCAAAGCTAAGCCTAATGAAAAGGATAACTGCTTCAAACTCAAGATTCAGAGGCCCATACCCAAGACTTGAAGAAGCCAACTAGAAGATGAGAAGAGTAGTATATATAGGAGTTGCTTTGAATTAGTTGAGGAGTTGGAAACTTTAGGGGGCCTTTGGCATAGAACTACTCTCTGTATTTTACTTTCTCTGCACTTCTAGTTTTACTTTCATCATGTATTCTCCATCTTTGTTTTCATTTTCCAGAGCTATGAACAACTAAACCCCTTTCATTGGGTTAGGGAGCTCTGTTGTAATTTGATGGATCAATAATAGTTTTCATTCTCCTTCTTCTATCTTTTCTCTTGATTTTACTAGAAAGCTTTCGATCTTCATCCAATTGGGTAGTTATCTTTGGAAAATATGCTATTCATACTTGGATCTCTTCTGAACCTTGAAAGAGGAATGAAGAGATCATGCTAGAAATGCTTTCTCATGCTGGACCAAATTGGGTTTGGATGGATATGTGACTATAATCCTACCAACACTTGATTTGGGAAATGCATGTGGTATAATCAGTGACCATACTTCATCTCTTCTCATGAGCAATTGACCAAGGAATTGGCTATTGATCAA
>NC_029792.2:77470225-77492442 GCF_000816755.2 Arachis ipaensis
ATCACTTAAGATTGCCAAGGAGATCAATGAATGCATTGATTAAGGAAGAGATGAAAATGAACTTGATCCGGAGAATGCAACATCTCCTGAGCCCAATGAACTCCCAATTTATGATCTTACCTATTCTCTTTAATTTCTGCCATTTAGTTTTATGAGCAATTACCCCATTCCCATTTAAGATTCTGCAATTTACTTTCCGCATTTACATTCAGCTCTTTATTTCTAGCATTTACTGTTTCTGCTATTTACTTTCCCGCTATTTAATTTTCTGTAAATCTCAAATCAAGTTCTGGTTCGCTCAACTAGAACATTCCTCTAATTAAAGTTGCTTGATCAATCAATCTCTGTGGGATTCGACCTCACTCTATTGTGAGTTTTTACTTGACGACAAATTTGGTACATTTGCCGAAGAAAATTTGTTGAGAGACAAGTTTTGTGCGTATCAAGTTTATGGCGCCGTTGCCGGGGATTGATTTTGTATCAACAATGATTAAGTTGGAGGATCACTAGATTGAGCAATTTTTTATTCTGTTGATTTAAATTTCTGTTTGAGCAATTTACTTTCGGTTTCAGTTGTTTTTATTCCCATCCCTTTAACCCCTTTATTCCAGTTGTTTACACTTTGTTTCACTCACCCACTAACTGTTTGATATATTGCATCACTCACACTAACAGCATTTTTTTTAGAATAGTTTCTGGATCTATTTCCTTGCTTGTGCCTTATTGGTTGTATGACAGGGAGGAGCGGGGCTTCAACTTCCTTTGATTCTGAACCTGAGAGGACCTTCCTTAGATTAAGGAGGGAAGCAAGAGGAAAGAAAGTAGTTGGTGCTGAGGAAGAGGAAGAGTACTTTGAACTAGACATGGAGGAGAATATGGAGAACATTCATGAAGAAGAGGCTCACAACCATGGCATAGAAGATCTAGCAAATCATGCTGGGCATGAGAGAAGAGTTCTGGGTTCTTACATCAACCCAAACCCAGGAAACTGTGGGAGTAGCATCCAAAGGCCAACCATACATGCCAACAACTTTGAACTAAAGCCACAGCTCATCACCCTTGTTCAGAACAACTGTTCATTCGGAGGGAGTGTCCAAGAAGACCCCAATCAACATCTAACCACCTTCCTGAGGATATGTGACACTGTGAAGTCTAATGGTGTTCATCCTGACACCTATAGACTACTTCTGTTCCCTTTCTCACTCAAGGACAAAGCATCTAAATGGCTGGAGTCCTTCCCAAAGGAGAGTTTGGCAACCTGGGAAGATGTGGTGAACAAATTCTTAGCAAGATTCTATCCTCCTCAACGGATTAACAGGCTGAGAGCTGAGGTGCAAACATTCAGGCAGCAGGATGGTGAGACTCTATATGAAGCATGGGAGAGGTTCAAGGATCTGACAAGGAGGTGTCCACCAGACATGTGCAACGAATGGGTGCAGCTGCACATTTTCTATGAAGGCCTGTCATATGAATCAAAGAAGGCAGTAGACCATTCATCCGGAGGATCTTTGAACAAGAAGAAGACCATTGAAGAAGCCATAGATGTCATTAAAACTGTAGCAGAGAATGACTACTTCTATGCCTCCGAAAGAGGGAACACTAGAGGAGTGACGGAGCTAAACAATATGGATGTACTGCTGGCCCAAAATAAGCTCATAACAAAGCAGTTGGCTGACCTCACCAAGAAGATGGAGAGGAACCAAGTAGCAGCAATCACCACCTCATCAGCAACCCAAGAAGAAGTGAATGAAGAAGCAGAGGGTAGTCAGGAACAAGCCAACTACATTGGGAATTTACCTAGGCAAAACCATGATCCATACTCCAAAACCTACAACCCTGGATGGAGGAACCACCCAAACTTTGGGTGGAGAAATCAACAAGACCAAGGCCTAGATCAAAGACGTCCAAATCCCAACAACTTAGCTCACCAACATGCCACACCTAGACCGTATCAGCACCTACATAACCACCCCTCTCAACACTTCTACCAAGGCCAAACTAACCTTTCTCATCCATCCAATCTCAACTCACCATCACCTGATGACAGACTCTCAAGGATTGAGAACTTACTTGAAGGCATATGCAAAGAGATTCAAGACAACAAGGTGTTCAAGGAGGAAGTGCGAGCCAATTTTAAGAACCAAGGAGACACCATCAAGAGGTTGGAATCTCAAGTGGGGTATCTCTCTGAGCAGATTCCCAAACCTACAGATGGATTCCCAAGTGACAGAGAAAAATCCGAGAGGAGAAACAAAGAAAGTAAGATGGGAAGATTGCAAGATGGTCACTACAAGTGATAAGGAGACTGGGGATAAGCCAAACAGGCTGCCAGAACAACCTGGAGATACCTCAGCAGAGAAGAAGGAAAAAGACCACCAAGAACCAAAAATCTCACAACAGGAGTTGCTGAGACTCTTTGCACCCTTTCCCCAACTATTCAATGGTACTGTGGAGAAGAGAATATACTCAAGATTTCTAGACTTGTTTGCATCTCTGCATGTAAACATACCATTCATCAAGATCATCCAACAAATGCCTGCATACATCAAGTATATGAAGGAACTGCTTCCCAAGAAAAGCTCACTCAAGGGAGGCCAAACTATAGTGATGAACAAGGAGTGCAGTGCCCTCATTCAACCAGAGTTACCTACAAAAAGAAAGGACCCAGGGAGTTTTCACATCCCCTGTGCCATAGGAGAAACAATGTTTGATAAAGCACTCTACAATTTGGGAGCAAGCATCAACTTAATGCCTTTATCCCTTATGAAGAGGCTGCAGATCAATGAGATAATGCCCACAGATGTAGTCATCAGGCTAGCTGATAAAACTCAAAAACAAGCAATAGGAGTGGTGGAAAATGTGTTGATAAAGGTTGGGAAATACTTCCTCCCAACATACTTTGTCATATTGTACATGGAAGAGAGTCATACTCACCCAATCATATTGGGAAGACCATTCCTAGCGACAGCCAGAGCACTCATAGATGTGGAGCGAGGGGAGCTAATCTTAAGGATCCATGATGAATAGCTCACCTTCACTATTTTCAAACACTCATAAGAAACAGATCAAGAGAACAAGGAACCAAGGAAGGATCACAGTGAGATACTGAAGGAAGAGACAAGTACTGAAGGACAACAAGCACATCTGGAGATCCCCTTGGTTGATGAACAAGTAAATAAGCAGTTGTCACAGCTCAAGGAAAAACTGGAGGAACATAAACCACCAGAGGCATATGAGGGCAGCAACAAAATTTCCTTAGAAGAAGAGGCCACAAAGAGCAAGGCACCAAACAAAGGAACAATGAAGAAGGTACCAAGGATGTGGAAGAACAAGAAGATCCCTACCGAGGACTTCTCTCTAGGGGATAAAGTAATCTCAGCTTACTTCCCGGATATCCCCCCTAATCTCCCCACTGTACCATCTCAGTTACCAAAGGTCTTCACTATCAACAGAGTTCTCTCCTTGGAACATGTAGAGATCATTGATACAACCAATGGATATAGGTCCACAGCAAGAGGGGAGGACTTGAAGCATTATCAACCTCCCTGATGAAGGAGAAACGTCAAGCTAGTGACGCTAAAGAAGCGCTTCATGGGAGGCAACCCATGTTTTATATGCTTTTAGAAAATAGTGAATAAGTCAATATTCATGAATTCTAACCCAAACTTGACAAACACTTGGTGAAATCCTTATTATGTAATATATAGTGAAGAATAAGTGGTGTTCAAAGCATGCCAAGAAAGCATGAATGCAATTCAGAGCATGCTAGTCTTGGAGCCTTGAACAAAACTTTTTCATCACAGTGCTACAAACTAAGTTTGGTGTCACCCAAGGTGCCACCAATATGCATATAAGGATACACAGTTAGTTAGTTAGTTGGTGTTCATGAATAAACAATCGAGTTATTTTTCTTTATTATTCTAGCCATAAAATTTCTCAATAATATTAATTTTTCTTATTTTATTTTATAGGAAAAGGGAAAGGAGCATTGAAGGGGATTGATTGGACAATTAAATGAGGAAGGTTCAGACACCACAAAAAGAGGGTACTACACACGTGTCTCAAGGAGGGACGCATTAGAAAATGTTGCCATACAACATTGAAAAGGATGAGACCCTTGAAGACTGAACAACACCCTTCATAAAGTTGATGATCCTTGTCCTTTCTCCGTGCTGAACCCCATCCGTCCATCTCACACTCAATCATCTATCCAAACCCTTCATTTGCCCATCACTTCCATATATAAGTAGCTCTCCCTCCATACCCCCTTCACATTCCAAACGCCCAGCTTAACATCCCCCTCTCAGAACCAAACCATTCTTACCACATTAAAAACATTCCCCTTCACTCCCTTCATTGCACTCAATCCCAAACAACCAAAAGTCTCCACACCCTTACCACCTTCACACATTAACTCCCATTCATGGCATCTTCGAGCTCTAAAAGAAGGAAGGAAAACGAACCTATGGAGCAACACCCGTATGATGAAAAGAAATTTATAAGCTTGCACCATGCATTGCAGTACGGGTGGATGGTTGATAAAGAAATAATATATGAACTTGGATTTCAAGTCAGAAAGAATGAGTGCCCGGAAATCATGATGAAGGTAGAAAAGAGGCGATGGGAGCTCCTCACTGATCCGATTGTTAAGGTAAATGCAAATCTTATAAGAGAGTTTTATGCAAACGCGGTCCGATATGATAAGGCCGATAAGTCATATACAAGCTTTGTGAGAGAAAAGATTGTGGATTTCAATCCCATGAGTGTCATGAGGGCATTAAAGCTACGGTCCATACCGTTTGAAGAAGAGAGTTATCATTCAAGAATGGACAACAGCCCCAATTATGACCAGATTGTGCAAGATATTTGTGTACCCGGAGCTGACTGGGAAAGATATGCGGATAGGAGACCAAGGTTCATCAAGAGAGCAGACCTCACTTCGGAAGCAAAGGGGTGGTTCGAAATTGTAAGGAGATCCATCCTCCCAGCAGGGAACAACTCGGAGGTGAACCTCAAGAGAGCCACAATGGTGCACTGTATACTCAAAGGAGGAGAGATCAAGGTTCATGAACTCATAGCCGCAGGCATTAGAAAGATGGTAGAGAAAAGCGACTCAAGAGGAAAGTTAGGTTACCCCAGCACTATTTACCGACTATGCAAGAAAGCTTGGGTGGTGTTTGAAACTGAGGACCCCGGGCATTCCAATAACCGTTTGACGGATGCATGCTGCCGCATCCCCCCTACCTCAACGGAAGCAAAGGAAGAGGCCAGACCCTCAAGTAGTAGAAGGACAAGTCTTAGAGGGCTAAATACCAGCCACTTTGGATATGTACCAACTACAGGAAGCCATTGATGGCCTATCTAGACAATATTTGGAAAGCCAAGGAGCACAGAAAGAGCTTCAACTACAGATGATGGGGCAGCAAGAGGAATAACTCTCAAGATGGATGACTCAACAAGGGGAGTGGCAAAAGCAAATGATGGAGCAGCAACTGAGTCAAGGACAACAACAGAGTGAAACATTCCACAGGATAGAACAAAGGCAAAATGAACAACAAGAATCCATCCAGAAGCTAATCAACATCCAAGCACATCAAGGTGCACATATACATGAGATGCATCAAAGACAAATAGAACAGGCAGAACTATTGGACGAGCAAAGGGCATTCGCAGAAGGAGTTTACATGAGCGAGACTGGGCATCATATAAACACTCAAACCAGGGTCGGATACTTAGTAGGACAGCTACCTATATTGCATCCTGGAATCGCAAGGTATGAAGAAATGAAGGATGAATTAGCACGAGAAGAAAGACAAAAGGTGGAAGAGAGTCATGAATCAGTGAGGAAGGCACTCAAGGATTGGAAGCAAGCAAGATTGGCACGGATGCGAGGAAATACAAGAGGACACAAAGAAGACAAACAAGGAGGGGAGTATGGGCATCCACATAAGTAAAAGGTGGTGGAGTTCCTTCTTTGATCCATTTTTTTTCTATGCTTTAAATAAGGAAGATCTTGTATGAAATAGAACATGCTTCCATGTTAGTTTGAACCTTTTTCAATTTTGTCTTTTAAACTTCTTGTTGATTAGGGCTGTGTTTTCTAGTCTGAATGTCATTACGGAATCATTTCCTTACTTAATTGTATGCTTGTCCTTTTGAATCAAATGAAAAGAGAATGAGTGTTTTATAAAAGACTAGAGTGGAGTTCATACTATGGAGTAAGATCCTGAGTTTGTGGTGTGGTCATAAGTTAGCTAAGTTGGTTCAACCACAAGGTGGGAAGACAACTATCTGTCATGAATCATATGCTTGAACACACCCCATGAGACTAGCTAAATAACAAGATCCTAATAAGAAAAAGGGAAAGAACAATCAAAGAAGAATAAAAGAAAAATAGCAAGAAAAGAGGCTAGGCACCAAGGGTTTGAGTCTTGAGGGATGTGTCTGTGGTGTTCCTGTACCAAGGATCTGTTTGGATTACTAAGCTCTCAGGGGTGCTTTATCACCTGGTAACTTGGGTTAACTAACCCGGGATTATCAGCTGAAAGTCCACTATCAAGAGCAATCTTTGCTACGAAACATTTAGTAACCTAAAGAGGTGCTGGACACCAAGACCTCAAGGAAAGAAAATAAACAAACCATGTGCCTGTGGTGTGTATGTATGGGGGAGAGACTTGAGGAAGTAAGTCCTTAGGGGTGCTTCAACACCTAGCACCTTGAACCAACTGGTTCGGGAGTGTTGGCTGAAAGCTTATTCTAAAGAGTTGCCCCCTTATAGAGCACTTAGCCTAAGAACACAAATAAGCCCTGAAATGACAATAAAAGGATCAATGAATAAAAGTCTCATGGGATGCAATCAAGTGAGTATTCTAGAACATGATAAAGGTCTGAAAGCCAGTGAAGGAATGAACCTAAGTTGCTATGCATGAAACCACCATAAAACCAGGGACATGACTTCCACAAGAATGACTCATTTTCTCTTGGCATTCCATTCATCATTCTCTTGTTCCAGTATTTGCTTAGGGACAAGCAAGCTTTAAGTTTGGTGTTGTGATGCCAGGGCATTTTGGCTAGTTTCACTGACCTTTTCTTAACTGTTTTTAAGGTAGTTTAATGCATTTTCTTAGAAAATAAGCTAGTTTTGGGTAGATATTCACTTACATCTTGATTAAGCATACATTATGCACTTTAAATGATTTCATGAGAATTTTGCATGAATTATATGACAAATTAGAGGATGCATGACTCATGACTTGGACTAGAACTTTGATGCACTTTGTTTCTTGATTTCAGGACAAAGGAAGCAAAGAAGAACCACGTTAGCAGTCACGTTAGTCCCACTAACGTGACCTCTAACGTGGAATGGGTGCTAACTTGCAAAGTTAATGAGAAAGGTAATCACCAATAACACTCTCGAAACCATCATAAGCCCAAGTTAAGAGTCACGTTAACTAAGTTAACGTCACCTCTAACGTGGAAGAAGACAACAAGGCCAACGTTAGTGATACTCTCTTTTGTCACTAACGTTGGACCAAGCTCATAATTGGCCACGTTAGTTGCCACATTAACTTAGTTAATGTGGACTCTAACATTAAGAAGCAAAAGAGAAGCCAACATTAGTGACATTCACCTTTGTCACTAACGTTGGCCAAGCCTCCATAAGCCACATTAACTCCCACGTTAACTTAGTTAACGTGGAAGCTAACGTGGAGAGAGCAATTGATAGCCAACGTTAGTGACACTTACCTTTGTTACTAACGTTGGGGTGAACCACCAAGAGCAACCATGAGCAACGTTAACTCCCACGTTAACTTAGTTAACGTAGAAGCTAACGTGGATAAAGAGATAATGAGCCAACGTTAGTGACACTCACCTATGTCACTAACGTTGGAGATGGCTAGCATGACTACGTTAGAAGCCACGTTAACTTAGTTAACGTGGACTCTAACGTGGGAAAGAGGGGCACATTGGGACGTTAGTGACAAAGGTAAGTGTCACTAACGTTCTCGAAGAATCGGCACAGCTACGTTATAAGCCACGTTAAACTAGTTAACGTGGACTCTAACGTAGGGACAGGGGAGGACTCTCCACGTTATTGGGAAAGGTAAGTCCCAATAATGTGTGCGAAGGACCAAGAGGCAAAGTTAGTGGTCACGTTAGTGCCACTAACGTTGAAGTCAACGTGATCATATTTGGGTTAGGAACATTAGTGAAAAAGGTGATTGTCACTAACGTTCTTGAACCCACACTTTCACTTAACGTTGACACCACTAACGTCTTGAGTCAAAGTCCCTGCCTACTTCACCGTTTCTCTCTGCAAGTAAAGCTAAGCCCAATGAAAAGGATAACTGCTTCAAACTCAAGATTCAGAGGCCCATACCCAAGAATTGAAGAAGCCAACTAGAAGATGAGAAGAGTAGTATATATAGGAGTAGCTTTGAATTAGTTGAGGAGTTGGAAACTTTAGGGGGCCTTTGGCATAGAACTACTCTCTGTGTTTTACTTTCTCTGCACTTCTAGTTTTACTTTCATCATGTATTCTCCATCTTTTTTTTCATTTTTCAGAGCTATGAACAACTAAACCCCTTTCATTGGGTTAGGGAGCTCTGTTGTAATTTGATGGATCAATATTAGTTTTCATTCTCCTTCTTCTATCTTTTCTCTTGATTTTACTAGAAAGCTTTCGATCTTCATCCAATTGGGTAGTTATCTTGAAAAAGAAGCTTTTCATACTTGGATCTCTTCTGAACCTTGAAAGAGGAATGAAGAGATCATGCTAGAAATGCTTTCTCATGCTGGACCAAATTGGGTTTGGATGGATATGTGACTATAATCCTACCAACACTTGATTTAGGATAAACTCCAAAACTTCTATGAAGGATTGACACTGAGAGCTCAAGAGGCACTTGACTACTCAGCAGGAGGTTCATTACAACTTATGAAGACAGCTGAGGAAGCCCAAAACCTCATAGACACTATGACTAACAATCAATACTTCTATGGTCATCAAAGACAATGCCAGCCAGCTCAAAGGAAAGGTGTGTTAGAGCTGGAAGGTGTGCATACCATTTTGGCACAAAATAAAGTGATGCACTAACAGATCTAGCAGCAAATGGAATTGATGACTAAGAGGATTGATGGTCTTCAAATTGTAGCAGTAAGCATTCAAAATCAACCATCAGCTGGATGGGGGCAGAATGAAGAAGCTTATAAAGAGCAGCAGCCAGAACAAGTGAACTATATGCACAACCAAGGAGCTGGACAGAATGAATTTCATGGAGAAACTTATAACTCCTCATGAAGGAACCATCCTAATCTAAGGTAGGGAGATAACCAGAACTAAAATTCATGGCAAAGGAACTCCAACTAAAACAACTCCCACAACACAAACCACCAGAATCATCAAAACACTAACCAAAATCCATATAGAAAACCACAAAATAACTACCCCAATTCCAATTTCTATCCACCCCACAACCCATCAACTAACCAAAATAATTTTCAACAACCACCTTCATCTCACACTCAGCCACAACTACCCCAAGAAACCCAAAGAATCTCCAATTTGGAGATGATGATGGAAAAGATTATCAAGCATCAAGAATTGGCCCATAAGAACCATGAAACTTCATTGCGGAATCATGAGAGGCAAATTAGCCAGTTGTCCAAGAAAACAGTGGCTGAAAGAGTACCCAATGCATTATCAAGTGACACCATTCCCAATCCCAAAGAAAAATGCAAAGCAATTCAATTAAGGAGTGGAAGAACCTTGGAGAGTGGTAAGGAAGCTAATAAGAAACCTGTGGAGAATGATATTGGAAGCAAGAAGCAAGTAGAAGAAAAGGACCAGGAAGAGCTCAAGGAGAAGGAGGAGGAACCACTAGCTTCAAGGAAGGGGAAGCAGATTATTGAGGAACATCCACAAGAACAGAGGAAAGAAGTGAAGCCTTACACTCCTCCTTTTCCATACCCTCAAAGATTACAGAAGGAGCTCAAGGATCAACAATTCCCCAAGTTCTTAGAAGTGTTTAAGAAGCTGAAAATCAACATTCCACTTGCTGAAGCATTGGAGCAGATGCCTCTATATGCTAAATTCCTCAAAGAGCTCATCAATAAAAAGAGAAGCTGGCATGAGAAGGAAACAATGGTCTTAACTCAAGAATGCAGTGCACTAATCCAAAAAAGACTCCCACAAAAACTTAAAGATCCTGGGAGTTTCATCCTATCATGCACCATAGGCAGTATGACTTTGGAAAAAGCCCTCTGTGATTTGGGTACCAGCATTAATTTGATGCCTCTTTCATTGATGAAAAAGCTTGCAATAGATAAAGTCAAGCCCACTAGAATGTTACTCCAAATGGCTGATAGATCACTCAAGATACCAAATGGAGTTGTAGATGATTTCGTCATCTTAGACATAGAAGAAGAAGGACATAACTTGATTATCTTAGGAAGACCTTTCCTAGCCATAGCAAGGGCTATATCGATGTGGAGAAAGGAGAGATGACCCTCAGAGTGTATAATGAAAAAAAATCATCAATGTCTTTAAAGCTATGAAACATCCACCTGAGAAGGAAAAGCATATGAGGGTGGAAATGATAGAAGAATTGGAGGAGGAGCTACTTGAAGCCAATCAACAGGAAGAGGAAACTGAAGTGGAACAAGACACCCTAGAAGAGGAAGTAGTAGAAATCTCCTTTGAAGGCAAGACAGAAGAGAGGCCAAAACAAGAATTAAAGCCTCTATCCCCTCATCTCAAATATGCATTTCTTGGAGGAGAAGAGACTCTCCCAGTAATCATCAATTCCTCCTTAAGCATGGAAGAAGAAGCAAAGCTGATTGAGATACTGAAAGCTCACAAGACAGCTTTGGGATGGACAATTGATGATATCAAAGGCATAAGCCCTGCCATTTGCATGCACAAGATTTTGCTGGAGGAAGACTCAAGGCCTATGGTACAACCTCAAAGAAAACTTAACCCAACCATGAAGGAAGTAGTTCAAAAAGAAGTAATGAAGCTGTGGAATGCTGGAATCATATACCTAATTTCTGATAGTCCCTGGGTGAGTCCGGTTCAAGTTGTGCCAAAAGAATGGGGGATGACTGTAATATCGAATGAGAAGAATGAGTTAATTCCTACAAGGACAGTGATTGGTTGGAGGATGTGCATAGATTATAGAAGACTGAATGAGGCTACAAGGAAAGATTATTTTCCTCTACCTTTCATTGATCAGATGCTGGAAAGATTGGCTAGGCATGCCTATTATTACTTCCTGGATAGGTACTCTGGGTACAATCAAATAGTGGTGGATCCCAAGGATCAAGAGAAGACCTCTTTCACATGTTCATTCGGAGTCTTTGCCTACAGAAGGATGCCCTTTGGGCTATGCAATGCACCTGCAACTTTTTAGAGGTGTATACTTTCAATATTTTCTGACATGGTGGAAAAAGTTTTAGAAGTATTCATGGATAATTTTTCTGTCTTTGGTAATGCATTTGACACATGCCTGCATCATTTAACCCTTGTCTTGAAAAGATGCCAAGAAACTAATCTGGTCTTGAATTGGGAGAAATGCTATTTCATGGTTCCTGAAAGGATAGTTCTTGGACATAAAGTTTCAAGCAAGGGTATAGAAGTTGATAAGGCTAAGATAAAGATCATAGAAAAGCTTCCTATACCTGTTAATGTGAAAGCAGTAAGAAGTTTTCTTGGACATGCTGATTTTTACAGAAGATTCATCAAAGACTTTTCAAAGATAGCCAAACCACTAAGCAATTTGCTAGTGATAGATAATCCTTTCATTTTTTATGACAATTGCAAGCATGCCTTTGAAGCTTTAAAAAGAAAACTCACTACAGCACCAATCATCACACCTCCAGAATGGGGACTTCCTTTTGAACTAATGTGTGATGCAAGTGATGTTGCAATTGGTGCTGTATTGGGGCAAAAGAAAGACAAGCTGCATCATGTTATATACTATGCAAGTAAGGTGTTAAATGAAGCGCAGAAAAATTATACCACCACTGAGAAAGAGCTTTTGGCAATTGTATATGCATTTGATAAATTTAGACAATACTTGATTGGCTCAAAAGTTATAGTATATACTGATCATGCTGTTCTTAAGTATTTGATGTCAAAACAGGATGCCAAACCAAGACTTATCAGATGGATATTGCTTCTACAAGAGTTTGACATTGAAATAAAGGATAGGAAAGGGAGTGAAAATCAAGCTGCTAATCATTTATCAAGGCTGCCACAAGAAACAAATCAAGAAGCTTCACATCCAGTGAATGAAAGCTTTCCAGATGAACACCTTTTACAAATCCAACAAGCTCCCTAGTTTGCAGATATTGCAAATTACAAGGTTGGAAGGAAGATTCCCCAAGAATTCACCAAGTAACAAGTGAAAAAGCTGCTCAATGAGGCCAAGAAATTCTTATGGGATGAACCATTCTTATTCAGCAGGTGATACGTAAAAAAAAATCAATTTCACGTATTTACCGGTAAGTATACCGGGTCGTATCAAGTAATAAAACTCACTAAGAGTGAGGTCGATCCCACGGAGATTGGTAGATTAAGCAACTTTAGTTAAATGGTAGATTTAGTCAAGCAAACATGGTTTTGATTTCATGAGATTTGTGATTTTTGAACATAATTGCAAAAATTTAAATGGCAAGGAATTTAAAGAACTAGAAGAGAGAAAGAAGATGAAAGTGAATAACTAAAACTTAAAGTGTAAGAAACTTAAATGACATGGAAAATAAATTGCAAGAAAGTAAAGGTTGCAGAAATTTAGAGAACATAAGAGTAAATAACAAGAACTAGAGAAACAGAATCTAAATGACAAGAATAATAAATTGCAAGAATGTAGAAGGGAATTGGGTAATGGGTATTCAAACAACTAAAAAACAAAAGAGATGAGAATTAATGATGGAAAGGATCATTAGGGATCAGAGATGCAAATTCTCATGAATTGATGTTGATCAATTCCTTCTCAATCATGGGTATAGATCCATGGCAAATTGTGGGTAATTGAGTTCCAATCTCTTGGTAACTCAATTTTCTCTCAACACAACCAATTGCCACTCTCGTGATCTAATTGTTCATGAGAAAAGATGAAGTTCATTTTCTAATCCAAGCCACACAACTTCCAGAATCTCAACTAAGGAAGGTTACATCTCACATACCAACCAAAGTATATTGATCAAGGAAATCATGAAAGGAAGAACTCTAAACTGAACTATGTGACTCCTTTCTCAAATTTACCATATAATTCATATAGATTAATCTCTCTCTCGATGGTGATTGAATCTTTGAAGAACAAGAGTTTCCTCTTGGATTAACCACTTGAATTAAGAAGGAGAAGAAGAGTTATCAATTCATTCAAATGAGTAGAGCTCTTCCCCCTGATGAAAGTGGGGTTTAGTGAATCATAACTCCAATTTCAACAACAATTGCATAGATGAAAATTAAACTAAGTGTTGAGAAGAATGAAGAAGAAGAAGAAGTTCTTAAAACTGAAAATTCAAAGTTACAAGAAAAACAAAATAGAAAACCGGTGAGAAAAAGTAAAAAGTAAAAAATGCTAGTGTAATAGAAAATTTTCTAAGTGTCCAAAAGAAAAAAAATAAAAAGTCTAAAAAAAATCTAAGAGAGAGCTCTCTATTCTATGAAACTATGGCCTTTATATAGGCTTTCCTAAATTACAAATTGAAATGAAATTAAAAACAAATTACAAATAAAATGAAAATTAACTATTCTAGATCATTCTTGTGGCCTTGATTGGTTGAGATTTATGGGCTTTGCTTGCTTGAGGTTGGATGGACCTTGAAGTAATTTAATTGAACCAAAACCAAGCTCCAGTGGTCACTTGGGCGTTAGTGGCAATAACGCATTCACAAGCCCAAGTTAGCAACGTGTGTGTTAGTTCCCTGGAGGTCCAAGTCTTTGCTCTTGTTCTTGGGGCTTAAAGATGACCATGATTTGAGCTTTAATTTCATATTTTAATACAGACTATTATACATCGTTGGAAAGCTCTGAATGTCAGCTTTTCAACGCAACTGGAAGCACCTCAATTGGATCTCTTTGGATCAAGTTATGCATCTTTGAAGAAGGTAAGGTCAAGCTGCCTGCTGGATACACACTAGCACGTTGCCAACGTGCTGTTCTTTCCTGGCAGCACCAAATGGGCGTTGGCAACTTGGATGTTTCCAAGTTGCTAACGTGCTTTTTGCTCCTGGTTGCACAAAATGGGCGTTGCCAACTTGGTCTCCAAGTTGCCAACTTGCTATTCCTCCTTTCTTCACTTTACTTTCATGCTTAATTTTGCCCAGAATTTGAGTGTCAATCCTCTGCTTCAATATGGACTATCATACATCATTGGAAAGCTCAGAGTGTCTTTTTTCTAATGCACTTGGAATCATCTCAATTGGATTTTTCTAGCTCAAGTTATGCTCCATTGAAGAAGGCAAGGTCAAGTTGCCTTGGTTGTGGCGTTTTTATCAAACACGCCAGTTCATTCCAAGTTGGCAACGTGCTAGTGCCCTTCCTTAGCCCAAATTCTCTGCCCCTTGGCGTTGTTAATGAACACGCCTTCTCCTCCTTGCCTTGGCAACGTGCTCGACCTTCTTTGGGCTCATTCATGCCTCATTGAATTTCAACTTCATGTTCTTGTTTTTGGAGCCTAAAGATGACTCTGATTCGAGCTTCTATTTCATGCTCCACTATAGGCTATTATATATGGTTGGAAAGCTCTGAATGTCAGTTTTCCAATGCAACTAGAAGCGCTCAATTTGGATCTCTATAACTCAAGTTATGCTCCCTCAAAGAAGGTAAGGTCAAGCTGCCAAGTTATTGCTGAAAACGCCCCTTTCTTCCCAAGTTGGCAACGTGCCCAGATTCTGAAGCTCTAAATGAAGCCAGCTTTTGAAGCTTCAAATGAATGCCAAACCCATACTATGATATATGGTTGGAAAGCTTTGGATGTCTACTTTCAAATGCCGTTGGAATCATTTCTTTTGGAGCTTTGTAGCTCAAGATATACTCCATTGAAGGAGGTAAGGTCAGGCTGTCCAGCTCACCAGCGTTTTTGGCAAACACTCCTTTGTATTTCCAAGTTGCCAACGTGCTACCTCCACTCTTCATCATCCAAAGCTTCCTGGCGTTGTTGCCAAACACGCCAATGCTTTCTTGAGTTGGCAACGTGCTCAATGCTCTTTCCTAACTCCAAACATTGCTTCCCACGTTGTCACAAAACACGCCTATAGAACTTGGCGTTGGCAACGTGCATGCTTCTTCCCCTGGGCAAGCTTTCTTGCTTGGCGTTATCATGAGACACGCCAATGCATCTTCAAGTTGGCAACGTGCTCGAGTGAACTTCTTCAGGGCTGCTTCCTAGCTTGGCTTTGCTTGCTACGTTATTGCCAAGCACTCAACATTTGCACTTTGAGCCTAACCTTGACTCTAAGTGTTTTGTTTTCAAGCTTTTTGCTTGATACATAAACACCACAAGTACTTAACAAATTAATTGTCTTTGGTACACAGAGCCTTCAGCTTTCTCATTCTTTCCTTTTTGCTTTTCTTGCCTTAATTGTATTTTCTTCTTCAAGTTTTTCATGATTTTCAAAAGATTTCACAAAATATCCTAGATGAAAACTTCAATTAAATAAAATCTAATGTACTTGAGCAACAATCAATCATACTAGCTTTCCAATACTTGTATGCACAAGCTTGCTGGATCAGGGAGAGGATTGCTTGTGGTTGACCTTTTTTTCTTCATGAATATTGTCCTTGGTAGCTTGGTCACAATCCTCTTCTTGGTGCTTTTGTTAATTGCCATCACTTCCTTGAATCCAAGTCTTGGTGGTGGTGTGATTGTTGGAGTCTTCTTTTCATCAAGAGTTCCTTGCAATAGTGGTTCAATGAGCTCTTCCTCTGTGTACTTCTCTGCTTCACTTGAGTGTAAATCTCCTTGATTTTCTTCCTCCATTTCTTCTTCATGATTTTCCATTAAGTCCTTTGAGAGGGAATCTTCATGTTCCATTGTCACTTCAATTAGCCTATGTGGACATGGAATCCTTGGCTCATGTTCCTTATCCTTCATTGCAATTTCACTTGACACAGGGACCTTTTGTTCTTGTTTTTCTACTTCCTCACCCACAAATTGGTCTTCATCCTCACTGTTTGATGGTTCTAAGTTCTCCCTTGTTTGCTCTAAAGGCCCATTCATCTTCTTGAGGATGATTTCTTTCCAGGATTGGGGTTGTGTGTATCTTTCCACGAGTTTTCTATGTATTTCAATGGCTTGAAGGTAATCCTCATCTGCTGGTTCAAGAGATGAAGGTTGAGAGTAATTTTGGTGACATGGATGTGTTGTGGTGAAGTTGTGTTGAGGGGTGTGGAATGAGTTGTGTGATTGATGGGATGACTTGTATGGATTTTGGAGGAAACTTTGTGTTGAGGCATAATCAAGTGCTGAAGAACTTTCAAATGAGAAACTGGGACGTGAGGGTGAATGCTCTTTCATTCCTTGGTGATACTCCCAGCCACTATTAGAGTAATGACTTGAATCATTTTGTGGTGGTGGGAAGTATCCCATATGATTCTCTTGCTCATCTTGTGTCTCTAAAGCAAATCTCCATGAATTGGAGTGCTCAGAATTGGTATTTTCTTGGTGATATTCCCAGCCACCATTAGAGATTGGTGATGATGGGTAATATCCCATAAAATTTGTTTAATCATAAGATGAGTTGAACTCCATTTGAATTTTGTAAAACACAACACCAAGGAAAATTGAAATACATATCTAGAGATGAATTTCTTAGTGAGGCAATAACTCAAACACCTTAGTGTCAAAAAGAAATAAAAAAATTAAAAGAACTGTACAAAGCAAAAACAAAAAAATGCTTAATCTAGACCACCATTCACTTAATCATTGTTAATCTTTGCCAATCCCCGGCAACGGCGCCAAAAGCTTGATACGTAAAAAAAAATCAATTTCACATATTTACCGGCAAGTATACCGGGTCGTATCAAGTAATAAAACTCACTAAGAGTGAGGTCGATCCCACGGAGATTGGTAGATTAAGCAACTTTAGTTAAATGGTAGATTTAGTCAAGCAAACATGGTTTTGATTTCATGAGATTTGTGATTTTTGAACATAATTGCAAAAATTTAAATGGCAAGGAATTTAAAGAACTAGAAGAGAGAAAGAAGATGAAAGTGAATAACTAAAACTTAAAGTGCAAGAAACTTAAATGACATGGAAAATAAATTGCAAGAAAGTAAAGGTTGCAGAAATTCAGAGAACATAAAAGTAAATAGCAAGAACTAGAGAAACAGAATCTAAATGACAAGAATAATAAATTGCAAGAATGTAGAAGGGAATTGGGTAATGGGTATTCAAACAACTAAAAAACAAAAGAGATGAGAATTAATGATGGAAAGGATCATTAGGGATCAGAGATGCAAATTCTCATGAATTGATGTTGATCAATTCCTTCTCAATCATGGGTATAGATCCATGGCAAATTGTGGGTAATTGAGTTCCAATCTCTTGGTAACTCAATTTTCTCTCAACACAACCAATTGCCACTCTCGTGATTTAATTGTTCATGAGAAGAGATGAAGTTCATTTTCTAATCCAAGCCACACAACTTCCAGAATCTCAACTAAGGAAGGTTACATCTCACATACCAACCAAAGTATATTGATCAAGGAAATCATGAAAGGAAGAACTCTAAACTGAACTATGTGACTCCTTTCTCAAATTTACCACATAATTCATATAAGTCAAGCTGCCTGCTGGATACACACTAGCACGTTGCCAACTTGGTTTCCAAGTTGCCAACGTGCTGTTCTTTCCTGGCAGCACCAAATGGGCGTTGGCAACTTGGTTTCCAAGTTGCTAACGTGCTTTTTGCTCCTGGTTGCACAAAATGGGCGTTGCCAACTTGCTATTCCTCCTTTCTACACTTTACTTTCATGCTTAATTTTGCCCAGAATTTGAGTGTCAATCCTCTGCTTCAATATGGACTATCATACATCGTTGGAAATCACAGAGTGTCTTCTTTCTAATGCACTTGGAATCATCTCAATTGGATTTTTCTAGCTCAAGTTATGCTCCATTGAAGAAGGCAAGGTCAAGTTGCCTTGGTTGTGGCGTTTTTATCAAACACGCCAGTTCATTCCAAGTTGGCAACGTGCTAGTGCCCTTCCTTAGCCCAAATTCTCTGCCCCTTGGTGTTGTTAATGAACACGCCTTCTCCTCCTTGCCTTGGCAACGTGCTCGACCTTCTTTGGGCTCATTCATGCCTCCTTGAATTTCAACTTCATGTTCTTGTTTTTGGAACCTAAAGATGACTCTGATTCGAGCTTCCATTTCATGATACTATGATATATGGTTGGAAAGCTCTGGATGTCTACTTTCAAATGCCGTTGGAATCATTTCATTTGGAGCTTTGTAGCTCAAGATATACTCCATTGAAGGAGGTAAGGTCAGGCTGTCCAGCTCACCAGCGTTTTTGGCAAAAACTCCTTTGTATTTCCAAGTTGCCAACGTGCTACCTCCACTCTTCATCATCCAAAGCTTCCTGGCGTTGTTGCCAAACACGCCAATGCTTTCTTGAGTTGGCAACGTGCTCAATGCTCTTTCCTAACTCCAAACATTGCTTCCCACGTTGTCACAAAACACGCCTATAGAACTTGGCGTTGGCAACGTGCATGCTTCTTCCCCTGGGCAAGCTTTCTTGCTTGGCGTTATCATGAGACACGCCAATGCATCTTCAAGTTGGCAACGTGCTCGAGTGAACTTCTTCAGGGCTGCTTCCTAGCTTGGCTTTGCTTGCTACGTTATTGCCAAGCACTCAAGTAGAAGTGCAAGTTGGCAACGTGCAAACTCCTCTAGGATCACTCTCCAGGGCTGCTGGCGTTATCACCAAACACGCCATTGTAACCCAAGTTGGCAACGTGCAAGTCCTCTGCCTCCTTGCCAAGTTTGATGTATTCTCAAGGCTTCTTGCTCCAATTCTTGCTCCATTGCTTTCTAGCTTCATCACCTAACATAAACCAAAGAAACTTCCTCAAAGTCTTGCCATCTTATACAATAAATTTCAAGGGAATCATTCACATCAACTTGTTTATAAACTTCTTAAGTCATTTGTATGAATTATGCCAAATTTCACTTAGTTCTTGGTTCATGGATGCATGGAGAAAAACTCACAAAATTGCTTGTTTATTTTAGTAATAATGAACGAAAATGAACTAAAGCTAATTAAACTAACTAGTTAAAGTAGCAAATATGCGAATGCATCAGCAGGTGTCCAGAAGGAATGATTAGGAAATGTGTTCATGAGAGTGAGATGAGAGACATACTGTGGCATTGTCATGGCTTAGCTTATGGTGGACATTTTGGGCCAGAAAGAACAACAGCCAAAGTACTTCAAAGCGGATTTTATTGGCCATCCATATTCAAGGATGCTAGAGAATTTCTTCATCAATTCAATGAGTGCCAAAGAGCTGGAGGATTAACAAGAAGGAATGAGATGCCTCAGAACTACATCTTGGAGGTAGAACGGTTTGATCTTTGGGGCGTAGATTCTATGGGCCTTTCCCACCTTCATATTCCTTCAAATACATACTTGTAGCAGCAGAGTATGTCTCAAAGTGGGTGGAAGCCATAGCAACAACCACATGTGATGCACAAATTATCCTTCAATTTCTTAAGAAGCACATTTTTACTAGATATAGAGTGCCTAAGGGTCTTGTCAGTGATGGTGGTAGTCATTTTTGCAACAAACAGATGGAGAAACTACTTCACAAATACGGGGTGATGCATAAAGTAGCCACACCATATCACCCACAGACCAATTGCCAAGCAGAGCTTGCAAATAGGGAGTTAAAGAGAATTTTGGAGAAGACAGTGGGGAACTGATGAGCGGATATTTTATACGCTTTTTGGGGTTAATTTCATATAGTTTTTAGTATGTTTTAGTTAGCTTTTAGTTTATTTTCATTAGTTTCTAGGCAAAATTTATATTTCTGGACTTTACTATGAGTTTGTATGTTTTTCTGTAATTTCAGGTATTTTCTGGCTGAAATTGAGGGAGCTGAGCAAAAATCTGATTCAGGCTAAAAAAGGACTGCTGATGCTGTTGGATCCTGACCTCTCTGCACTCGGAATGGAATTTCTGGAGCTACAAGAGTCCAATTGACGCGCTTCTAATTGCGTTGGAAAGTAGACATCTAGGGCTTTCCAGCAATATATAATAGTTCATACTTTGCTCAAGGATAGATGACGTAAACTGGCATTCAACGTCAGTTCCATGTTGTAGTCTGGCGTCCAGCGCCAGAAACAAGTTACAAGTTGGAGTTCAATGCCAGAAACAGGTTACAACCTGGCGTTGAACGCCCAAAAAAGTCCAGGCACGTGAGAAGCTTTAGTCTTAGCCCCAGCACACACCAAGTGGGCCCCAGAAGTGGATTTCTACACTATCTATCATAGTTTACTCATTTTCTGTAAACCTAGGTTTCTAGTTTAGTATTTAAACAACTTTTATAGAGATTTATTTTGTATCTCATGACATTTTAGATCTGAACTTTGTACTCTTTGATGGCATGAGACTCTAAACTCCATTGTTGGGGGTGAGAAGCTCTGCTGTGACTCGATGAATTAATGCAAGTATTTCTGTTTTCTATTCAATCACGCTTGTTCCTATCTAAGATGTTCATTCGCGCCTCATTATGATGAATGTGATGATCCGTGACTCTCATCACCATTCTCAACCTGTGAACGTGTGCCTGACAACCACTTCCGTTCTACATTAGATTTAATGAGTATCTCTTAGATTCCGTAATCGGAATCTCCGTGGTATAAGCTAGAATTCATTGGCAGCATCCTTGAGAATCCGGAAAGTCTAAACCTTGTCTGTGGTATTCCGAGTAGGATTCTGGGATTGGATGACTGTGACGAGCTTCAAACTTGCGAGTGCTGGGCATAGTGACAGACGCAAAAGGATAGCAAATCCTATTCCGGTATGATCGATAACCTACAGATGATTAGCCGTGCGGTGACAGCGTACATGGACCATTTTCACTGAGAGGAAGGATGATAGCCATTGACAACGGTGATCCACCAACACACAGCTTGCCATAGGAGGGACGTGCGTGCGTGAAGAAGAAGATAGGGAGAAAGCAGAGATTCAAAAGACAAAGCATCTCCAAAACTCCAACATATTCTCATTTACTGCATAATAAGTAACCTTTAATTCATGCTCTCTTGTTCATTTGCAAGTCAATTGATAACCACAAATTAATATCCTGACTAAGAGTTGCAAGATAACCATAGCTTGCTTCAAACCAATAATCTCCGTGGGATCGACCCTTACTCACGTAAGGTATTACTTGGACGACCCAGTGCACTTGCTGGTTAGTTGTGCGGAATTACATAGTGTGAAGTAATTTTCGTGCACCAAGTTTTTGGTGCCGTTGCCGGGGATTGTTTGAGTTTGAACAACTAAAGGTTTATTTTGTTGCTTAGATTAGGAATAATTTATTTTTGTTGCTATAGAGTCATTAAATTCTGAGTCCTTTATTTCCTTTTCAAAAATTTTTCAAAAATATTATTTTTCTTTATCAATTTTTAATTTTTTTTCGTGAGTTTAGTGTCTTGTTCTAAGTTTGGTATCAATTGCACATTTTATATTTTTCTTTTAAATTTTTGAAGTTGTTCTTGTTTATTTGTCTTGCTTGATTTTTAGTTTTTCTTGTTCTGTGTCTTTTCTTGTTTTTCTTGTGTTTTTCCAAAGCATTAGTCTTCAAAAAGGAATTTATTTTTTGTTAGTGAAAATATACCTCTTCAAAACAAGTGTTACATTTACAGCTCAATTGGCTAGAGTATTGGTTTATGTTCTTGATGATTGGGCACCGGTTCTATTAAAAATCTTTTTCAAAAATAATTTTTCTAGATTTAATCTTGTGCCAAACTTTAAGTTTGGTGTTTTCTTGTTAATCTTTCTATAATTTTTGAACATTTTAGTTTGGTTTTCTAAAAATTTTAAGTTTGGTGTTCTTTCTTCATGTTCTTGTGTTCTTGTGAGTCTTCAAAGTGTTCTTGAGTTTTCCTTGTGTCTTGATCTTAAAATTTTTAAGTTTGGTGTTCCTTGGTGTTTTCCCTCCAAAATTTTCTAAAACAAGGAGCATTAGATCTAAAAATTTTAA
>NC_029792.2:77492501-77493052 GCF_000816755.2 Arachis ipaensis
TGAAATAAATAAATAATTAAATAAATAAAAATATTTTTTCTCTATTTTACATCATCTCCCTTTCTCCATCATGGACCTAAGTGGAAATGAACAGTCCAGAAGGACTCTGGGGTCATATGCTAACCCCACTACTACTTCATATGGGAGTAGTATCTGCATACCCTCCATTGGAGTCAGTAGCTTTGAGTTGAATCCTCAGCTCATTATCATGGTGCAGCAAAGTTGCCAGTATTCAGGTCTTCCACAAGAAGAACCTACAGAGTTTCTGGCACAGTTTTTACATATTGCTGACACAGTACATGATAAGGAAGTAGATCAGGATGTCTACAGATTATTACTGTTTCCATTTGCTGTAAAAGACCAGGCTAAGAGGTGGTTAAATAACCAGCCTAAGGCTAGCATAAAGACATGGAAACAGCTGACAAAAAAATTCCTGAATCAATACTTCCCTCCAAAAAAGATGACACAGCTAAGGCTGGACATCCAAGCCTTTAAACAAGGAGATAATGAATCTCTTTATGATTCCTGGGAGAGATACAGAGAGATGCTAC
>NC_029792.2:77493128-77509021 GCF_000816755.2 Arachis ipaensis
AAAACATTAAATACCCCACCTCAAGGCAGCAGGAAGCCAAGAAATGAGCAAACTACCCAAATTCCATCTGAGGACAGTAAGGGCAGACACACACAAGTGCTGATGACAACCCCTCTAAAAAGGCTTCTTCAACCACTTCTGTAGGAAATAAACCTGCAGCAACCAAAGTTGAGGAATATAAAGCCAAGATACCTTATCCTCAAAAACTCCACCAAGAGGAGCAGGATAAGCAATTTGCTCACTTTGCAGATTATCTCAGGACTCTTGAAATAAAGATTCCTTTTGCAGAAGCACTTGAGCAAATACCTTCTTATGCCAAGTTCATGAAAGAGATCTTAAGTCATAAGAAGGATTGGAGAGAAACTGAAAAAGTTCTCTTCACTGAAGAATGCAGTGCAGTCATTCTGAAAAGCTTCTCTGAAATGCTTAAAGATCCCGGAAGCTTTCTGATACCATTCATATTAGAGGGTAATTGCACCAAGACAGCATTATGTGTGATCTTGGGGCAAGCATCAACCTAATACCTGCATCCACTATCAGAAAGCTTGGTTTAACTGAAGAAGTTAAACCAACCCGTATATGTCTCCAACTTGCTGATGGCTCCATTAAATACCCATCAGGCGTGATTGAGGACATGATTGTCAGGGTTGGGCCATTCGCCTTTCCCACTGACTTTGTAGTGCTGGAGATGGAGGAGCACAAGAGTGCTACTCTCATTCTAGGAAGACCTTTCCTAGCAACTGGACGAACTCTCATTGATGTCCAACAGGGGAAAATAACCCTGAGAGTCAATGAGGATAAGTTTAAGTTGAATGCTGTCAATGCCATGCAGCATCCAGACACACCAAAAGACTGCATGAAAGTTGATCTTATTGACTCTTTGGTGGAAGAGATCAATATGGCTGAGAGTCTCGAATCAGAGCTGGAAAACATCTTTAAAGATGTTCCACCTGATCTAGAGGATTCAGAGGAATTGAAAGAGTCTCTGAAATTTCCTCAGGAAGAGGAAAAACCTCCTAAACCTGAGCTCAAACCATTACCACCATCCCTAAAATATGCATTTCTAGGAGAAGGTGATACTTTTCCAGTGATCATAAGCTTTGATTTAAATCCACAGGAAGAGGAAGCACTAATTCAAGTGCTAAGGACACACAAGACAGCTCTTGGGTGGTCCATAAGTGACCTTAAGGGCATAAGCCCAGCTAGATGCATGCACAAGATCTTATTGAAGGATAATGCTAAGCCAGTGGTTCAACCACAGAGGCGGCTAAATCCAGCCATGAAGGAAGTGGTGCAGAAAGAGGTCACCAAATTACTGGAGGCTGGGATTATTTATCCTAATTCTGATAGCCCCTGGGTGAGCCCTGTCCAAGTTGTCCCCAAAAAGGGAGGCATGACAATGGTTCATAATGAAAAAAATGAACTGGTTCCTACAAGAACAGTTACAGGGTGGCGCATGTGTATTGACTACAGAAGGCTCAATACAGCCACCAGGAAGGATCATTTTCCTTTACCATTCATAGACCAGATGCTAGAGAGACTAGCAGGTCATGATTATTACTGCTTTTTCGACGGCTATTCAGGCTACAACCAAATTGCAGTAGATCCCCAGGATCAAGAGAAAACAACATTCACATGTCCATCTGGAGTATTTGCTTACATAAGGATGCCATTTGGGTTGTGTAATGCACCTGCAACCTTTCAGAGATGCATGCTCTCTATTTTCTCTGATATGGTGGAAAAATTTCGGGAAGTCTTCATGGATGACTTCTCAGTATATGGAGACTCATTCAGCTCCTGTCTTGATCACCTGACACTGGTTTTGAAAAGATGCCAAGAGACCAACCTGGTTTTAAACTGGGAAAAATGTCACTTTATGGTGACTGAAAGGATTGTCCTTGGGCATAAAATTTCAAACAAGGGAATAGAGATGGATCAAGCTAAAGTAGAAATAATTTTCGTGCACCAAGTTTTTGGTCCTCATGTGGATAGATCCACCAGCTGAGTAGCAAAACCTCTAAGCAATCTGCTAGCTGCTGACACGCCATTTGTGTTTGACACAGAGTGCCTGCAGGCATTTGAAACTCTGAAAGCTAAGCTGGTCACATCACCAGTTATCTCTACACTAGACTGGACATTGCTATTCGAATTAATGTGTGATCCAGTGATCACGCCATTGGTGCAGTACTGGGGCAGAGGCATGACAAACTTTTGCATGTCATTTATTATGCTAGCCGTGTTTTAAATGATGCCCAGAAAAATTACACAACCACAGAAAAGGAATTGCTTGCAATGGTCTATGCCATTGACAGGTTTAGATCATACTTAGTAGGATCAAAAGTGATTGTGTACACTGACCATGCTGCTCTTAAATATCTACTTACAAAGCAGGATTCAAAACCCAGGCTTATAAGATGGGTATTGCTTCTGTAAGAGTTTGATATAGAAATAAGAGACAGAAAAGGGACAGAAAACTAAGTGGCTGATCATCTGTCCCGAATAGAGCCAGTAGAAAGGGCGCCCTCTTCCTCTATTGAAATCTCTGAAACCTTTCCGGATGAGCATTTGTACGCCATTCAGGAAACACCATGGTTTGCAGACATTGCAAACTATAAAGCTGCAAGGTTCATACCCAAGGCGTACAGCAGGCAACAAAAGAAAAAATTAATTTCTGATGCAAAGTACTACTTGTGGGATGAACCCTATCTCTTTAAGAGATGTGCAGACGGAATAATTCGTAGGTGTGTGCCTAGAGAAGAAGCACAGAGGATCCTATGGCATTGCCATGGATCACAATAGGGAGGCCATTTCGGAGGTGAGCGAATAGCCACCAAGGTTCTCCAATGTGGTTTCTACTGGCCTACACTCTACAGAGATTCCCGAGAGTTTGTACGTAACTATGACAGTTGCTAGAGAGCTGGTAATTTTCCTCATAGTTACTCCATGCCTCAACAAGGAATCTTGGAGATTGAGTTGTTTGATGTATGGGGAATTGATTTCATGGGGCCTTTCCCACCATCATACTCAAACACTTATATTCTGGTGGCAGTTGACTATGTATCAAAATGGATAGAGGCCATTGCCACACCCACCAATGATACTAAAACAGTACTGAAGTTCCTCCAAAAACATATATTCAGCAGATTTGGTGTCCCTAGGGTACTAATCAGTGATGGGGGCACTCACTTCTGCAACAAACAGCTTTACTCCGCCATGGTCCGGTATGGGATTCGCCACAAGGTGGCGACTCCATATCATCCACAGATAAATGGGCAAGCTGAAGTTTCTAACAGAGAACTGAAAAGAATCCTGGAACGGACTGTAAGTACCCGTAGAAAGGATTGGGCACGAAGCTTCGATGATGCTCTGTGGGCTTACAGAACAGCATTCAAGACTCCTATAGGGACCTCTCCGTACCAACTTGTGTATGGTAAGGCTTGTCACCTGCCCGTGGAACTGGAACATAAGGCCTACTAGGCAACCAGATTCCTAAACTTTGATGCCAAACTAGCTGGAGAAAAAAGATTGCTCCAGCTGAATGAGCTAGAGGAATTCAGATCCACTTCTTTTGAAAATGCCAAGCTTTATAAAGAGAAATAAAAAAGATGGCATGACAGAAAGCTATCTTCTAGAATCTTTGAACCAGGACAAAAGGTTCTGTTGTTTAACTCTAGGCTCAGGCTATTCCCCGGGAAACTGAAGTCCCGGTGGAGGGGACCATATGTGATTACAAGTGTATCACCATATGGTTATGTGGAGTTTCAAGACATTGACTCTGATAGGAAGTTCATTGTTAATGGACAGAGAATCAAGCATTATCTTGAAGGTAATGTTGAGCAAGAATGCTCAAGGCTGAGGCTAGATTAAAAAGCTCAGCAAGGTCCAGCTAAAGACAATAAAGAAGCGCTTGCTGGGAGGCAACCCAGCCATTGGCATCACTTCCTCTAGCATTTTGCCCTATTCTTGATTTTATTTATTTATATAAAGTTCATTGATACTAAGGTAAAGAGTCAATTGCATAAGTTTACAGGGTTACAGAAGGATTCATCACACAAAACAGAGAAAAAGAGCTCACTGGCAAGAAAACGCCAGTAAGAGGCACAATTGGGCGTTCAACGCCCAAAAGAAGCATCCACTAGGCGTTGAACGCCAGTAAGGATAGCTATCTGGGCGTTAAACGCCAGAAAGAAGCATCTTCTGGGCGTTAAACGCCAGAAAGAAGCTCCTTCTGGGCATTTAACGCCAGATTTACAGCGTCCTGGGCGTTCAGAAAAACGCCCAGTGACAAAGGAGTTCCTGGCGTTCAACGCTAGAAAGAAGCAGCAGCTGGGCGTTGAACGCCCAGGAGAAGCAGCAATTGGGCGTTAAACGCCCAAAACATGCAGCGTTTGGGCGTTTAACGCCAGGATGGTGGGGAGGAGGTAAATTCGTTTTTACTTCATATTTTTCATTTTAATTTTAATTTTCATGTTTCAATTCATGATTTCTTGCATAAACATGTTACAAACCCTGATTTCTACGAACCCTAATTTCTAAAAACCCTACTTTAAAAATATCAAATGTATCTTAATCCATAATCACAAATTCTTTTTCAATCCAATCCAACTCTTTTTCAAATTTTCCAAAACAAATCTATCTCTTTTCCTTCTAAAATCCTTTCAACTCATCAATATCTTTTTCAAATCTCCACATTATCTTTTTCAATATTCAAATTTATCTTTTTTTCAAATATCTTTCATATCTTTTCAATTCTAAATCACATCTTCTCATATCATACTTATTTTTTTTTATAAATCATATCTTCTATCTTATCTTTTTTTAAAATTTTCGAAAAAAAAAAACCCACCCCCTCCCTTTTAAATCCACATTCGGCCTCCCTCTTCTCATCCACCATTCGACACTAGCTCTCCTTCTATCCCTCTCCTTTCTTTTCTTTTGCTTGAGGACAAGCAAACCTCTAAGTTTGGTGTGTTTATCCGTGATCACTAAATTATACCCACTAAGATCATGGCCCCTAAAGAAAAACAAACCACTCCAAGAGGCAAGAAAGAGAGTATTCCAAAACCACTTTGGAATCAAGGGAAGTTCTTAACCAAAGAACATTCAGACCATTACTACAAAATAATGGGTCTAAGATCAGTGATCCCAGAAGTCAAGTTTGATCTGAAAGAAGATGAATATCCGGAGATCCAAGAGCAGATTCAAAACAGGAACTGGGAAGTCCTAGCTAATCCTGAAACAAAAGTGGGAAGGAATATGGTTCAGGAGTTCTACGCTAATCTGTGGCAAACAGACAGGCAGAGAATATCTAGAACTGCCCTCTATGACTATCGGACTATGGTCAGAGGAAAGATTGTTCATATCCACCCTGACAAAATCAAGGAGATCTTTAAGCTACCTCAGCTGAAAGATGACCCAGACTCCTTCAATAGGAGAATGATGACAACAAACAAGGGCCTGGCTAAGATTCTAGAGGATATGTGCATCCCTGGAGCCAGGTGGACCACCAGCAGCAAGGGTGTCCCAAATCAACTCAAGAGAGAAGATCTCAAACCAGTCGCCAGAGGATGGCTGGACTTCATTGGGCGTTCTATATTGCCCACTAGCAACCGTTCTGAAGTCACCGTCAAAAGAGCAGTGATGATCCATTGCATTATGTTGGGAAAAGAAGTGGAAGTTCATCAACTGATTCCATCTGAATTTTACATACTTGCAAACAAGAACTCCAAAGATGCTAGGTTGGCTTATCCAAGCCTAATCTCTATGCTCTGCAAAGATGTTGGAGTAAGAATGGGAATAACGGAGTACATCTCAGTGGAGCAACCAATCACGAAAAGCACAATGGAAAAACAACAAATGCAGGATGACCCCATCAAGAGGAGGGCGCAAGAATTCTTCCCGGAAGTCCCTCAATTTGAATATTGGGAACAGCTTGAAGCATCTGTTACCAAGTTGCAAGAATCTATGGACCAAATAAAGGAAGAACAGCAAAATCAAAACAGTATGCTCTGCAAACTACTCAGGGAACAAGAAGAGCAAAGGCGTGACTTAAAGGAACTGAAGCGTCAGAAGTTATCTCTTGAAGGACCAAGCACTCCACAGACTAGAGGAACATCCACATCCTAGACTCAAAGTTGTTGAGCCCTAATCTTAGCCTTAACTCTGTGATAATTGTTCTTATTTGAGTTTTACCTTAGTAGTTATAGTAGTAATTAGTAGTTATTTTATCTCCAATTAAGCTATAATTTATTTTTCTCATCATCATTAAACATGAATAAAATAGAAGATTTTTTTAGGATAAGGAGGCAATATTTTTCGAGTTTTTAATACAAGAAATTCTAATTAATTACATGTGGTGGCAATGCTTTCTGCCTTCTGAATGAATGCCTGAACAGAGCATATGTCTTTAGAATTTGATGTTATTGAATGTTAAATATGTTGGCTCTTGAAAGAATAATGAAAATGAGACATGTTATTGATAATCTGAAAAATCATAAAAATGATTCTTGAAGCAAGAAAAAGCAGTGAATACAAAGCTTGCAAAAAAAAAAAAAGAAAAAGAAAAAAGCAAGCAGAAAAAGCCAATAGCCCTTAAAACCAAAAGGCAAGGGTAATAAAAAGGATCCAAGGCTTTGAGCATCAGTAGATAGGAGGGCCTAAGGGAATCAAATCCTGGTCTAAGCGGCTAACCAAGCTGTCCCTAACCATGTGCTTGTGGCGTGAAGGTGTCAAGTGAAAACTTGAGACTGAGCGGTTAAAGTCAAGGTCCAAAGCAAAAAGAAGAGTGTGCTTAAGAACCTTGGACACCTCTAATTGGGGACTTTAGCAAAGCTGAGTCACAATCTGAAAAGGTTCACCCAATTATATGTCTGTGGCATTTATGTATCCAGTGGTAATACTGGAAAACAAAGTGCTTAGGGACACGGCCAAGACTCATAAAAGTAGCTGTGTTCAAGAATCAACATACTGAACTAGGAGAATCAATAACACTATCTGAATTCTAAGTTCCTATAGATACCAATCATTCTGAGCTTTAATGGATAAAGTGAGATGCCAAAACTGTTCGGAAGCAAAAAGCTACTAGTCCCGCTCATTTAATTAGAATCTGAGCTTCACTCAAAAACTCTGAGATATTATTGCTTCTTGACTTATTTGTATTCTATTTTATTTGTCTAGTTGCTTGGGGACAAGCAACAGTTTAAGTTTGGTGTTGTGATGAGCAGATATTTTATACGCTTTTTGGGGTTAATTTCATATAGTTTTTAGTATGTTTTAGTTAGTTTTTAGTTTATTTTCATTAGTTTCTAGGCAAAATTCATATTTCTGGACTTTGCTATGAGTTTGTGTATTTTTCTGTAATTTCAGATATTTTCTGGCTAAAATTGAGGGAGCTGAGCAAAAATCTGATTCAGGCTGAAAAAGGACTGCTAATGTTGTTGGATCCTGACTTCTCTGCACTCGGAATGGAATTTCTGGAACTACAGGAGTCCAATTGATGCGCTTATAAATGCGTTGGAAAGTAGACATCCAGGGCTTTCCAGCAATATATAATAGTTCATACTTTGCTCAAGGATAGACGACGTAAACTGGCATTCAACGCCAGTTCCATGTTGCAGTCTGGCGTCCAGCGCCAGAAACAAGTTACAAGTTGGAGTTTAACGCCAGAAACAGGTTACAACCTAGCGTTGAATGCCCAAAATAGTCTAGGCACGTGAGAAGCTTTAGTCTCAGCCGCAGCACACACCAAGTGGGCCCCAGAAGTGGATTTCTGTACTATCTATCATAGTTTACTCATTTTCTGTAAACCTAGGTTACTAGTTTAGTATTTAAACAACTTTTAGAAATTTATTTTGTATCTCATGACATTTTAGATCTGAACTTTGTACTCTTTGACGGCATGAGTCTCTAAACTCCATTGTTGGGGGTGAGGAGCTTTTCTGTGTCTCGATGAATTAATGCAAGTATTTCGGTTTTCTATTCAATCACGCTTGTTCCTATCTAAGATGTTCATTCGCGCCTCATTATGATGAATGTGATGATCCGTGACTCTCATCACCATTCTCAACCTGTGAACGTGTGCCTGACAACCACTTTCGTTCTACATTAGATTGAATAAGTATCTCTTAGATTCCGTAATCAGAATCTCCGTGGTATAAGCTAGAATTCATTGGCAGCATCCTTGAGAATCCAGAAAGTCTAAACCTTGTCTGTGGTATTCCGAGTAGGATTCTGGGATTGGATGACTGTGACGAGCTTCAAACTCGCGAGTGCTGGGCGTAGTGACAGACGCAAAAGGATAGCAAATCCTATTCCGGTATGATCGAGAACCTACAGATGATTAGCCATGCGGTGACAGCGTACCTGGACCATTTTCACTGAGAGGAAGGATGGTAGCCATTGACAACGGTGATCCACCAACACACAGCTTGCCATAGGAGGGACGTGCGTGCGTGAAGAAGAAGATAGGGAGAAAGCAGAGATTCAAAAGATAAAGTATCTCCAAAACTCCAACATATTCTCATTTACTGCATAACAAGTAACCTTTAATTCATGCTCTCTTGTTCATTTGCAAGTCAATTGATAACAATAAATTAATATCCTGACTAAGAGTTACAAGATAACCATAGCTTGCTTCAAACCAACAATCTCTGTGGGATCGACCCTTACTCACGTAAGGTATTACTTGGACGACCCAGTGCACTTGTTGGTTAGTTGTGCGGAATTACATAGTGTGAAGTAATTTTTGTGCACCAGGAACACAAGAAATGATAGGGCCAGAAAATTAGAAGATGCCCTCTGGGCATACAGAACAGCCTTCAAAACTCCTACTGGAAAGTCTCCTTTTCAGTTATTATATGGCAAGTCTTGTCATCTCCCTATAGAGCTTGAGCATAAAGCTTTCTGGGCTACTAAACTCCTCAACCTTGATTCTCAAGCAACATGAGAGAAGAGGCTATTACAATTAAATGAGTTGGATGAGTTTAGAAGCTTATGAAAATGCTAAGATATACAAGGAAAAAGCTAAGAGATGGCATGACAAAAGGATCTCAAAGAAGGAATTCAAACCAGGACAACAAGTACTCTTGTATAACTCCAGTCTCAAAGTTTTTCCTGGCAAACTCAAGTCTAAATAGACTGGTCCCTACTTGGTGACAAAAGTTCTTCCTTATGGGAGCCTTGAACTGCTAGATGAAGCAACAAAGAATAATTTCACAACAAACGGTCACAGGGAAAAGCATTACTTGGTAGGCTATTAGGACAAAGAATAGAGCATTCATGAGCTGGGATAAACAAGGATGAAGAACATCAAGCTAATGACGATAAAGAAGCGCTTGTTGGGAGGCAACCCAACCAGAGGTAGATTTCTTCTCTTAACTTTTTCAATAAAAAGGGTTAAGTAGATTCATCTGTATTGCAAGGAGCTAAGTTTGGTGTTGCACACCAAAAAAATTTAAGGGTGAATGAAGGATGCTAAGTTTGGTGTTTCACCAATAATCTCATTTAAAAACACATTTCAACCCTCTGCATAAATGGTCACTAGCTCCAAGGAATCAGGGAAACCACTAAACCATTATCTGTTTTCTAGTTTTCAGTTTTATTATTTTTAGCAAAAGCACAAGGTTTCATGTAACTGATGCATTATAGATAGTAGCAAGGGATTAAGTTTGGTGTTCCCTCACCAAAATAAGTTCAAGACTCTACAATAATTCATGCATACTAACCATCTGCCTAAGTGCTTGGAAAACAAGCAACTTCCAATAATTGTGCATAAAAGACACTCAGCCTCTTAAAAGAATCATCACCAAGGGAAATACAAAAGTAAAAGATGATGATGACAAAAGGAAAGCTGCAAGACACTCCTGAGAGGTTGTATTGTCACAAAATTCACTCTGCTTTGAAATATTCTGAATGAGAAGCTGCTGTTTACCTTGATACTTAATGCAAATAGTGCAATTTTTTATGTCTGTTAAATGTACTAGTTAAAATGCTTGTTATCACTCATCTGCATTAAATTCTGTCTTGTTTCCTTCCTACATCAATAAGAGAAAATGTTTGAAATAGTAAGTAATTGTTCAATGTGGTAGGGATTAGAATGAAATTCAGTGGTGGTAATTGCTTGATTAGATGATAAGATCAATAATAAAAGCTGCATGATAGGATATATCTTTGTAGTGTGAACTTAGTTGCTGTTGTAAAACCTTCAATTAATAATAATCCTTTGAAAAAGAAAAAGCAAGAAAGGAAAGGAAGAAAAGCTAAGAATTGGCAACAAGGAAGAAACAAATAATAAGGCTAGACACCAATAGCTTGAACCTTAGGACATATGCCTGTGGTGCTTCTTTTACTAGGATATGCTGGGACAATTAGGTTTTGAGGAGTCTTTTAAAACTTGGTGACTTGGATTTACTAATCCGAGATTACCAACCGAAAGTCCATTATCAAGAGCAACCTAGTTACAAAGCATTTAGCAACCCAAAGAGGTGCTGGGCATCAATGTTCCTAAGAAGAATTATGAGCCAAGTGTTTGTAGTGAAGAGGTGTTGAGAAAAATTGAGCCAAAAGGCTGCTGCAACAGTTGACACTGAGCTATCATTGAAAAATAAGTTTCTAAGCAAAAGAAAGAAGGAAAAATCTAACAAGGATCAATAAAGAATAAGGCATTATAGCAGCAATTCTAGTTAACACTCAAAGAGATATTTCTTGATTGGAAGCTGGTAATAATTGAGCTGAATCATGTCTGCATAAAACCCCATGAACAAAATTCAATTATCTGCTGAATAAGGACATATATGCTTCTCTGTTTCATTTCATTTCTTCTCATGTTTTAGTGCTTGCTTGGAGACAAGGAAGATTTAAGTTTGGTGTTGTGATGACAAGTCATCTTATGCTAGTTTCACAAGCATTTTTCATTTGTTTCATTAGGTTTTATGCACTTTCTTGCACAATAAGTAAGTGATTGGAGTAGAATTTCATGTTGCCTTAACTCAATTAAACATTGTTAATTTTTGTATAAAATTATGAGATTTATGCACAATTTAGTTTCTTATTATAGATGATGCAAAACGTTATAATTTTGGGAGACTTTGATGGCATGTTTAATTGATGACAGGTGAAAAAATGAGAAGAGGAAACAAAGAGAAAAGCAACGTGCAGGAGAACGATGCGTTCACTAAATGAACGCTACGTTCACAAGGGCGCAACGTGCACTAGCCGCCACTGCGTGACGAAGCAAGTTTGGAGACCCACGTGCACGCGCAGATGGTGTGCCCGCGTGCATCAAGGATCAGCGTTCACCAACAATGAACGCTACGTTCATTCTGAGTGAACGCCTGTGATACTTTTATTGTGGGAACTTGAAAAAGGGAATCGACGTTCGCGCACCTGCTGCATCCGCACCGATGGATAAAAATGGCGATGGACACAGACACGTACAAGACGCCGGAACGCATAATTGATTTGTTGCTATACACGCACAAGCGCACAAGGCGCGCACGTGTACATAGCGTTCATAGCGCGAACGAAGCGTTCAGTTAATGAACGCCGCTCAAGGGTGCGCTCGCGTACAGTACGCACCCACGTCGATGGGGAGAAGCGCAAGGGACACGCTCGCGCAGGGGATGCACCCGCGTCGGTGAAAGAACGCTACGTTCACCTGAGGCTGCAACAAATGGCCAATTTTGATCCACTTCATGCAAGACCAAAAAGCCCACTCCAAGTGCTGAAGGCCTGAAATAGAAAGTATATATATAGATAGGAATTTAATTTCAAGAGGAGCTCTTTTTTAGTTTACAATTTTAGAATTTTAGATTAGAGATCAGATCTGAAATTTTCTTTTCTATTTTCACATTCTCTCTTCTGCAACCTTTTACTTTCTGTTTTGGATCTTGAACTTGGATTGAAGAATTCTGCTGAATTGCTTCATCTGAGAACTCATATGTCACTTGTCGTTTTATATAGTTCTTAGAATTGAAGATCTGATCATAGTTCACTTTTTGTTTTACTTTTCTTCTGCAATTTCTCTATTCTGTCTTGTTAAGAGAGCATTTTAGATCTAAATTTACTTTCTGTTTTTGTTATTCTTCTGCAATTGTCAATTTCTCTTTTAAGATTCTAGAATTGGTTACATTTTCATTCTGCTTTAACTCTTCTATTTCAATTTCTGTTTTAGTATTAAAATCGTAACTGATCTGTTTGCTGAATTTCTTTATCTGAGCATTCTATAGTTTCCTGCAATTTACTTTTTCCAGTTCTGTATTAATTCCCAACACCCAAATTCCCTTTACTATTCATGCAATTTAAATTTCCCAGCAATTTAGATTCAGTAATTTACATTACTTGCACTTTAAGTTTCAATTATTTACTTTTCTTGCAATTTAAGTTTCAGCTCTTTTAATTTCTTGCACCTTAAGTTTCTGCAATTTTACTTCCTCTGCATTTAAGATTCTGCAATTTTCCTTTCTACTCTTTAGTTTACTTGCAATTTCACTTCTGTTAATTAAATTTCACTCAAATCATCAACTATTCGCTTAACTAAATTCATCACCAAACTAAAGTTGCTCAATCCATCAATCCCTGTGGGATCGACCTCACTCCTGTGAGTAATTACTACTTGATGCGACCCGGTACACTTGCCGGTGAGTTTGTGTGGAATCATTTTCCCTCATCAGAACCTTTTCTTTATAGTTTGTTTGGACGATTTTTTAGCGCCGTTTTGACTTGTGCTTTCGCTTTTTAAGTAATGTCTTTTTAAGACTTGTACCTTTCAGCGAAGCACTTTTGGCCTTTTGGAGGTGTCTTTGTCCCTTTTTAGTGATCCTTTCATTGGTCCGACTTCTCTGTCGGGCCTTGTTAAGTTACTTTTAGTAATCAATTTTTAGTCAGACCTCGTCAGGTCGCTTTCTATGGATTACCTTTTATAACTTCTTGCATTAACTTGCTTCTACCGCTTTCACCTTTCCGACCTTTTTGTAATCGGACGATGAATTTGATTTTCATCTTGCCGACCTCTTTGTGATCGGACGATGAATTTTTTGAGTTTTATGAGCTTAGATTAATGCGTCTTGGTAGGAAACTTTTTAGGGAATTGGTGACTTTTATTCAGATAATAATGAGATAAAAACATACATATAAGTATGTACATATGAGTGCTTACCCTTATAGGTCGGGCAGTTTCTTAAATCCCGGCCTGGCGCCTCATTAAAAAATCTTTTCAGGAAAAAGAGTGCGCCTTGACCTAAGATCTCTTTTTCTAACTATAGTACCTTCTTAGGTTACAGGCATGCTATGACCTTGGTAGCTCTCGCCCTTCGAGGTCGGATACCTTGTAGTAACCTTTCCCTAGTACTTTTACAACTCGGTAAGGTCCTTTCCAGTTAGATGCTAGCTTCCCTTCTCCTGATCAACCTGTTCCGATGTCATTTTGGATTAAGATGAGATCGTTGGTGGCGAAGCTTCGCTGAACTACCTTCTGATTATACCTTAAAGCCATTTGACGCTTCAGCGCTTCCTCTCTAATCCAAGCTCTTTCTCGGACTTCTGGAAGTAGGTTGAGCTCCTCCCTTTGAATTTGGGAGTTGAACTCTTCATTGTAGAGGATCCTTCTAGGGGATCCTTCTTCTATCTCCACTAGAATCATTGCCTCCATTCCATAAGCAAGTTGGAAGGGTAATTCTCCTGTGGTGGAGTGTGGAGTTGTCGGATATGCCCATAGGACTTGTGGGAGTTCTTCAGCCCAAGCTCCCTTTGCGTCCTGTAGCCTCCATTTTAACCCAGCCAGTATGACTTTATTGGCAGCTTCTGCCTGTCCATTGGCTTGTGGGTGTTCGGCAGATGTGAATTGGTGCTTTATTTTCAGGTCAGCTACCAAGTTCCTGAAACCTGTATCGGTGAACTGAGTACCATTATCTGTGGTAATGGAGTAAGGAACCCCAAACCTTGTGATAATGTTTCTATATAGAAATTTCTGAATTCTTTGGGCGGTAGCAGTAGCTAGTGGCTTTGCTTCAATCCACTTGGTGATGTAGTCTATGCCTATGATGAGGAACTTGAGTTGCCCTGAACCCTGGGGGAAGGGTCCGAGGAGATCGAGTCTCCACTTTGCAAGGTCGACCAGTAACAGCCGGCTCAGAGTACCTTCTTGTAAAGAGCTCGCACCCCAAGGTGGTTACGTGATGAGCGGATAATTTGTATGCTTTTTGGCATTGTTTTTAGTATGTTTTTAGTATATTTCAATTAGTTTTTATTATATTTTTATTAGTTTTTAAATAAAAATCACTCTTCTGGACTTTACTATGAGTTTGTGTGTTTTTCTGTGATTTCAGGTATTTTCTGGCTGAAATCGAGGGACCTGAGCAAAAATCTGATTCAGAGGCTGAAAAAGGACTACAGATGTTGTTGGATTCTAACCTCCCTGCATTCAAAGTAGATTTTCCGGAGCTACAGAAGCCCAATTGGCGCGCTCTCAATTTCGTTGCAAAGTAGACATCCTGGGCTTTCCAGCAATATATAATAGTTCATAGTTTGCTCGAGATTTGATGGCCCAAATAGGTGTTCTAAGTCAGCTCAAGAATTCTGGCGTTTAACTCCAAAACTAGCACAAAAGCTGGAGTTAAACGCCCAAACTGGCACAAAAGCTGGCGTTTAACTCTAAGAAAAGTATCTACACATGGAAGCTTCAATGCTCAGCCCAAGCACACACCAAGTGGGCCCAGAAGAAGATTTCTGCATTAATTACTGATTTCTGTAAACCCTAGGCTATTAGTTCTCTATAAATAGGACCTTATACTTTTAATCTTTGAGAAGTCTTATGCTATCTTAGACACGTTTGGAGGCTGGCCATTTGGCCATGCCTAAACCTTGTTCTTATGTATTTTCAACGGTGGAGTTTCTATACACCATAGATTAAGGTGCGGAGCTCTGCTGTTCTTCATGAATTAATACAAATTACTATTGTTCTTCTATTCAATTCACGCCTACTTCTTCTCTAAGATATTCATTCGTTTTTCAACTTGATGAATGTGATGATCCGTGACACTCATCATCATTCTCAGCTATGAACATGTGCCTGACAACCACCTCTGTTCTACTAGCAATGGCTTGAATGCGTATCTCTTGGGTTTCTAATCTAAGATTGGAACCTTCGTGGTATAGGCTAGAATTATTGGCGGCCATTCCTGAGATCCAGAATGTCTAAACCTTGTCTTTGGTATTCTGAGTAGGATCTGGGAAGGGATAACTGTGACGATCTTCAAACTCGCGATTGTGGGGCGTGTGACAGACGCAAAAGGATCAATGGATCCTATTCTGACATGATCGAGAACCGACAGATGATTAGCCGTGCGGTGACAGCGCATTTGGAACGTTTTCACTGAGAGAAAGCAGAGGTTCAGGGGGAACAAAGCATCTTCATACGCTTATCTGAAATTCCAACCGAAGAATTACATAAGTATCTCTATTTTTATTTTATGTTTTATTTATCTTTTAATTATCAATTCTCCATCACCATTTGAATCCGCCTGACTGAGATTTACAAGGTGACCATAGCTTGCTTCAAGCCGGCAGTCTCCGTGGGATCGACCCTTACTCACGTAAGGTATTACTTGGACGACCCAGTGCACTTGCTGGTAAGTTGTGCGGAATTGTGACAAAGTGTGATTCACGTTTAAGAGCTCCAAGTCTTTGGCGCCATTGTTGATGATCACAACTTCGTGCACCAAGTTTTTGGCACCGTTGCCGGGGATTGTTCGAGTTTGGACAACTGACAGTTCATCTTGTTGCTTAGATTAGGTACTTTTCAGAATTTTTAAGAATAGATTCTAGAGTTTCAAGGTGATGTTCTTATCATCACAAAAGCTGATTGATTCTTATCAATTTAGCTGCTGAATGTAATGTCC
>NC_029792.2:77509040-77511613 GCF_000816755.2 Arachis ipaensis
TTTTATGTTTCTTGTTTGAGTCTAGTATCAATTTTTAAGTTTGGTGTCAATTGCATGACTTTCTTCTTCTTGCATTTTTCGAATTTATACATATTGTTCTTCATTAATCTTCAAGTTGTTCTTGATGATTTCATTGCTCAAATCTTTAAATTCTCTTGTTTTGTGTGATTTGTTGTTTCTCATATGCATTCTCAATTTGTTAGTGTCTCCTATATGAAAATTTTTAAGTTTGGTGTCCTGCATGCATTGTTTATTCGATCTTAGTTGCAATTTTTATTGTTTCTCATCATTAAAAAATTCAAAAATATTTTCAAAATTGTGTCTTTTCAAGTCAATAATACAGAGAATTGAAGATTCAAAATATTCAGCAGAGGAATCAAACAGAAAAAGATGGGCATTCAAAACGCCCAGTGAAGAAGGAAAACTGGCGTTTAAACGCCAGCCAGGGTACCTGGCTGGGCGTTTAACGCCCAAAAAGGTAGCATTTTGGGCGTTAAACTCTTTAACGCCAGGATGACACTAGAGGGAAGATTTTGTTTTTAACTCAATTTTTTTTCAAATCTTCATAATTTTTCAAAATCAAATCTTTTTCAAATCATATATTTTCAATCATATCTCTTCAAAATCAATTTCTTTCTATTTTTTATTATTTTTGAAAATCCTTGTTATAATTAATGATTTACTTCAAAATTTTCTAGTTTTTACTTGCCTATTAAGAAAGGATCAAAAGTTTTAATTCTAGAATCATATCTTCTAATTTCTTGTTAGTCAAGTAAATCAACTTTAATTTTAAAACTTTTTCTTTTTAGTTTGATTTTCAATTATATCTTCTCAATCATATCTTTTCAATCACATCTTTTTCAAAATTAACTTTTAATCAAATTTTCAAAAATTTCTTTTAATTATTTCAAAATCTTTTACTTTAATTTTCGAAAATTCTTCCCCTCTTCTCACATATTTCTATTTAAGGGACTAACACTCATCCTCAAGGTGCAATTCGAACTCTATCCTTCTTTATATTTTCGAATTCTCTTCTATCTACCTCCTCCTTCTATTCTTCTTTTCCTCTGACACCTCAAGGAATCTCTATACTGTGACATAGAGGATTCCCTACTTTCTTGTTCTCTTCTCTTTCATATGAGCAGAAGCAAAGATAAAGGCATACTTGTTCAAGCTGATCTTGAACCTAAAAGGACCTTGAAGAGAAAGCTAAGAGAAGCTAAAGCACAATTCTCTTTAGAAGGCTTAACAGAGCTTTTCAAAGAAGAAGAATCCATGACAGCCGAAAACAATAATGCCAACAATGCAAGGAAGGTGCTTGGTGACTTTACTGCACCCACTCCCGACTTCTATGGGAGAAGCATCTCAATCCCTGCTGTTCATACCCTGGGTCGAGCTATCCGACCTGGGATGATTAAACGACAAAGCGACCGACCTCTTCAGGTCAAGCGGACCGACTTCTTCTTAAAGAACTTGGCCAAAACGACAGGAAAGCCCAATAGAGGGCCCAAATAGAGGAACACGACCCATATCCAAAGGCAATCCAAGCCTATAGAGATAAAGGCGGTACCCTTGAAGATAAGCTGACTTCACCCAAAATAAGATAAAGATAAGATAAGATAACTAACTTATCTTATTAGAAAGGTCAGCCCCATCTACTATAAATACACTAGATCACCCAGGTATAACTCATACTCTGATTCTACAAAAAACCTGCTTAATACCCGTGCTAACTTAAGCATCGGAGTCTCTTGCAGGTACCCCCCACCCTCCGGTGACGAAGGATCAGCAGTACAATCAATCCAACAAGTCGGACGCACCCGCTCCGGCCGTCATCCACCGACCGGACACGTCGGCTCCGACCAGTGCAGAAGATCTCATCCGAGATCGACCTCCAGTTTCAGGTAACCCTCGGAACACCTGCCATTGGAGCAAACAACTTTGAGCTTAAGCCTCAATTAGTTTCTCTAATGTAACAGAATTACAAGTTTCATGGACTTCCATTGGAAGATCCTCATCAGTTCTTAGCTGAATTCTTGCAAATCTGTGACACTATCAAGACCAATGGGATTGACCCTGAAGTCTACAGACTTATGCTTTTTCCTTTTGCTGTAAGAGACAGAGCTAGGACATGGTTGGATTCACAACCTAAAGAAAGCCTGAACTCTTGGGAAAAGCTAGTCAATGCCTTCTTGGCAAAGTTCTTTCCACCTCAAAAATTGAGCATGCTTAGAGTGGAAGTCCAAACCTTCAGACAGAAGGAAGGTGAATCCCTCTATGAAGCTTGGGAAAGATACAAGCAATTGGTCAGAAGATGTCCTTCTGACATGCTTTCAGAATGGAGCATCATAGGTATTTTCTATGATGGTCTGTCTGAACTATCCAAGATGTCAATGGATAGCTCTACTGGAGGATCTCTTCATCTAAAGAAGATGCCTGCAGAAGCTCAGGAACTCATTGAAATGGTTGCAAATAACCAATTCATGTACACTTCTAAAAGGAACCCTGTGAATAATGGGACAAATCAGAAGAAAGGAGTTCTTGAAATTGATACTCTGAATGCCATATTGGCT
>NC_029792.2:77512167-77521225 GCF_000816755.2 Arachis ipaensis
AACAAGTCAATATGATTTCTCAGAGTCTGTCTGAAATACAAGCAGCAATAGGCAGTACTAAGGAAGCTTCCTCTGAAGAAGAAGCTTATGATCCTGAGAACCCAGCAATGGAAGAGGTGAATTACATGGGAGAATCCTATGGAAACACCTATAATCCTTCATGGAAAAATCATCCAAATCTCTCATGGAAGGATCAACAGAGACCTCAACAAGGTTTCAACAATAATAATGGTGGAAGAAACAGGTTTAGCAATAGCAAGCCTTTTCCATCATCTTCTCAGCAACAGACAGAGAATTTTAAGCAAAGCCACTCTGACTTAGCAACCATTGTCTCTGATCTAATCAAAACCACTCAAAGTTTCATGACTGAAGCAAGGTCCTCCATTAGAAATTTGGAGGCACAAGTGAGTCAACTGAGTAAGAAAATTACTGAACTCCCTCCTAGTACTCTCCCAAGCAATACAGAAGAAAATCCAAAAAGAGAGTGCAAGGCCATAACCACAACCCACACGGCCAAACCTGGAGAGGAGGAAGAGACAGTGATCTCCACTGAGGAAGACTTCAATGGACGTCCACTGACCTCCATAGAGTTCCCTAAAGAGGAACCATGGGAATCTGAGGCTCACACTGAGACCATAGAGATTCCAGTGAATTTACTTTTGCCATTCATGAGCTCTGATGAGTATTCTTCCTCTGAAGAGGATGAAGATGTTACTGAAGAGCAAGTTGCTAAGTACCTTGGAGCAATCATGAAGCTAAATGCCAAGTTGTTTGGTAATGAGACTTGGGAGGAAGAACCCCCTTGCTCATCAAAGAACTAGATGACTTGACTAGGCAGAGATTACCTCTGAAGAGACAAGATCCTGAAAAGTTCTCAATACCTTGCACCATAGGCACCATGACCTTTGAGAAGTCTCTGTGTGACCTAGGGTCAAGCATAAACCTCATGCCTCTCTCTGAAATGGAGAAGCTAGGGATCATTGAGGTACAAGCTACAAGAATCTCACTGGAGATGGAAGACAATTCAAAGAAACAGGCTTATGGACTTGTAGAGGATGTCTTGGTAAAGGTTGAAGGCCACTACATCCCTGCTGACTTCATAATCCTAGAGACTGGGAAGTGTATGGATGAATCCATCATCCTTGGCAGACCCTTCCTAGCCACAGCAAAAGTTGTGATTAATGTTGACAGAGGAGAATTGATCATTCAAGTGGATGAAGACTCCCTTGTGTTTAAAGCTCAAGGATATCCCTCTGTCACCATAGAGAGGAAGCATGAAGAGCTTCTCTCAACACAGAGTCAAACAGAGCCCCCACAGTCAAACTCTAAGTTTGGTGTTGGGAGGCCACAACCAAACTTTAAGTTTGGTATTGAACCCTCACATTCAAACTCTAAGTTTGGTGTTGGGAGGTTCCAAACATTGCTCTAAACATCTGTGAGGCTCCATGAGAGCCACTGTCAAGCTATTGACATTAAAGAAGTGCTTGTTGGGAGGCAACCCAATTTTTACTTATCTATGTTAAATTTCTCTTTTCTTTTGTTATTTTATGTTTTCTGTAGGTGGATGATCATGTGAAGTCACAAAAACAATTGAAAAAGCAAAAACAGAAGGAAAAACATAATGAAAAATAGAACACCCTGGAGGAGAAACTTACTGGCGTTTAAACGCCAGTAAGGGTAGCAGAATGGGCGTTAAACGCCTATTCTGGCACCATTCTGGGCGTTTAACGCTAGAAATGGGCACCAGACTGGCGTTTAACGCCAGGAATGGGCAAGAAGCTGGCGTTAAACGCCAGAAATGGGCAGCAGCCTGGCGTTTAATGCCAGGATTGGCAGCAAGGGGCATTTTACACGCCACATGGTGCAGGGATGAGAAATCCTTGACACCTCAGGATCTGTGGACCCCACAGCATCCCCACCTACCCCACATTTCTCTCTCTTCTTCACCCATTCACCAATCACCTCAATACCTCTTCCCCAAAAACTCCTCACCTATCAAATCCCACCATTCTCTTCACCACTCACATCCATCCTTCATAAAACCCTACCTACCTCACCATTCAAATTCAAACCACTTTCCTTCCCAAAACCACCCTATATGGCCGAACCCAAAACCCCCTCTCCACTCCTATATAAACCCATCTTCACTCCTTCATTTTCACACAACATACACACCACCTATCCCCCTTGGCCGAAATTCCTCTCAAGGGTGCATCTAGACCACTTCTATAAAGTTGTGGCCAAGAAGAAGGTGATCCCCGAGGTCCCTTTTAAGCTCAAAAAGGGCGAATATCCGGAGATCCAACATGAGATCCGAAGAAGAGGTTGGGAAGTTCTCACCAACCCCATTCAACAAGTCGGAATCTTAATGGTTCAAGAGTTCTATGCCAATGCATGGATCACCAAGAACCACGATCAAAGTGTGAACCTGGACCCCAAGAATTAGCTTACAATGGTCTGAGGGAAATACTTAGACTTTAGTCCGGAAAATGTAAGGTTGGCATTCAATTTGCCTATGATGCAAGGAGATGCACACCCATACACTAGAAGGGTCAATTTTGATCAAAGGTTGGACCAAGTCCTCATGGACATCTGTGAAGAGGGCACTCAATGGAAGAGAGATTCAAGAAGGAAGCCGGTTCAACTAAGAAGGCATGACCTCAAGCCCGTGGCTAGGGGATGGTTAGAGTTCATCCAACGCTCAATCATTCCTACTAGCAACCGATCTGAAGTTACTATAGACCGGGCTATCATGATCCATAGCATCATGATTAGAGAGGAAGTAAAAGTTCATGAGGTTATATCCTAAGAACTCTAAAAGGTAGCGGACAAGTCCTCTACTGTGGCAAGGTTAGCCTTCCCTCATCTCATTTGTCACCTCTGCAATTCAGCTGGAATTGACATAGAGGAAGACATCCTCATTGATGAGGACAAGCCCATCACTAGGAAAAGGATGGAGCAAACAAGAGAACCTCACCAAGAGCATGAGGAAACTCCTCATCATGAAATCCCTGAGATGCCTCAAGGGATGCATTTTCCTCCACAAAACTATTGGGAGCAAATCAACACCTCCTTAGGAGAATTAAGTTCCAATATGGGACAACTAAGGGTGGAGCACCAAGAGCATTCCATCCTCCTCCATGAAATTAGAGAAGACCAAAGAACTATGAGAGAGGAGCAACAAAGGCAAGGAAGAGACATTGAGGAGCTCAAGCCCTCCATAAGATCTTCAAAAGGAAGAACAAGCCGCCATCACTAAGGTGGACCCGTTCTTTAATTTCCTTGTTCTTTATTTCCTGTTTTTCGAATTTTTATGCTTATGTTTATCTATGTTTGTTTATTACATGATCATTAGTGTCTAAGTGTCTATGCCTTAAAGCTATGAAAAATGAATCCATCACCTTTCTTAAATGAAAAATGTTTTTAATTGAAAAAGAAAAAGAAGTGCATGAATTTCAAATTTTAAAACAGTTTAATTATTTTGATGTGGTGGCAATACTATTGTTTTTCTGAATGAATGCTTGAACAGTGCATATTTTTGAATTTGATTGTTTATGAATGTTAAAATAGTTGGCTCTTAAAAGAATGATGGAAAAAGGAGAAATGTTATCTGATGATCTGAAAAATCATAAAATTGATTCTTGAAGCAAGAAAAAGCAGTGAAAAGCTTTAAAAAAAAAGAGAAAAGAAAAAGAAAGAAAAAGAAAAGAAAGCAGAAAAAGCCAATACCCCTTTAAACCAAAAGTCAAGGGTGATAAAAAGGATCCAAGGCTTTGAGCATCAGTGGATAGGAGGGCCCACAGGAATAAAATCCTGGCCTAAGCGGCTAAACCAAGCTGTCCCTAACCATGTGCTTGTGGCGTGAAGGTGTCAAGTGAAAACTTGAGAATGAGCAGTTAAAGTCGAGGTCCAAAGCAAAAAGAAGAGTATGCTTAAGAATCCTGGACACCTCTAATTGGGGACTCTAGCAAAGCTGAGTCACAATCTAAAAAGGTTCACCCAGTTATGTGTCTGTGGCATTTATGTATCCGGTGGTAATACTGGAAAACAAAGTGCTTAGGGCCACGGCCAAGACTCATAAAGTAGTTGTGTTCAAGAATCAACATACTTAACTAAGAGAATCAATAACACTATCTGGATTCTGAATTCCTATAGATGCCAATCATTCTGAACTTCAAGGAATAAAATGAGATGCCAAAACTGTTCAGAAGCAAAAAGCTAAAAGCCCCGCTCATCTAATTAATACTGATCTTCATAGATGTTTTTGGAATTCATTGTATATTCTCTTCCTTTTATCCTATTTGATTTTCAGTTGCTTGGGGACAAGCAAAAATTTATGTTTGGTGTTTTGATGAGCAGATAATTTATACGCTTTTTGGCATTGTTTTTAGTATGTTTTTAGTATATTTCAATTAGTTTTTATTATATTTTTATTAGTTTTTAAATAAAAATCACTCTTCTGGACTTTACTATGAGTTTGTGTATTTTTCTGTGATTTCAGGTATTTTCTGGCTGAAATCGAGGGACCTGAGCAAAAATCTTATTCAGAGGCTGAAAAAGGACTGCAGATGCTGTTGGATTCTGACCTCCCTGCACTCAAAGTGGATTTTCTGGAGCTACAGAAGCCCAATTGGCGCGCTCTTAATTGCGTTGGAGAGTAGACATTCTGGGCTTTCCAGCAATATATAATAGTTCATACTTTGCTCGAGATTTGATGGCCCAAATAGGCGTTCCAAGTCAGCTCAAGAATTCTGGCGTTTAACTCCAAAACTAGCACAAAAGCTGGAGTTAAACGCCCAAACTGGCACAAAAGCTGGCCTTTAACTCCAAGAAAAGTCTCTACACATGGAAGCTTCAATGCTCAGCCCAAGCACACACCAAGTGGGCTCGGAAGAAGATTTCTGCATTAATTACTAATTTCTGTAAACCCTAGGCTATTAGTTCTCTATAAATAGGACCTTATACTTTTAATCTTTGAGAAGTCTTATGCTATCTTAGACACGTTTGGAGGCTGGCCATTCGGCCATCCCTAAACCTTGTTCTTATGTATTTTCAATGGTGGAGTTTCTACACACCATAGATTAAGGTGTGGAGCTCTGCTGTTCTTCATGAATTAATACAAAGTACTATTGTTCTTCTATTCAATTCACGCCTACTTCTTCTATAAGATATTCATTCGTTCTTCAACTTGATGAATGTGATGATCCATGACACTCATCATCATTCTCACCTATGAACATGTGCCTGACAACCACCTCTGTTCTACTAGCAATGGCTTGAATGCGTATCTCTTGGGTTTCTAATCTAAGATTGGAACCTTCGTGGTATAGGCTAGAATTATTGGCGGCCATTCCTGAGATCCGGAACGTCTAAACCTTGTCTTTGGTATTCTGAGTAGGATCTGGGAAGGGATGAGTGTGACGAGCTTCAAACTCGCGATTGTGGGGCGTGTGACAGACGCAAAAGGATCAATGGATCCTATTCTGACATGATCGAGAACCGACAGATGATTAGCCGTGCGGTGACAGCGCATTTGGAATGTTTTCACTGAGAGGATGGGAAGTAGCCATTGACAATGGTGATGCCCAACATAAAGCTTTCCATGGAAAGGAGTATGAATGATTGGAAGAAGACAATAGGAAAGCAGAGGTTCAGGGGGAACAAAGCATCTTCATACGCTTATCTGAAATTCCAACCGAAGAATTACATAAGTATCTCTCTCTTTATTTTATGTTTTATTTATCTTTTAATTATCAATTCTCCATCGCCATTTGAATCCGCCTGACTGAGATTTACAAAGTGACCATAGCTTGCTTCAAGCCGACAGTCTCCGTGGGATCGACCCTTACTCACATAAGGTATTACTTGGACGACCAAGTGCACTTGCTGGTTAGTTGTGCGGAATTGTGACAAAGTGTGATTCACGTTTAAGAGCTCCAAGTCTTTGGCGCCATTGTTGATGATCACAATTTCATGCACCATTGCCACACGTACCACTATGTACTTCTTCCAAGACTTCTCTTTTATCGGAGCTCAGCACACATTTTAGAAGGGGTGTTGAAATCCCTCTTCTATATAGGATGTTGCCCACTATGGTGTAGCACTGTGCTTCTCGTACTAGCCCTTTTGCCACCTTTTTATCTGTGGAAAGTGTCTCAGACTTGAGGTAGTTGATTATGGGAGACATGCATCCTTGATCCTAACATGATATGGTTAGGATCTTTTCTTCTTTTGAGATTGATGGGCTTTGCAGTGTTTCTTGGATGAGGCTTCTATTATGACCCCCGGTTTGGTGCAGGCTAGTTTTGAAAGTACATCAGCTCGGGCATTTTGTTCCCGGGGTATGTGTCGGACCTCATATCCCCTAAATTGTCTAAGCTATTCTTTGGTTTTGTCGAGGTATTTTTTCATGGTGGGATCCTTATCTTGATAGCTCCCTTCTATTTGCGAAGTGACTACCTGGGAGTTGCTGAAGATGGTAAGTCTTTGGGCTCCCACTTTCCTAGCCAGCCTCAAACCAGCCAGTATTGCTTCATATTCCGCTTGATTATTTGAGGTAGAAAACTCAAACTTTAAGGAGAGCTCGATTTGGGTTCCCTGATCATTCTCTAAAATGACGCCTGCACCACTCCTGGTTTTGTTTGAGGAGCCATCCACATAAAGGCTCCACTCTTTAGGGGTTCCCGGGGCATCAGTGTACTCTGTTATGAAGTCAGCCAGGTACTAGGATTTGATAGCTATTCAAGCTTCATACTTGAGGTCGAATTCAGATAACTCAACTGCCCATTGTAGGATTCTTCCAGCTAAGCCTGTTTTTTGTAAGATCCCTTTTATGGGTTGGTTGGTCCGCCCTCTAATGGTGTGAGCTTGAAAGTATGGTCGGAGTCGTCGGGAAGTGAGTATGAGGGCGCAGGCAAACTTTTATATATTTTGATAGTTCAATTTAGCCCCTTGTAAAGCCTTACTGATGAAGTAGATGGGTTGTTGCCCACTTTCTTCTTCTCTGACTAGTGTTGATGCTATTGCATGACTTACTACGGCGAGGTATAGTATGAGCTCTTCTCCTTCCCGAGGTCAGCTAAGGATGGGTGGTTGCCCCAGAAATTTCTTGAAATCTTGGAAGGCTTGTTCACATTCTGGGGTCTACTCGAACCTCTGTCCCTTCCTTAATGTCGCACAGAAGGGGAGAGATCTTAGGGCTGATCCGGCTAGGAATCTAGATAGAGCCGCTAGTGTTCCATTGAGTTGCTGGACCTCTTTGACATAGGTCGGACTTTTCATGTGAAGTATGGCCTGTCACTTATCTGGGTTTGCTTCGATTCCTCTTTGGGTGAGCATGAAGCCCAGGAATTAATGTTGTATAAAAGGGGAGAGATCTTAAGGCTGATCCAGCTAGAAACCTAGACAGAACTGCTAGTCTTCTATTGAGCTGTTTGACCTCTTTGACACAGGTTAGACTTTTCATGCGAAGTATAGCCTGGCATTTATCCGGGTTCGCCTCGATTCCTGTTTGGGTGAGCATGAAACCCAATAATTTGCCGGCTTCTACCGCGAAGGTGCACTTTGCGGGGTTAAGTCGCATGCCATGCTTTCTTATGGTGTCGAACACTTTAGTGAGGTCGGATAACAACGATTCCTCACTTTATGTTTTTACCAGCATGTCGTCTACATAAACCTCCATTAGCTTCCCGATGTGGTCGGCAAAGACTTTGTTCATCAATCTTTGGTATGTAGCTCCTGTGTTTTTGAGTCCAAATGGCATGACTATGTAGCAGCAATTTGCCTTTGGAGTTAGGAATGAGGTCTTTCTTGGTCGGGTGGATACATTGGAATTTGGTTATATCCCGAATAAGCATCCATGAAAGAGAGGTACTTGTATCCGGAAGAGGCATCCACTAGAGTGTCTATATTCGGGAGCGGGTGGGGGTCCTTAGGGCAGGGCTTATTGAGGTCGGTGTAATCGGTACACATTCACCACTTTCCATTTGACTTCTTTACCAAGACAATATTGGCTAGCCATAATGGGTACTCAACCTCCCTTATGAAGCCTGCCTCCAGTAAGGCTTGTACCTGCTCTTCCACAGCTTGGGACTTTTCTGGGCCAAGCTTCCTGCACTTCTGATGCACTGGCCGAGATCCAGGATACACCGCCAGCTTATGGCACATTATCTAGGGATCTATGCCAGGCATGTCTGCGGCCTTCCATGCAAAGAGATCGGCATTATCCTTTAGGAGCTGTATCCCCGATCTGGACTTCTTCGGTTTTACCTTCTGGCTGAGGGCGGAGTTCTTCGCGAGATCGCATTCCCCCGAGTTCTATAGTATTGGTTTTTTTTTTCTCTGGGGTCACTTTTGAGGTTCAGACTTTCATTGTAACAGCGTTGTGCTAGTTCTGGTCTCCCTTTATGGTAAAGATTCCTTCTGGAGTGGGGAACTTCATGCATAGATGTGGAGTGGAGACCACGGCAGTGAGCTAGTTTAGTGTTGTCCGACCTATTAGAGCATTGTAGGCTGAGCTCACGTCAACTACGATGTAATCTATGCTCAACGCCCTAGACCGAATTCCTTTTCCGAAGGTTGTTGGTGCACGAATTGTAAATCACACTTTTCACAACTCATACCACTAACCAGCAAGTGCACTGGGTCGTCCAAGTAATACCTTACGTGAGTAAGGGTCGAATCCCACGGAGATTGTTGGCTTGAAGCAATCTATGGTTATTTTGTAATTCTTAGTCAGGATAACAATAATGATTATCAGTTTGAATTGTAAAAAATAAAAGAGCGTGAAATAAATACTTGTTATGCAGTAATGGAGAATATGTTGGAGTTTTGGAGATGCTTTGTCTTCTGAATCTCTGCTTTCCCCCTGTCTTCTTCTTCACGCATGCAAGGTTCCTCCTATGGCAAGCTGTGTGTTGGTGGATCACCGTTGTCAACGGCTACCATCCGTCCTCTCAGTGAAAATGGTCCAGGTGCGCTGTCACCGCACGGCTAATCATCTGTCGGTTCTCACTCATGCTGGAATAGGATCCATTGATCCTTTTGCGTCTGTCACTAC
>NC_029792.2:77523274-77541852 GCF_000816755.2 Arachis ipaensis
GAGTCTTTCCAGGGTTCGACACCTTCTCGCCCATGTTCGGAATGACCTCCGTCCCGAGTATTCCCTCCAACTCATGGGTAATACCGATCGGTTATAACAGGACCATTTCTTCAGTTTACCTTTCACCACTTACACATGGCTAATGTGGCTGGAGTTATTCGGGACGGGATTCCTGGGGGTGGGCGAGGGCTTATATCTGTGAGATCACCTACGGAGAAGGCCTATGTTCATGGAGAGAAAGTACCTACGAATAAGCCCTATATTGGTTTAAGGTTACATAGGTGGGCTGGTTCTTTCTGGAGTAAGGATTGAGGTTTCCGTTTAACGACGATGTATCAGTACGGTAAACCTGAGTTTTTGTGTCCTCGATGTATGGTTTCTAACTACTTGTTTCAGAAACGGCTGGTGTAGCCCTTCGATTACCTCCAAATACATCTGCTGTACGACCATTTTTGTATTTCACTCCTTAGCAACAATAGGCTGGAGTGATTTCACAAGCTGTGGCCAAGCTTCCTGCGGTTCTGTTGCACTGGCCGAGATCCAGGATACACTGCCAGCTCATAGCAAATTAACTTGGGATCTATGCTGGGCATGTCTGCGGCCTTCCATGCAAAGAGATCGGAGTTATCTTTTAGGAACTTTGTTAGTAGTTCTTGTAAGTCTTTTGTCAGATTTGCCCCTATATTTGTTATTTTGTCTAGAGTGTCTCCAATTTGAACTTTTTAGGTTTCTCCTTCTGGCTGAGGATGGAGTTCTTCACAAGCTTGAATTCCCCCGAGTTCTATAGTATTGGTTTCTTTTTCTTTGGGATCACCTTTAAGGTTTAGACTTTCGTTGTAACAGCGTCACGCGAGTTTTTGGTCTGCCTTTATGGTAGCGATCCCTTACGGAGTGGGGAACTTCATGCATAGGTGTGGAGTGGAGACCACAGCAGCGAGCTAGTTTAACATTGTCCGACCTATTAATGCGTTGTAGGGTGAGCTTACGTCGACTACAATGTAGTCTATGCTTAACGTCCTAGACCGAGTTCCTTTCCCAAAGGTTGTGTGTAGTGGGATGTACCCTAATGGTTGAATTGGGGCGTCTCCTAGCCCAAATAGGCTATTTGGGTATGCTCTGAGTTCTTTTTCTTGAAAGCCAAGCTTGTCGTGGGTGGATTTGAACAGTATATCCGCAGAGCTTCCTTGGTCGACCAATGTTCGGTGGAGGTTGGCATTAGCAAGTATTATGGTAATGACCACAGGGTCATCATGCCCTGGGATGATGCCCGTGGTGTCTTCTTGAGTGAAGGTAATAGTGGGGAGGTCGACCGACCTGTCTCTTCCTCGAACATGGTACACCTCTTTAAGGTGTCTTTTGCTGGACGACTTAGAGATCCTTCCTCCTTTGAATCATCTGTTTATCATGTGAACATTCCTCTTAGAGGTGTGAGGGGGACGTTCAGCTAGTCCGACCTCTTCGTCCGTTCTTCTCTTCTTTGGTTCATCTGCTCTGTTGGCTAAGAACCTAACTAATCTTCCTTCTCATGCTAGCTTCTCTATAACGTTCTTTAGGTCGTAGCACTCGTTGGTAGGGTGCCCATAGACTCGGTGGTATTCGCAATACTCTGTTTTACTTTCTCCTCTTTTATGCTTAATAAGACGAGGGGGCGGGATCTTCTCAGTGTTGCATATCTGATGACATGTCATCATGTCATGTTTTTCTATGCTTTTTCATACAAGAAATTAATGATTAGTGCTTAAATATTGCATTCTTTAGTGCTTAAATGGTATATTTCTTTGATCTTTTGATTTGATAAACTTTGTAGGAAATAAGAAGAAAAAGAAGCAAAGAAGCACAAAATAAGCTAAAAAGAAGAAAAAAAGAGCTTTGGGGCACACTTTGAAGTTGGAGCACACTTTGGAGCCATAGGCCACGCTTTTAAAAGCGTGGCCCATGAGCAAATCAAGGAAGCTTCATCAGCCCAGCCACCCAGGAGCTCAACGTTTGCGCCAACGTTTGCCTCAAACGTGAGGTCAAACGTTGGCTAAGGAATACCTTGGGAAATGTTGCTCCCCACAGCCTGAAGGGGTATACTTCCAACAAGAATAACTTGAGCTACAGAGCTTCAAATGAGGTGATTCAAAAAGCAATGGAAAGTAGGAATCAAGAGCTTTCCAAGCATATATGACACTGCATGGTGGACACTAAAATTGAGGGAGAAAACTGCCCCAAAATGTGCATAAACGAACATGGTGGCAACCTGCAGTGAGGCCAACTGACCTCTACACCTTCGACGGAGTATAACTCGAGCTGTGGAGCTCCAAATGATGCGCTTCCAATGGCATTGGAAAGTAGACATTCAGGGCTTTCGAAAAATATATAATAGTATGGGGTGGACAATGCATTTGAGCCTCCAAAACCTGACGTTTTCGTCCACGTTTGAGGCAAACGTCGCCTCAAACGTTGCACACCAAAGCTAGCGACCCTGTCCCCTTCAATGGAGCATAACTTGAGTTGTAGATGTCCAATTGAGGTGATTTCAGTTGCGTCGGAAAGCTGACATTCAGAGATTTCCAACCATATATAATAGTCTATAGTGGGCATGAAATTGGCAACGTTGACAAGAGGACTTAGAAGCGTCCCAAGACTTGAACTTTAAAAACACACCCAGGAGGACTTAACGTTTGAGCTCACGTTTGACCTCAAACGTGAACTCAAACGTGAGTGACAGCAAACCCCCATTCTGCATCACGCCATTACAAGACGTTTGAGTCAACGTTTGCCTCAAACGTTGACTCAAACGTGAATGATCCCAATTCCATCAAGGCCATCCAGATCCATTCTTCCTCAAATTCAAAGCAAGCTAAGCCCATTACCATCACTCAAAGGCACACAGAGAAGCTAGATTAGGAATTTCATTCAATTGTAATTTGTTTTTAATTTCAATTTCATTTTCATTTTCATTTGGAAAAGCCTATATAAAGCATCCTTATCATCTTTGTAAGGAGGCGAGCTCCATTAGAGAGTATAGAGGCTGGCTCCACTAGGGAGCACTAGGATTAAAGAGCTCTCTCTTTTAGTTTTTCCTTTTTGTTTTGAATCTTGGGTTGAGAATTGAAGAAATTCTGTTTCAATCTCACCTTGAGAATTCTCTCTGTTTGCTTGTCTTTATAATTTCAGTGAATTGTGATTTGAATCAAAGCTCTCTTTACTGCTTTCATCTCTATTTCTTCTTCAATCTGTTTGCTATTGAATCAAGGAAGGGCTTGAGATCTAGACTTATTTTCTAGTCTCTTTGATTCCCTGAGATCTTTGCTTGTTCTTTTAGATTTTGCAATTGAGTTGAGTTACATTTCTGTTTTGCTTCTTTAAGCAATTTTCCTTCTCTGTTGAGATCTATTGCATTTTATTACTTCCTCGGATTTATTGCTCTGCATATTTCCTTGTTTAATTGTGCATCCCAAATCCAAATTCCTTTTATTCTTCTTGCAATTTAACTTTCCAGTTACTTGATCTACTGCTTTCTTTTAATTTCCAGCACCCACTCCCCTTTACATTCACTGTAATTTACTTTTCTTGTCATTTAAGATTTTGCCAATTTACATTCCTTGGTCTTTATGTTTCTTGTCATTTCCTTTCTGCAATTTACATTTTGTTGGTCACTTTTCACACAATTCACTTCAATGTTAGCTTGACTAAACTAATTACCCACTAAAGTTGCTTGATCCATCAATCCCTGTGGGATCGACCTCACTCTAAGTGAGTTTTACTACTTGATGCGACCCGGTATACTTGCCGGTTAGATTTGTGTGTTTGAAATTCGTTTTCCAAAAATACACATCAAGTTTTTGGCGCCGTTGCCGGGGATTGATTTAGATCAACAATGATTAAGTGGGTGAGAAGTCTAGATCAAGTATTTTCTTTGTTTTTGTTCTCTATTTTAAATTGATAGCAAGGTGTTTGAGCTATTGCCTCACTATGAAATTCTTTCTCTGTGACATGATTTTCAATTTTCATTGATGTTTACAAAATACAAATGGAGTTCAACTCATCTTATAGATTTACGGAGGAGACAAAGAAGTACTGGGAAGAACAAGGAACGTCCCTCAAAAACATGGAAGTGCAGCTAGCTCAGTTGGTGAGTGCAATGAAAAAGGAGGAAAAATAAGAGGAAGAGGCTACTGAGTCAAGTAAATTTTTAGTGAAAAAGAAAGAGGTGGTGGAAATAGTTGAAAATGAAACTGCACTTGAGGTGACAAAAGAACCTGAACACTCACAACCTCTTCAAACCCCCCTGGACCAAAAAGTCTCAACAATTGAATCTGAGATTAAAAGATATGAAGAGGAGATGAAGAAATGTTGGGAAGATCAATAAACCTCCTCCATGAAAGAGCTATTAAAACAAATGTTGAGTGTAAAAGAGGAAGTGGAGGAGCAAGAAAGTGAGAAAGTCATTCCAAACTCAAGTGAGGCAGAGATGTATATGAAGGAGGAGTTCATGGAACCACCAGTTCAAAAGGCTCTGGATGAATACAAAACTCCAATAATCACACAGCAACCAAGTCTTGAATCCAAAGAAGTGAAGGCAACTAGCAAGAACACCAATTCTGTCCCTAATCCAGCAAGCAAGATCAATCAAGCCATTTGCAAAAGGAAGCTTGCTGAGGAAAGGCCAAGACAAGGGACACTAGCTGAATCCTTCCCTCCTTTGATAGTGGGCATGAAATTGGCAACGTTGACAAGAGGACTTAGAAGCGTCCCAAGACTTGAACTTTAAAAACACACCCAGGAGGACTTAACGTTTGAGCTCACGTTTGACCTCCGTAGGTAATATTTTTTTCCCTGCTTTGTTTTCTTTCTTTGCTTTGTTTAAATTTCAATAAATTGACATATGGTTGCATTCTAAGTTTGGGGTTGCTATGCAACAAAATTTGGTTCTAATCCTTACAAGATACTTGCATCAATTCCAAGTGAAAGTGTCACACTAAGTTTGGTGTGCCACTTATTCTTTATGCAAAGTATTCTATATAAAGCATCCTTATCATCTTTGTAAGGAGGCGAGCTCCATTATGTGTGGTATGAACAAGCATAGCTTGAATGTTGATTTGTAACATGTTGCCATGCATTATGACTACCAACTTGAGTTTTGTGAATTCAAAAGCAATAAAGTATCATGATCATAAATAAACAAGGAATTAAAGAAGATTTTAGCATATGCATAAAAGTATTGGAAAGCTAGTATGTTTGATTGTTGCTTAATTGCATTGGATTTTATTTAATTGAAGTTTTCATCTAGGACATTTTGTGAAATCTTTTGAAAATCATGAAAACCTTGAAGAGCACCCACTCCCCTTTACATTCACTGTAATTTACTTTTCTTGTCATTTAAGATTTTGCCAATTTACATTCCTCGAAAACCTTGAAGAGGCAATTACAATTAAAGCAAGAAAAGAAAAAGGGAAAGAATGAGAAAGCTGAAGGCTCTGAGTACCAATGGCACTTTATTTGTTAAGTACTTGTGGTGTATGTTAGCTTGACTAAACTAATTACCCACTAAAGTTGCTTGATCCAGTGCAAAAGCACTCCCTCAAAGCTCAAGGCTCTGAGCATCAATGATTAGAGAGTCAAGAAAAGAAAAGAAAAATGTGTTTAATGAAGTCCTCTAATCAAATGCTTGTGGTGCTTATGTATCAAGTGGTAATACTTGAAAACAACGCATTTAGAGTCGTAGCTTTGTTATTAACTCATGGGGCAAAGCACCCAAAAGGAGAAGCTAATAAGAAAATCAAAAGCTTGTTTCAAGGAAGAAATATAAGAAAAAGATTTCATAAATTGAGCTAGATGGAAGCATCAATCATTTACATCTCTTTTGTGATTGTAGCATGCTTAGAAAACTAGCTTACCATGAAAATTGAGTTGCTACTCTTCTTACCTTGGATTGTCAATCTTTAATGCATGATTTTTTTCTTGCTTGGGGACAAGCAATGTTTAAGTTTGGTGTTATGATGACATATCATCATGTCATGTTTTTCTATGCTTTTTCATACAAGAAATTAATGATTAGTGCTTAAATATTGCATTCTTTGGTGCTTAAATGGTATATTTCTTTGATCTTTGGATTTGATAAACTTTATAGGAAATAAGAAGAAAAAGAAGTAAAGAAGCACAAAATAAGCTAAAAAGAAGAAAAAAAGAGCTTTGGGGCACACTTTGAAGTTGGAGCACACTTTGGAGCCCTAGGCCACGCTTTTAAAAGCGTGGCCCATGACCAAATCAAGGAAGCTTCATCAGCACAGCCACCCAGGAGCTCAACGTTTGTGCCAACGTTTGCCTCAAACGTGAGGTCAAACGTTGGCTAAGGAATACCTTGGGAAATGTTGCTCGCCACAGCCTGAAGGGGTATACTTCCAACAAGAATAACTTGAGCTACAGAGCTTCAAAAGAGGTGATTCAAAAAGCAATAGAAAGTAGGAATCAAGAGCTTTCCAAGCATATATGGCACTGCATGGTGGACACTAAAATTGAGGGAGAAAACTGCCCCGAAATGTGCATAAACAAACATGGTGGCAACCTGCAGTGAGGCCAACTGATCTCTACACCTTCGACGGAGTATAACTCGAGCTGTGGAGCTTCAAATGATGCGCTTCCAATGGCATTGGAAAGTAGACATTCAGGGCTTTCCAACAATATATAATAGTATGGGATGGACAATGCATTTGAGCCTCCAAAACCAGACATTTTCGTCCACGTTTGAGGCAAACGTCGCCTCAAACGTTGCACACCAAAGCCAGCGACCCTGTCCCCTTCAATGGAGCATAACTTGAGTTGTAGATGTCCAATTGAGGTGATTCTAGTTGCGTTGGAAAGCTGACTTTCAGAGATTTCCAACCATATATAATAGTCTATAGTGAGCATGAAATTGGCAACGTTGACAAGAGGACAAAGAAGCGTCCCAAGACTTGAACTTTAAAAACACACCCAGGAGGACTTAACGTTTGAGCTCACGTTTGACCTCAAACGTGAGTGACAGCAAACCCCCATTCTGCATCATGCCATTACAAGATGTTTGAGTCAACGTTTGCCTCAAACGTTGACTCAAACGTGAATGATCCCAATTCCATCAAGGCCATCCAGATCCATTCTTCCTCAAATTCAAAGTAAGCTAAGCCCATTACCATCACTCAAAGGCACACAGAGAAGCTAGATTAGGAATTTCATTCAATTATAATTTGTTTTTAATTTCAATTTCATTTTCATTTTCATTTGGAAAAGCCTATATAAGGCATCCTTATCATCTTTGTAAGGAGGCGAGCTCCATTAGAGAGTATAGAGGCTGGCTCCACTAGGGAGCACTAGGATTAGAGAGCTCTCTCTTTTAGTTTTTCCTTTTTGTTTTGAATCTTGGGTTGAGAATTGAAAAAATTCTGTTTCAATCTCACCTTGAGAATTCTCTCTGTTTGTTTGTCTGCATAATTTCAGTGAATTGTGATTTGAATCAAAGCTCTCTTTACTGCTTTCATCTCTATTTCTTCTTCAATCTGTTTGCTATTGAATCAAGGAAGGGCTTGAGATCTAGACTTATTTTCTAGTCTCTTTGATTCCCTGAGATCTTTGCTTGTTCTTTTAGATTTTGCAATTGAGTTGAGTTACATTTCTGTTTTGCTTCTTTAAGCAATTTTCCTTCTCTGTTGAGATCTATTGCATTTTATTACTTCCTCGGATTTATTGCTCTGCATATTTCCTTGTTTAATTGTGCATCCCAAATCCAAATTCCTTTTATTCTTCTTGCAATTTAACTTTCCAGTTACTTGATCTACTGCTTTCTTTTAATTTCCAGCACCCACTCCCCTTTACATTCACTGTAATTTACTTTTCTTGTCATTTAAGATTTTGCCAATTTACATTCCTCGGTCTTTATGTTTCTTGTCATTTCCTTTCTGCAATTTAAATTTCCTACAATTTACATTTTGTTGGTCACTTTTCACACAATTCACTTCAATGTTAGCTTGACTAAACTAATTACCCACTAAAGTTGCTTGATCCATCAATCCCTGTGGGATCGACCTCACTCTAAGTGAGTTTTCCAGTTAGATTTGTGTGTTTGAAATTTGTTTTCCAAAAATACACATCAATATCTCCCTATAAACATCCACAAGGGACACCATGAGGGGAGTGTAGTTGTGGTATTTTCTAAGTTTTTCAGTAGACTGGTCTTCTTTTTTCCTGGACTCTTTATCCTTGTCCCGAGGTGGGTAGGAGAATCTGGATTTTGAGGTTTCTCCTAATCGAGAGTTCTCCTCCATATTAATATACTTTTCTGCTCGTTCTTGTACCTCGTTCAGAGATGTTAGGTACTTTTTGGATAATGAGTGGCTAAAGGGTCCTTCTCGTAGGCCTTTGATGAGACCTATGATGGCTGCTTCTGTTGGCAGACTTTGTATGTCCAGACATGCTTTGTTGAATCTTTCCATGTAGTTGTAGAGGCTTTTCCAATCTCCTTGGTTAATCCCTAACAGGCTTGGGGCATGCTTGGCTTTGTCTTTCTTGAAAGAGAATCTAGCTAGAAATTTCTTGGCGAGGTCATCGAAGCTTGTTATTGACCTTGGTGGTAAACTGTCAAACCACTTTATTGCTATTTTGGTCAAGGTAGTCGGGAAGGCTTTACAACGGATTGCGTCTGAGGCATCCGTAAGATACGTCCGACTTCTAAAATTGCTGAGATGATGGCTTGGATCAGACGTACCGTCATATAGGGTCATGTCAGGGGCTTTGAAGTCCTTTGGAACTTTAGCTTTCAAGATCTCCTTTGTGAACGGATCTTGGTCCTTGTGGGGACTATCTTCATGGCTGGTTTGAGTAGTTTTGATTTTGAGATCAGCTTCGAGCTTTAGGAGTTTGCTCTCCAGCTATCGACGCCGTTTGGTTTCTCTCCGAAGGTCTTGCTCAGCCTCTCGCTGCCGGTCGGCTTCTTGTTCTAGCTGTTTAAGGCAATTCTGTTATTCACGGATGGTCTCTAAAATTTCTGCATTTGGGGCTATTTGTATCCTTTGTTTTGAGGGATATCCTTTGGTATGGTATCCGTGTTCTTGTGCGGCATTCGGTCTTCCAAGCCAAAGTTGTGATTGTTGTCAAGGTTGTCTTCCATGATGATGGGATGACTTTCAGGTTCCCCGGCAATGGCGCCAATGTTCCGAGGGTTACCTGAAACTGAAGGCCGATCTCGGAAGAGATCTACTGTGGTGGTCGGAGCTGTCGTGTCCGACTTGTTGGATCTGGTGGTGCTGCTGATCCTTGATCACCGGAGGGTGGTGGTACTCGCAAGAGACTCCGATGCTTAAGTTAGCACGTACTTTAGGCAGTTTTTTTTTTTTGTGTGTAGAATCAGAGTATGAGTTATACATGGGTGCTCTAGTGTAGTTATAGTAGCCTGGGATAACCTCCCTTGAGATAAGTTTGTTATCTTATCTTATCTTTTGTGGGTGGATCCCCTTATCTTTATGCCAGCCGCCTTCAGGTGGGCTGTAATCTTCTGTTTTGGGCCTTCTTGGGCCCTTATATTAACTTGGCCAAGCTCTTTGGGCAGAAGTCGGTGTCGACTAACCTTTATAAGAGGTCGGTCATTTCTCTCTTCATCCAGCCTGACTCACATAGCTCGACCTATGGTATGAACACTACCATTCCCCTTTTTGGTATCAGATTTGGTTGCCGTTGCTGGTGTCCCTTGCGAGGCTAAGGACATGATGGCTATAATTCCGGAAAAGGGCGATACAGGAAATATCTTCAGCCTCCCATGGATGCCACGAGCCTTGACATAGCTCTTCCCTCCACCATTTCTACCACCTTATCCGCACCACCAAAGTCAACCCATCAATTGCTTGTAGAGCTTCGTGAGAAGATAGATCGATAAGAGAGGCGTAACTAACGCTGATTTGCTTACATGAAGAAGCTTTGGGGTTGTGTCAACCCGCCTACGGAAGAACCGCACAATTCCTCATCCGCTTTGGATAACAGTGAAGCAAGCACTTAAGGCTTGGATGATGGAGATAGCGACCTTGATTCCCCTTTGCGTATCACCCAAGGCACGGAGGACTGTGCAAACTTTTAAGTGTGGGGAGGTCAGTTACCGACTTCCGTAGGTAACTTCTTTTCTCTTTTCAACTCCCATAAGTTTGACTTTTCTTTCGTTAGTTAAGATAGATTGCATGGTTAGTTTTTGTATTAGAACATTCTTTGCATGCTAGGACTACTTGGCTAGTTAGGGTGATAACTTCTTTTCCAAGAAATCATCTTACACCCTACCAATTTAAATTTTTTTTTTTTGTTAATCTTGCTTGAAGAATTTATTTTAGAACATGGTTTTTGAGTTAAGAACACAAGCTTGTGAGTTTTGAGCCTAATTGTGTGGTTACATCTTATAACCACTTATCTTCCTTCTCGTGTGATTGTTCTCTTTCTATGAGTGTAATCTTTGATTTGTTTGATTCTTTATGTCCACTACTCCATGTATGAATGCATATATATGATTGAGGTCATCATTTCATTTAGCTCACTTACCCAAATAGCATACCTTTCATCAACCATTGCTAGCTGTTCCGAGGGTTACCTGAAACTAAAGGTCGATCTCGGATGAGATCTGCTGTGGTGGCCAGAGCTGTCGTGTCCGACTTATTAGATCTGGTGGTGTTGCTGATCCTTGATCACCGGAGGGGGGTGGTACCTGCAAGAGACTTGATGACTAGAATTCACTCCCCATATAAAAATGATGAATCCGTTCTTTTGGCAAGTGCACCAAAATTATCGTCAAGTAATAACCCACAGTAGAGTGGGATCGTATCCACAGAGATTAGTAGATTTGAGCAATTTTAATCGATTGGTTAATTAGTTAAGCTAAACAATATGGAGTGTGTTTGCAGAATTGTAAATGAACAGGAAAGTAAACGACTCAAAAGTAAAGATAAGCAGTAAATTGCAGAAAAAGAAATGGCAATAATGTAAAGTACAGAAACATAAACGACTTAATTGTAAATGGGAATGGGGATTTGAAAAAATGTAAAGAAAGCTATAAAGAAGGTGGAAGGTAAGAATAAGGGGAATTCATTGAGATCAGGAGATGTTGTTCTCTTTGGATTAAATCCAGTTCATCTCGTCTTCAATCATGCAACTCATTGACCTCTTGGCAATCACGATTTATTGAGCCCCAATCCCTTGGTGACTCAATCTCTCAGATCTTGATTAATAGCCAATTCCTTGGTCTAATTTCTCATTTAGAGAGATATGCTTGGACCCTGATTATACCACACATCATCATAGGTCCAAGTAGAGGGAGGATTATATGTCACCATATCCAAACACCAAAACCCAGATCCTACTCAACAGTGAAAAGGGATTTCTAGCATGGTTTCATGTTTCCTTTTCCAAAGTTCCCATGAAACCCATTTTGCATTCAACCTCTTTCCCAAGATGATTGAAAACTAACATTAAAACAAAATTCCTTCTAAAAAATCAAAGAGAAGATGAAGAGAAGAAGAAATTCACTATCATTAATCCATCAAGTACAACAGAGCTCCCTCTCTCAATGAGAGGGAATTTAGCTACTCATAGCTCAAGAGAAAAGTACAAGAGATGGAAGAGATAATGTGAAAAGTAAATCTAATTATGCTTCAACTACTAACAGCTGAACCCCCTTCTCAGTACTTTCAGGGGTTATTTATACTACTCCTAGCACTAGAATAAAGAAAATACAAAAGAGAAAAGAAAAATACAATTTGGAGGGAAAAGAAAACTCAACAAACGTGACCTTCCAGGCTGGCGTGTGGTTGGTGCTCAAGTGGCGTACCACGCCCAGCCTCCAATTTGGCTTGGCGCACCACGCCCAACTCCTCAAGTGGCACACTCCATGTGTTAGTGTCCCTGGCGTGCCACGCCATCGAGCCCAAGTGGCACGCCCAAGATCTCCTTAAGCTTTGGTTGGCCTGGCGTGCCACGCCTTCGAGCCCAAGTGGTACGCCCAGCCCTTTTCCTCCTTCTTCTCTTCTCTGGAAAGTTGAATTGGCGTGGTACACCCAGGCTCTGGCGTGCCACACCCATTATGTGTGCTTGGATCCTCTTTCTGGTCAATTGAACTGGCGTGGCACGCCCAGGGTCTGGCGTGCCACGCCCATTGTATGTGCTTCACTCTCTTCTTTGGATAATAGAACTGGCGTGCCACGCCCAACATTCTTCCTTGGTCTAGTGGCTGGCGTGCCATGCCTGGGTCTTCAAGTGGCATGCCCAGCTTTGCTTTGGTCTTTTGTAGTTGATAAACCCTGTTTTTAGGGTTTATCATGTATAGAATTTAGGGGTTTTATCAATGATCTTCTACACTTATTCATATAAAACTGCATGATTTTGTGTTTCTTTTCCAACTTTGCCTCATGGACAAAAATATGCTGCTTTTGCATCAAAATTGATATATTGTAATCCTCCTCTATTACCATTCGATGCCTTGATCAGTTTGTTAAGTGGTTTTAGAAGTTACAGGGCAAAAATGGCTAAGAGGAGTGAAAGAAGCATGCATGAATGGAAGGAGCATGGAATAAAGCAAGTTTTGAAACTTGAGCATGCGCGTGCACGCACACCGTGCACGTACGGGCGGATGTGTATCCTCAGAGCCGGCTGGGTGGAGCCGAGACGAGAAGCCGGCACGCTTATATGGCTGGGCCACAAGTCATTGGACGCGAACGCGCACTATGCTCCTGCGCACTATGATTGTGATCCTTAATTTGTTTGACTCTATATGTCCATTGTTATATGTATGAATACATGTGCATGATTGAGGCTATCAATTCACTTAGCTACTTACCCAAATGACCTTACCTTATAACAACCTTTGCAACCAATTTTGAGCCTACGCTTAACCCGCTTATTCTTAATTTTAGCACATCACAAGCCAAAGGCGAAAAACCATGAATGTCCCTATTTGAATCCTTGAATAACTTAGGCTAGTGCATGTGTGCCTTTCAAGTGTGGCAAAACGGGGGAGGGGGGGAAGCATTGGTTGAGATAAGAGCATGTTATTTTTATTGAAAATATTGGGAAGTGGATACATACCCATGTGTTGGTTAAATGTATAGACCTTATGCATTGATGTTCTTGTATAAAGTTGAAAAAAATATATATAAATATATATATATATATATATATATGAGAAAAAAAAGAAAAAAAATGTATACATATATGTGTATAGGAAAAAAAAGAGAAAAGACAAGAAAAGAAAAGGAAAAAAAAACAAATATATATGTATATAGAAAAAGAAAATCAATAAAAGGGGACAAAATGCCCCAAGGTAAGACTTAGAGACAAATCAATGCATATGTGTAATGATCAAAAGTAAATGCATGAGTATGTGAAAGAGTGAGGAATGGGCAGCTAGGTTAGTACATAATTGTATAGGATGTTATATAGGTTAGGTGGGGAGCTCAAGTTAATCAGAGGATTCAATTTTCAGCCCACTTAGCTAAATATATAACCCTACCTTGACCCTAACCCCATTACAACCTAAGGAAAGACCTCATGATATATTTATGCATACATGGAACAATTGTTGATTGTTAGAGGAAGAACAAATTTTGGAAGAGCATGAAGTAGGGGAGGATTGAGTGATCAACCCTATACACCGAGTGAATAAAGTGCAAATACTACCGGTGAGGGGTTCGAAGCTCAATTCCTTGTCCCCGGCTCTCGCGAGCGCTCTTCATGCAAGCTATGCATATTTCACTTTGATAACTAGAATTGGTAGAGTTCATACATTGCCCATCATCTTGCCCTATGTGCATATATATATGTGTGTGTGTGTGTGTGTGTGTGTGTGTGTGTGTGTGTGTGTGTGTGTGTGTGTGTATTCTAGGAAGATCACATTGCTCTTGTCCAAGTAGATAGTAGTATACACCCTAGTTGCATTCATATAGGTAGATTGCATTCCATGTGTCTCACTCTCTTCTGATCCTTTGATCTTTTGCTTTCCTTCAGCATGAGGACATGCTATACTTTAAGTGTAGGGAGGTTGATAAACCCCGTTTTTAGGGTTTATCATGTATAGAATTTAGGGGTTTTATCAATGATCTTCCACACTTATTCATATAAAACTGCATGATTTTGTGTTCCTTTCCCAACTTTGCCTCATGGACGAAAATATGCTTCTTTTGCATCAAAATTGATATATTGTAATCCTCCTCTATTACCATTTGATGCCTTGATCCGTTTGTTAAGTGGTTTCAGAAGTTACAGGGCAAAAATGGCTAAGAGGAGTGAAGGAAGCATGCATGAATGGAAGGAGCATGGAATAAAGCAAGTTTTGAAACTTGAGCATGCGCGCGCACGCGCATTGTGCGCGTACGCGCGGATGTGTATCCCCAGAGCCAGCTGGGTGGAGCCGAGACGAGAAGCCGACGCGCTTATATGGCTGGGCCACAAGTCATTGGACGCGCGCGCTGTAACAACCCTAGTTTTTGGAAATCAAATAATTAGTTATTTGTGATTTATTTTATTTGTTGATAATTTTATTTTAAGAAAATTATTTTACTAAAGGTAATTAAATGGAATTTCATGATAATTGAAGTTTAAATTAATTAGAATTTTTATATAATCTTTTTTAGATATTTGGTATAATTGAAATTATAATTTTGATAATTGAAAAATAAGAAGAATTGTATAATTTAATTTAAATAAATTCTATTTTGAATGAATTATGTTATTAATTTGAAATCCTAGAAATTATTTTTAGAAATGATTAGATTGATATTTATAAATACTTTAAGTTTACGTTAATTAATATTTATGTAAAATTTTTATTATAATTGGTTATTTTATAAATTAAAATTAAAGTCTAGTGATAGAAAAATAATGAGAAGTTATATCATTTAATTTAAATGATTAATATTGAGTTTGAACTATATTTTATAATTATATGATTAATATGTTTATTTTATGATTTAAATTAGAAATAATTGATTGAACTTAGCAATATGTTGATAAATAATGTTTCTAAATATTTTTAATAAAGTACATTTGATTTTAAAATTATCTTATCCTCCAATTTTATCAAAATATCTATTCATATATATCCATATTACTTTATAAAATCCCTAATTCCTAAATTCCCAAATCAAACTCAGAAACCCTAATTTCCCAAATTGAGAAACCCTAACCCACTAACCCCACACCCCAGCGCCGTTCCCCCTTCGTTCACCTTCAGCTTCATTCCTCAATATACACACACACAAAACAAGAGAGAAACAGAAGATGGAGGAGCTGCTGCCGCTACCGTGCCCAGCCATCGAGCCATGCGTCGCTGCCATTTTTGCGCCGCTGCGGTCGCTCTCATCGCTGCTCCGTGGAGGCCGCAGAGAGGAACGCGAACCAGGAGCTTCTGTGTCGCGCCGCCAATCTGTCACCATGCTAATGCGTCGCCATTGATGAAGCTTCTGCCACCGCCGTGAACTGTGAACAGAGGAGAGGGAGAGAGAGGAGTTCGAGAGGGAGACGAGGAAGCAACGCTGCACTTCCATCGCCGCTATTGCCAAGGTTTGTGGAAGAGAGTGTCGCCGTCGTCGTGGGTGGAGTCCACCATCCCAGCCGCCACCAGAGAGAGCGCGCGCGAAGGGAAAACCTCACCACGAAGCCATCGCCGCTGTCGTCATGCTCCACCGCTGCCACTTCTCACCAAGTCGTCACTGTTGTGTTTCCTGGTCACCGTCGAAGGAAGCCGCCGCCACCGTCGATTTGGAGTTGCTGCAATTAGAGCCACTAACGGGGTGAGTTGCTACTGCCCTGTTGCCATTCTAATCATATTCAACGTCCACTATCTTGAGCTGTTTCTGCCTTGAGTTCGTCAAATGCGGATTCCTTGTACTACTGCAACTGTCACTACTGCTGTAGGAACCAACTTTGCTGTTTGGCCGCTGCTGAGGCCTTCCACCATCACTGGAGTTGCTCAAAACCACCATGGTTGCTACCCAGGAAACAAAATGAGTGCTGGAAATTGTTATTGAAGCTGCCCAAGAACACTGTGTTTCCTGCCAAGGGGACAGAACGGATGTCAGAACCTGACAGAGTGCTGCTGCCGTCAATCAGAGATGCTAAAATTGCCACTGCTGCAGGTGGCTTCGAAATACTTGGTTGTGGCATTTAGACTCTGCAATTTCGACTAACTGAGGTAGGGGATTTAACGTTTTTAATTTAGAATGCCTAAAAAGTTATTTAGATAAGTGCAAATGGTTAATAATAATTAAGGACTTCTTAATTTACATGAATGACTTGAAATGTGTTTGAGAATGGTTAGCTATTGCAATTTTTCTGAGTTATGATTTGAATTAAATATGGTAGTGAATGGTGATTAAGCTTGTGTTACTTACTAAATTGAAAATATGCTGAGTTACTTATTGAGAAAAACTGACATGTTGATGATTGATGAGTCGAGTTTGAATTGTGATTGGTTAATGCTATGACTGATATTAGTTTTCTGACTTTAATGGATTTGTTGACAATTCTGATTTTATGCGATATTGCTGAATTGGTTGAAATGGGGTTATGGTTACTTTGAATTATAATTGAAATTAGATGCGGTTGTGAAATGTGACTGAATTAATGATTTTGCGATGAATTGGTTGAGATTCTGATTTTGAGTGAATTATTGACTTGTTTGGTGTTGAATTGGATATTTGATGTATGGGAATGGCTGTGAAGTTTACTTGTGACTAGTTAAGATTGGTTTTGGTGGTTATTGAAGGATTGGAACTAAGGGATTAAATTATTTTGAGAACCTGTGATTTTCTGAAATAATATAGTAACCTTTAAGAGTATATAAATAATTTATTAATGATTAGACTAATTTTCTGTGTCATGAATTATTGATTCTGACTTGGCTGTAATTGTGGCTGGTTTCATTGTTGTAAGTGATTAATTGATGAGGTTGATTTTGGTTTGAGGACATGCTTGTTACCTAAATTTCGGGTTACATTGATTTCTTAATTTGGTTGTTGACTTAAGATTTATTTGAAGATGATGGACATTGTTGCAAGCTGGTTTGGAAAATGTTATTTACTGGATATGCTAATTTGATTGGATAATTTTATGTGGAGTATTGAATTCAGTTTGAATGAACCAAGATTGAAAATAAAAATTGTAGAACGAGTTAAAGTTTATTTGACAAACAGATCTCTTGGAAATTCAGATTTTATTCGATTATGTCAAGTTGGTTGTTATTGTTGATTTAAGATTAACTAGAATTGATTTTGAGAACGGTTAAAGGATTGAAGGTTGATTACTGAAATATTTTCCTAAAGTGTGATCTTTAGAATAAAATGGTAACTTTGCTAATAACTAAAGAACTATAAAAATAACTAGGAATATAAAAAGTTGGTGTTTAGAATATTAATTATGAATCTTTGAAGCTAGACTGATTTACTTTTAAAGAATGGTTTATGAAAATTCTGATTTTAATTGATGGAAGGATGTTAGTTCTTAAACTGAATTATGATGAGATAATTATTGAGAATCTGTTATGGGAGTTGCAGATAAATGGATGGAGAATTGATTGAGTTTAATTTGAAAGGGTTCTATGACTTCTGAATTTAGTTACGAAATGATGAGATGAAAACTGGATTGTTGGATTATGTGAGAATTACGAATTGTGGATTTTTTGGTTGCTTGAGAATCTTGTATTTGATAATTGTTGAGAAAGGATTGTTGAATTGTTGAGAAAGAGGGAACCCGTAAGGGTGGCTAAGTCCGAGTTTTAGGGGAGGTGCTGCCGAAATTTTATAAAATCTGAAGTTTTATTTGAGAAGTTATTTTAGAAGATTTGGATTTGGAAAAATGATTATTTAAGTTTTATTTAGTTAAGAAAAGAATAATTCTATTTTGAATTCAATTTACGAGAGAAAGGTTTATGTTTCAAAATTAAATTATTTAAGAAAGAAATTATGTTTTGAATTTGATTCAATATAGAAAGAGTTATGTTTTGGGCTTGAAATAAAGGATTACCTTTTTAGAAATTTGGTGAAATAATAATATTTGAATTTGAATAGTAAGAGAGATGATTTTTGAATCTTTGTGAAGTTAGTAAACTTGAGAAAGTTTTATTTGATTATTTCTAAAGAGATGTTATGTTTTGAAAAGTGTTTAATGAATTTAAAATAAATGATTTTCTTGAGTCTTTTTGAATGAAAATTAAACTAGAAAATAGTTTTAAAATTGGTTCGAGTTAAGAGGTTGCAAAAGTGGAAGTCGTAAAGTTTGTACAACATGATTGAATAAAGAGAGAGAGAGAGAGATATTGTATAAGAATATGTAACTGGAGATGAATAACGAGAATAATAACTTATGATGATAATTACAATGATTTTTTTGAGGAAAGGTATTCAGTTTATGAAATTATTGGCAAGGACGTGGGTTTTGTCCCGCTTGTGTATTTATGATTATAAAAGAGAATAAAAAGCAGAGGACCTGTTGAAAGGTCATTTGTTGCTTGAGGGAACCCAAGAGATGTTTTTATTCATTTGTTGCGTTAAGGCAACTCCAGATATACTTGTATGATCATCTGCTGCAGTGAGGCAGTC
>NC_029792.2:77544101-77549088 GCF_000816755.2 Arachis ipaensis
AAAAATGTTGAGCTAATTATTAAAAATCTGACGTTTTGATAATTGATGAATGGAGTTTTGATTAAGGCTGTGATTGTGATTGTGACTGGTTCTGTTGCTGTGAGTGATTAATTAATTGGTAAGATTAATTCTGGCTAAGTTGTGGCTGTATTTTGATTATTAAGAATAAGTGCTTGTTGTTGTTTTTTTTAGTTATCTGATGTAACGGAACGGCTGTGATACTGACAACGACTGATTGGAATTGGCTTTGATGGTTGCTAAAGTTGATATGTTATTAATTACAATTAAGTTTGAGAACAGTTAATAGATTGAAGTTTGATTACTAAATCATTCTCTTCAAATTTGACTTTTAAAACAAAATAGTAACTTTGCTAAAGAGTAAATGGCATTAATTAAAATTATGAAAGGCTATTTTTTTTTTGGGATTACTAGTTGATTGTGTTTAATTTTGAAAGGATTTTATGATAAGTGAAAAGTAAGTATGAAATGGTGAGATTGGATTGATGGATTAGCAGAAATTGTGGAGTATGATTGATTTGCTAATTATTCTGAAATATGAATATCTGATTGATTGAGAATTGTCTGTTTGAAAATTATTGAAAAAAAGGTTGGTGATTTGTTGAGAAAGAGGGAACCCGTAAGGGTGGCTAAGTCCGAGTTTTAGGGGAGGTGCTGCCGAAATTTTATAAAATCTGAAGTTTTATTTGAGAAGTTATTTTAGAAGATTTGGATTTGGAAAAATGATTATTTAAGTTTTATTTAGTTAAGAAAAGAATAATTCTATTTTGAATTCAATTTACGAGAGAAAGGTTTATGTTTCAAAATTAAATTATTTAAGAAAGAAATTATGTTTTGAATTTGATTCAATATAGAAAGAGTTATGTTTTGGGCTTGAAATAAAGGATTACCTTTTTAGAAATTTGGTGAAATAATAATATTTGAATTTGAATAGTAAGAGAGATGATTTTTGAATCTTTGGGAAGTTAGTAAAAATGAGAAAGAGTTTTATTTGATTACTTCTAATGAAAGTTTAAGTTTTGAAAAGTGTTTAATGCATTTAAAATAAATGATTTTTCTTGAGTCTTTGATATAGAACTAAAATGAAAGATAGTCTTAAAGTTGGCTTGACTCAAGATTGCCAAGGCAGAGATTATGAACTGAATTGATGATTGAGATTTTTATGAACGAATGCTTGAGAAAGTTAAGAAAGGTTTAAGAAAATGTGTTAAGGATTCAAAGTGAAAAGAGTAATATGATAAAGAGAATAGAGAACAAGCAGAGGGTCTGTTGAAAGGTCATTTGTTGCGTTAAGGCAACTCCAAAGATATTTGTATATTCATCTGCTGCTTTTCTGTTGGCCCTAGAGGTCCTGTAGGCCCAATTTCACCTACAGTAAGTTGTTATTCCTGTAGGCTGAAGTTCACCTGCAGTGAATACCAATTGTGTATCTCAGGGTGTTGCTCCTGTAGGCCGAAGTTCACCTACAGTGAGTTGTGATACCTGTAAGCCGAAGTTCACTTACAGGGGCGCCATTTCTGTAAGCCGAAGTTCACTTACAGAGGTGCTATTTCTGTAGGCCGAAGTTCACCTACAGAAAGTTGTTGTGTTGTGGTTAAACTATTCCTGTAAGCCAAAGTTCACTTATGGGAGTGCTATTTCTGTAGGCCGAAGTTCACCTACAGAGATAAAGCCATATCTAGGACTAGTTCCTAGGTAATGTCGGGCTGCAGGGTGTAAACCGACACGTGAGCTCATGGCCTGCTTAGGACAGACATGCATCATATTGGTTATGCATTTGTATTTGGTTGTGTTTGCTTGTATTACTTCTCTGTGATTGTGTTGTTTGTCTTATTGTGATTTGTTTGTGTGATGAATTGAGTTTCTTGCTTGTGCTAGTAGTTTGTGAATGGATAAAGATGATTACTATCTGTTGTTATGACTGAGAATCAATTATGTGGCTGAAAGATATTTAATATGACAAGTTTTTCAATTGAGATCTGTTTTAGGTTTAGGAATTTTAAAGAAAGTAATTACTTATCTAAGATAAGATTAAAAAGTATTTCAAAGGGTTTGACAAAGATGGTTTATTAAGTAAAGTTAATTATTTGCATGTTAATCATTACTTTTATGGCATTCCCATTCCCTGCTGAGAACGTGTGGTTTGTTCTCACCCCAAAATCTTCCACCTTTTCAGTGACACAGGTTCGAAGACTCCGTTTAAAGCTGCGGGCGATTGTTAGACCTTATTTATGAGTTAAGTGTGAGTTAATTTGCTTTCATAGAGTTCCCTCGCCCTTATTGCTTAAGATTTTTATTTTATACAGAGGGATAGGATTTGTATCTAAGTTACACTTGAATTTGTTTGTATAATATTTACTAATAATTATATGATTATTATTATTTGGTGATGCTTGATATATAATTTGATAAATAAAAACAAAATTTTCTGGCATTTTCTACTAAAATTGAAACACGATATCGAACTAAAGGCTCAATATTAAGTAGTTAATAAGGAAAACAGGTCGGTAACGCCTTACTTTTGGAACGATCATGACGTATTGGAAGTTGGGTCATTACACGCGCGTACTATACGCCTGCGCACAGATCGTAGAGGAACCCCAGGTGCGCGTACGCGAACAGTGCGCGTACGCGTCGATGTGCGCACATGATTTTTTAAAAGGAAAATGTGACCAGTGATTTGAGGGGATCCCAGGCCCAGTATTAGAGCAGAATTTTGGAGGAAAAAGCTTAAGAAGACCAAGGATTAGGAGTGTTAGGACAATGAGTGATAATCATAGATATTTTAGGGAGTTGGTTACATGTTGTTTTTAGAGAGAGTAACTCCAACTTCTCTCTAGGATTTCACTTCCTCCATTGCAATTCTCTTGTGATTCCTTAGTGAGATCCATTGCTAATTCACTTTTGTTTTGATACAAGTTGTAGATCCACTCTTCTTCTACTCTTAATTGATGCTCTTTTGATTCAATCTCTTAGATCTAGATTTGTTTGACTTTGTTACTTTGAATTTGGATTAATGAATTGTGGAATTTCATTCAATCGCTTGATTGTTGATGATTGTTTGGATTGGATAGCTTTAATTCAATCATCTTCTCTCAATTACATCATGTATTCTATGATTGCCTACCAATTGTTTGTGATAATAACAACCCTAGCTATGGAGTAGATTTCACTTACTTGGCTTAGGGGTTGAGTTATTGGAGACACTTGAATAGTGGATATCAATTATAGATTATGAATTGAGAATTGCTAATTGACTTGGAGTGCACTAAAGCTAGACTTCCCTAGGGTGAGACTAGGACTTGTGACTCAAGTTAGTTACTCTCACTTGACTTTCCTCCATTGTTAGGGGGTTAACTAAGTGAAGCAACAATCAATTTTTATCATAATTGAAGGAAACTATAATGATGGAACTCCCAATACTTATCCTTAGCCAAGGCCTTTATCTCAATTAATTGTTGTTTGCTTTTGTTAGCTTGAATTCTTGCACCAACTCTCAAAACCACAAAAGATTTCCTAATCAATGATGTGCATTCTAAAGCAATTCCTAGGGAGAACGACCCGGGATCAATACTCTCGGTCATAGATTTTAGAATTGTTTGATGCGATATTTGCGTGCTGGTTAGACTATACTCACGATTGGATTCATTGTTAATTTCTAACCGGCATAAGAATATTTCGGTTCATCAGTAGTGTTCGTGTGCCATGCTTGGGTCTTCAAGTTGCACGCCCAAGTGATGCTTTAAAGCTGGTGTGCCCGCATTCGACACCAAGTGGCACACCCAGCTTTGCTTTGGCCTTCTTTTGGGGTTGGCGTGCCACGCCTGCGTCTTCAAGTGGCACGCCTAAGTGAGGACTAAAAGTTGGAATGTCATGCCTTCGACACCAAGTGGCACGCCTAACTTCTTGGACCTTCAACCTCTTCTCTGGAAACTTGTACTGGCGTGCCACGCCCTGATGCTCAAGTGGTACGGCCACTTTAATGTGATTCTTTTATGCCTGGCATGCCACGCCTGGCTCTTCAAGTGGCACGCCTAAGTGAGGTTTGGAGCTTGGCGTGCCACGCCTTCGACACCAAGTGGCATGCCCAGCCTTGCTTTGACCTTCTCTTGCATTGGCGTGCCACGCCCAACTCCTGGCGTGCCACGCCCATATAAAGGCTTTGAGGATCCTCTCTGGAATTCAATACTGGCGTGCCACGCCCATACAATTTCATGGCATTTGTTCCAAGTGGCACGCCAGTTTCACACGCCCAGCTTGTTTTGTTGTTTTCTTCCCTTTTTGTTGCCCTTTTCACCTGAAATTCAGCACAAACCCATTTCAAAGCAATGTACTATAATATTCATCAAATCATTCATGAATTGCAATGATCAAATGAGATTATGCTCTTTTATGGTCCTTTTTAGGCAAGAAAAAGGGTAAATGATGCAAGTCATCACAACACCAAACTTAAGCTTTGCTTGTCCCAAGCAAATCAATGTAAGTAGTTCTTAAATGGAATGAGACTTTGACCTTGAATGGATGCAAACATTACCAGAGATAACGCTAGGTGTTTAACACATGCATCAATGCCACAAAGAACTCCTAGATCCTCAAGGGTCCTTCCAAGTATATGCCTCAGGGGCCTTTTTTATTGATTGTCACCTTGAAGTAGTAAGAGTTATTCACTTTTCTTTTGGTTGTTCTTTTCTCATCAATTTTTCTTTTTCATTGACCACGACTCTAAATGTTTTATCTCAAGACGACCCTTTAGTTAGGCTTTCAATTAGCACTCCCAAACCAGTTGGCTTTAGGGTACTAGGTGTTGAAACACCCCTAGGAATTTACTTGCCCAGGTCTCTTTTTTTGACACATCTTCATGGTGCACGAAATTATGATCTCCAGGCTCAAACAATCCCTGGCAACGTGAGCAACTTGGTGCGCTGATCTCAATACATAATTGTCACAACTTCGATACAACTAACCAGCA
>NC_029792.2:77550756-77550954 GCF_000816755.2 Arachis ipaensis
GAAGTGTTTGTCAGGCACACGTTCATAAGGGAGAAGGATGATGAGCGTCACACATAATCATCACCTTCATCACGTTCTTGGGTGCGAATGGATATCCGAAATAAGAAGTAAGAAGAATTGAATAGAAAACAGTAGTACTTGCATTAATCTTTGAGGAACAGCAGAGCTCCACACCTTAATCTATGGAGACTCTACCGT
>NC_029792.2:77551162-77551383 GCF_000816755.2 Arachis ipaensis
CTTAAGTGTTGCACGTGCAGAGGCCATTTGTGGAGTTGAACGCCAGTTTTTGTGCCAGTTTGGGCGTTCAACTCTGGTTTTGGATCCTTTTCTGGCGCTGGACGCTAGATTTGGCTAGAAAGCTGGCGTTGAACGCCAGTTTACGTCATCAATTCTTGGCCAAAGTATGGACTATTATATATTGCTGGAAAGCCCTGGATGTCTACTTTCCAACGCAATTA
>NC_029792.2:77551532-77552218 GCF_000816755.2 Arachis ipaensis
TTTAGCCGCTTAGACCAGGATTTTATTCCTTTAGGCCCTCCTATCCACTGATGCTCAAAGCCTTGGGGTCCTTTTTAATTGTCCTTGCCTTTTGGTTTTAAGGGTTATTGGCTTTTTGCTCTTGCCTCTTGGTTTTAAGAGCTTTGGCTTTTTCTGCTTGCTTTTTCTTTTTCTTTCTATTTTTTTTCGCCTATATTTTTTTTTTCTGCAAGCTTTGTTCTTTGCTGCTTTTTCTTGCTTCAAGAATCATTTTTATGATTTTTCAGATTATCAAATAACATGTCTCCTAGTCATCATTCTTTCAAGAGCCAGCATATTTAAAATTCTTAAACAACAACTTCAAAAGACATATGCACTGTTCAAGCATTCATTCAGAAAACAAGAAGCATTGTCACCACATCAATATAATTAAGCTAAGTTCAAGGATAAATTCGAAACTCATGTACTTCTTGTTCTTTTGAATTAAAACATTTTTTATTTAAGAGAGGTGATGGATTCATAGGACATTCATAACTTTAAGACATAGTTACTACTACTAATGATCATGTAATGAAGACACAAACACAGATAAGTACATAACATAGAAAATGAAAAACAGAAGAAATAAAAACAAGGAATGAATCCACCTTAGTGATGATGGCGTTTCCTTCTTGAGGAACCAATGATGTCCTTGAGCTCTTCTATGT
>NC_029792.2:77554994-77555338 GCF_000816755.2 Arachis ipaensis
TCCATGTAAATTGGAATTAGGTGCAGTGAAGTCACCAAGCATCTTCCTTACATTATTATTATTTTCAGCTGCCATCTCCTTCTCCTGTTCAAAATTTTCTGAAAGGTTATCTCTGGATTGTTGTATTTTAGCTTCTCTTAATTTTCTCTTCAGGGTCCTTTCAGGTTCTGGATCTGCTTCCACAAGAATGTTCTTATCCTTGCTCCTGCTCATATGACAAAGAAGAAGGCACAGAAAAATAATAATAATAGAGATCCTTTATTCCACAGTATAGGGATCCCTGTGTGAGTAGAAGAAGAGGGGGAGACAAAGAATGTAATATAATGGAAGAAACACAATTGTGA
>NC_029792.2:77557991-77558276 GCF_000816755.2 Arachis ipaensis
GTGTTTGTCAGGCACGCGTTCATAAGGGAGAAGGATGATGAGCGTCACACATAATCATCACCTTCATCATGTTATTGGGTGTGAATGGATATCTTAGAAGCGAAATAAGAAGAATTGAATAGAAAACAGTAGTACTTGCATTAATCTTTGAGGAACAGCAGAGCTCCACACCTTAATATATGGAGTGTAGAAACTCTACCGTTAAAAATACATAACTGAAGGTCCAGGCATGGCCGAGATGGCCAGCCCCCTAAAACGTGATCAAAGGATCATAAGGTAATCCAA
>NC_029792.2:77558606-77571339 GCF_000816755.2 Arachis ipaensis
ATCCCTAAAAGTAACTAGATCCTACTAAAAACATACTAAAAATAATGTCAAAAAGCGTATAAATTATCCGCTCATCACTTCACCACAAGCATTTACTAGGATTTCTCACTCTTTTGAGCTTTGTTTTGTGCTTCCTTTCATCCTAGTAGTTGATGCTCAGAGCCTTGGTTCTATGGATAGTCAAGAAACACCCTTTAGCCTCTACTTGTCATACCTTTCAAGCCTAGTTGCTTTTCATGACTCATTTTCTTTTTAGTTCATTCAAGGTTCTACACTTAATTCCTTATCTCTTAGTTTTTTGAATGGTCTCTCCTGGTCTTAGTCTCTTTTACTCTTATTTTTGTAACAACTCACAACAACTCTTATGGAGACAAACTATTCTTTTATTGATGTTGATGAACTTGAAATAACATTGCATTTTCTTTCTTGTAATTCAAAGGACTCATAGAAGACTTCAGAACATATGAAAACTAAGCATTAAACATAAACTATCCTAACATTGTAAATTATTATCAAACAAAAATTTAAACATAAAGAGAACTAAACAGAATTTAAAAAATTTAAGAGTGTCAACCATGGAACTCAACAACCTTGAGCAGCTTCAGTTCATTGGCCCTTTTCCTTTGTCTTTCTTTTTGGAAGGGGAGGAGTCATCACTATCCTTCTTGGAGGATTCTTCTTGCGCCTTTGTGTCCTTGGGCTTCCAAAATCCCAGCCTTCTCATATGCCAGAATTTCTTTTTGTCTTGCGCTTAACTCCTCCATCCTTGCATGAATGTTGGGTATCCGGGGTTCAAGGCTGCCACAGTATTACACAAGTGATTCAACTTCGCTTGTGTGTTGATATCATATTGCCTCCTTGAGATGGTTCTAGCATCATAAAGATTTCTAAACTCAGCAAGGTTCCTCATCTGCCATTTGTTTTGCTCCACTATCTTGTTGAGTGTACTTTGCATCTCTCCCCAGTCGAACTGATCTTGCTGCTCCTTCCACATGTGCTCCATGCTCCGTTGGAGTTGTTGTATGTTCTCATTCACTTGGTCCCATTATTTTTGTTGTTCCTTGAGTTGGTTGACATCCTCTCTCAGATGATGTATGTCTCCTTTCATTTGGTGTATGTCTCCTTGCAGTTTCTCCCAGTTGAATCCTTCAAGAAATTGTTGGTATTATTGGTATGGTGGTGGTTGGAGTGCTAGGTAGTGTGGTTGCTCTTCAGCCCTTTCTTCTTGTTGTGGTTGCCCTTGTGGCACATGAGCATGAGCTCTATGCTCCCTTCTACTCTCAAGTGGGTTAACAGCCACCACTTTGGCCATCTTCTTGAAAGTTATAGGCTTATCTTGATCCACTAGCACTTCATCAATGATCTTTTCAACCCCTGCTTCATCACATAGCGTTTGGATGATGCTGGGGAAGGCCAACCTTGTGCTATCCTTGGTGCTTTTCAGCACCCTATTGATGTTGTTGGCTATCATCTCCCCAACATTCACATTCTCTCCTCTCATGATGCTTTCTATAAGCACAGCCCTCTCCAGTGTTACCTCAAATGTGTTGGATGTTGAGTTGAGAGATCTTCTCACAAAGTCCAGCCACCCTCTTGCTTGGGGGCTCAAGTCTCTTCTCCTCAGCTGGTTGGGTCTACCATCCTTGTCATTTATCCATTGCACATTCAGCACACAGATCTTACTGAGGATTTCATCAAATCCTGGGTCTTGTTCCTTCATTCTTTCTTCATAGCTCCAGGTGGAACTTGTTTGCTTCACCATCAACATCCTATCTATGTTGGAGGGGCTATAGTCAATAGCCTTCCCCCTCACATAGCTAAGATAACCATAGGGTTGCCCAGGCTGAGGCACTGCATTGGCATAGAATTCTCTAACTAAGCTTTCCACCACCTTTCTTGGTGGGTTACACAAGAGTACCCATCCTCTGTTATTGATCTCCCTGTTGATCTCAGGGTGCTCGTTCCTCCCCAGTTGGAAGCCAACCTCTGGAATGATTTGCCTCTCACTCACCCAACCATAAAATTAGTTTTGGTTGAATAATGAGAAGAACTTGTATTCATTGTGGCTTGAGGATCCTGAGGTTGGTTCCTTGGTCTTTTTTTTCTTTGATGGTGAGGCTCTTGGTCGTGCTATTGGGATGAGGAAATGGATTTGAAAGGTTAAAGAGAGTTGAAGAAAGTTGCAAGAGAGTAAGCAAAACGCAGTTTTGCTCCAACACCAAACTTAGGACTTGATTGTCCCAATCAAGAAAAGGAAAAAAATGGTAAAGACAAGGGGGAGTATGGAGGTTCTTGCGTGTATAAGGTTGGGTTCAAAGTGTGAAGAGATGTAGGAAGGTGAGGGGTTTTATAGAAGTAAGGAGTAAAGTCTGGAGGGTGAAAAGTGAAAGCAATTCAATGTTTTTCCACTTGGGGAGTGGCACCTAGCTTGGGAAGAGGTGCCAATCCTTATCCCTTTTGGCTTCCTGCTTGTGTTGAGTTCCAAAGTGCAAGTACACTTTGACTTCTTGCTTTATGAGCTATCAATCATGTGGGCCCCATTCTCTCTCCTAAAAATAAAAACCGAAACACCATCAGTAATGACAAAAGAATCCTTCATATTCCTTAGTGTGAACCAATGAAATTGCAACTGATGGGTGTCCCTTGGGACACCAAACTTAACACCATTGCATCTAATAAATTGGGTTCATCATTGGGTTTTTAATGTGTTCATAAGGGTGAAATAATTCCGATTCTTTCACATTCCTTCACTTCTAACCCCTTCCAAACACATTTAAAACCAACTTTCATGCACCCACCAATTTATTAAATGCTTTCAACTTGAATGGTATTGGGCTTGCTAAGTGAGATTTGTATGGTGGTGGTCACACCAAACTTAATCTCTGGGCTTACTTTCAAATTTAATTTATTCAAATGGTTGTAAGCCTAGATTAAGTGGGTTAGTGGCCACACCAAACTTAGCTTTTTAGCTAGTTCTCAGCCCAATTACTCATCATCATTAAATATATTGATCAAATTGCACTTCCAGAGAAAAAGAAAACAAATTGAAGATTTTCCAACTTATCAAAAACTGATATTTAAACTTCCTAATCGACAAATACTTCTAGAAAGCAAGAATTTAAAGGAATAAAAATTGAACTAGAACTTCCTAAATCACAATCTTAAACTACTTCTAAGAAAGCAATAAATCAAAAGGATATAAAGTGTTGAGGTGCCTCCCAACTAGCGCTTCTTTATCGTCACTAGCTTGACGTTCTTCCTTCTTTAGTTGAGGTTGTAAGCTCACTCTTTGCTCCTCTAAAGAGTTTCCCAAGTAATGCTTGAGTCTATGGCCATTTACAGTGAAAGTTCTTTGTGTTTTGTCCTCCATGAGCTCTACATGTCCATAGGGAAATACCTTGAGGATGGTGAAAGGTCCAGACCATCGAGACTTAAGCTTCCCAGGGAAGAACTTGAGTCTTGAATTATACAGCAGCACTTTCTGACCTTCTGTGAACTCTCTCCTTGCTATCTTTTGATCATGCCACCTCTTTGTGTTTTCCTTGTAAATATTTGCATTCTCATAAGCTTGATTTCTGAATTCTTCCAACTCATTGAGTTGCATTAGCCTCCTTTCTCCAGCAGCTTGATCATCAAAATTCAACATTTTTAGAGCCCAGAATGCTCTATGTTCAAGCTCAACTGGTAAGTGACAAGCCTTACCAAACACCAATTAGTATGGAGACATCCCAATAGGTGTTTTGAAGGCTGTTCTTTAGGCCCATAAGGCATCATCCAGCTTCTTAGACCAATCCTTTCTTGAGCTTCCAATAGTTTTTTCAAGAATTCTTTTGAGCTCCCTGTTTAAAATCTTAGCTTGCCCATTGGTCTGTGGATGGTATGGAGTTACCTCTTTGTACTTCACTCCATATTTAGAGAGGAGTGCTTCAAGTTGCCTATTGTAGAAGTGTGTTCCTCCATCACTAATGAGGGCTCTAGAAACTCCAAATCGGCTGAAGATATTCTTTCTCAAGAAGTTCATCACAACCTTGTTATCATTTGTTGCTGTGGCTATGGCTTCTATCCATTTTGACACATAATCTACAGCCACTAGTATATAGTTGTTTGAGTACGAGGAGGGTAATAGCCCCATGAAATCAATCCTCCATACATCGAACAACTCCAATTCCATTATAAATTTTTGTGGCATCTCATTTTTCCTGGGTAGACTCCCAGCTCTTTGGCATTCATTGCATCTTTCTACCAAGTCTTTTGCATCCTTGAACATTGTTGGCCAGTAGAACCCACATTGTAGCACCTTGGCTGCAGTTCTTTCCCCACTAAAATAGCTTCCATATGCAGATCCATGACATTTCTAGAGTACTTTTTGCCCTTCCTCATGGGAAATACACCTTCTCAAGATCCCATTAGCACACTTTTTGAACAAATAGGGCTCATCCCAAATGTAATGTTTAGCATCTTTGATTAGCTTTCTCCTCATGTGTTTGTTGATGCTTGTTGGTAGTACTCTAATAGCCTTGAAATTAGCTATGTCTGCAAACCAAGGAGCTTCTTGGATCATCATCAACTGCTCATTAGTGAAGCTTTCATTCACTGCAAATTGGTGTGCCTCATCTCTTTTTTGTGGGATTCTTGAAAGGTGGTCAGCCACTTTGTTTTCTGCTCCACTCCTATCTTTAATTTCAATGTTAAACTCTTGGAGTAGCAGGATCCACCTTATTAGCCTGGGCTTGGACTCTTGTTTGGTAAGCAAGTATTTGAGTGTTGCATGATCAGTGAATACAATTACTTTAGAGCCAATAAGATATGATCTAAACTTATCAAACATAAAGACAATGGCAAGTAATTCCTTCTCTGTAGTGGTATAGTTCCTTTGATTCTCATTGAGGACTTTGCTGGCATAATAAATGACATGCACCAATTTGTCCCTCCTCTGTCCTAAAACAGTACCAACAGCAAAGTCAGATGCATCACACATCAACTTAAAGGGTAGATCCCAGCAAGGTGGTGCTATGATAGGTACAGAAGAAAGTTTGTTCTTAAGCTCCTCAAAGACTAGCATGCATTCTTTATCAAAAACAAAAGGTACATTAGAGATGAGCAGGTTGCTTAGAGGTTTGGCAACTTTTGAGAAATCTCTAATGAACCTCCTATAGAAGCCAACATGTCCTAGAAAACTTCTAACTACTTTGACATTGCAAAGTGGGGTAACTTTTCAATCACCTCCACTTTGGCCTTGTCCACCTCTATGCCTCTTTTCGAGATTTTGTGGCCAATAACTACCCCCTCTGTAACCATAAAGTGGTATTTTTCCCAATTCAAAATGAGGTTGGTTTCTTGGCACACTAAGGCTAAGTGGTGCAAGTAGTTAGAATATGAATCACCAAACACAGAGAAGTCATCCATAAATACTTTAATAAATCTTTCAATCAGGTCTGAAAATATGGAGAGCATGCACTTTTGGAATGTTGCAGGTGCATTGCACAATCCAAAGGGCATTCTCCTATAAGCAAAAACACCACAGGGACAGGTAAATGAGGTCTTTTCTTGATCCTTAGGATCTACAACTATTTGGTTGTAGCCAGAGTAACCGTCCAAGAAGTAATAATATTCATGTCCCGCAAGTCTTTCCAGCATCTGATCCATGAAAGGTAGGGGGAAGTGATCCTTCCTGGTGGCTTCATTAAGCTTCCTATAATCAATGCACATGCGCCAGCCGGTCACTGATCTTGTAGGTACAATAGTGATCCCTCCTTTCTTAGGGACTACTTGCACTGGGCTTACCCAAGGGCTGTCCGAGATAGGGTAAATCACCCCAGCTTGCCATAATTTCAACACCTCTTTTTGGACTACTTCATTCGTGGTTGGGTTTAGCCTTCTTTGTTACTGTCTTGAGGGCTTAGCACTTTCTTCAAGTAGGATTTTATGCATGCACATTGAAGGACTAATTCCCTTCAAGTCTGTGATAGGCCAAGGATTTACACCGGTCTAGAATTTCTCAAATCGATTTCGTAATGGTATAGTCCAATCCGATAATCGATTCTCGGATTAAATTTTAAGGAATTGGTTGTCACACCAATAAAAGTAACTGAAGTATTCAAACCTCGGGTCATCTCACAAGGAATGGGCAAACATGTGCATCAACATTGGTTAGAATTCCGGGGTTGCAAGTCATGAGCAAGAAATTAAACTAAGAGACTTAACAAGCAAGAAATCTTAAAGTGCAAGGAACTAATTCAAGTAACTAAAGCAAGATATGAGCAATTCTAAACGAATAAGAGAACATCCAATATAATTCTACTCTAAAACTAAACAAGTAACTATAACAAAGAGAAAGCAATTGGAATTTTTGGGTTTCAAATATGATTAATAGAAGTAACTCTTGGCTAGGCATAGAAATTGGGATCACTATCCTTGTCTAATAACCATATCGTGACAATTATGAGGAACCAAACTCATTAAGTTTACTTCTATACTTGAAGTATATTAAATGGCTTGGTCAACATCAATCCATAAGGTCCAACCTAGCTACCAATTGACTTAGTAGTAGGCTAGTGTCAATGGTTATCAAATTGACCACTAAGGGTTCTTAAATTATCAAATCCATTAGACCCAATTACTCAAGTTTATCCAATTCCTTTAGCCTATGCCAAGAGTAAAGAAAACTACTCCATAATCAAAGGAAATATTTCATCAAACACATGGTAAGCATTACTAAAAGACATACTCAAAATGCAATTAAATTGAAATTAAAAGGTACCCACTAACAATTATCAATGAAAAATCACTCAAACAACACAATTAATCATGGAAATCATCAATGTAACATTAACAATTCGAGATTCACAAGATTCACAAAATGGGTAGAAAATGACAATTGACAAGAAAACATAAATCTAACACAAGATCTAACAAAATTATACTAAGGAATTCAAATTAAGTAATCAAAGCTAGAAATCAACAAGATCCAATTCAGAATTCAACAAGGAAAGATCAAATCAAACTAGATCTAGAGAGGAACAAGGGTTTCTCTCTCTAGAAGAACAAAAAAAACCAAAAACTAGCTAAAATTGTGTCTAAGTGTGTAATGGATGATCCCCCCTTTTCCCCTAGAATCCTTGGGTCTTTTTCATGCAGAACCAGCTTGAATTTGAGCCTGTTGAGCCTCAAAAATCGCCAGGCACGATTTCTTTTAACGAGGTTACGTGTAGCTTGTCACGCGTACGCGTCATGCACGCGTGCGCGCCGATTGAATTTTCACGATCCACGCGTGCTCGCACAGTGCTCACACGATGTTCGCACAACTCTCGGAAAAATGCACCAGGAGTTGCGGAAGTGCAATCCATGCGTAAGCGCCATACGTGCTTAAGCGTGGATTGAAAAAAAAAAATTTTTGTTTGCCCCCTTTTTGGGGTTTTATGTACAAAAGTGTCAATGCATATGGTTCAACCATTCAATACATGAGTATGTTCCCAATTCCCAGAATTTTCGATTATGAATACAAATACATACCTTTACATCTATCCAAGTTCCCAAGTACACCCTCCCATTGAATGATACACACCCTCACTCACCCAAGCTAATCAAGGATCCAAATCCAAGGACATTCATTGTTTTTCACTCAGCGGTATTGATGTGCTCCATTTAAGAACAAAAAGGGTTTATCATGGGCTCAAAATTGGTTAGCAATGGTAGATAAAAGGGTTAAGGCCGTTTGGGAAAAGTGACTATTGAAATGATGGCCTCAATCATGTAAATGCATTCATACACAAAGTAAGGGATATATAGAATCAGACAAAGCAAGGATTGCAATTTTAAAGAGAGAATAATGCACACAAGAATCGAAAATAAGCGGTTAGAAGATATAACCACACAATAAGGCTCAAAACTCACATGCTTGTGTTCTTAGCTCAAACACTATGTTCCAAAATACATTCTTTAAGCAAGTTTATCGCAATTTTTTTTTTCAAAATTGGTAGGGTACCCTGAAAAATATAATTTCTTGGAAAAAAAACCATCACCCTAACCAAGTAGTCCTAAGAAGAAAGACTAACTAAACATGCAAGGTGTCCTAATTAACAAAACAAAAGAGAAATAAAGTCCATGGATGTTGAGAAGAGGAGATTATTACCAATGGAGATCAGTCGAACGACCTCCCCACACTTTAAGAATTAGCACGGTCCTCCATGCTACAAGCAAGGCGCAAGTGGTGGTTGGTTTTGGAACTTCCATTATCCCGTTCGCGAGTGCTTTATTCACTTAAGTACGAGGTGGATGTGGAGATCTCCGGTTCTTCCACAGAAGGAGTCATGCAACTCAGAAGCTTCTTGATGTAAGCATACCGGCGTTGGTTCCGCCGTTCATATCTATCTATCTTCTTGTGGAGGTCTTCAAGCCTTTGATGGATGTAGAAGAAGTGGTAGGAATAACCGAGGGGGCAGCTATCTCAAGGGTTTTGTGTTCCGCCAGAGGCTTGAGATATTTTCCGGTTGGGACGAAGTCGCCCTCTACCGGAATCATCGCACTCCGATCCTTAGTCTCTCGGGGAACACCCGCAGTAGCATCTAACTCTGTCACCAAGGCCAGGAAAGGTAGGTTACCCTTGTCATGAACACGACCCATGGCTTGGTGGACAAGGCGAGCAATGTTGACCGGCCGCTCTGTGACTATACACCAAACTAGTAAGGCGAGGTCCGCGGTGATCAAGGTCTCGTGGGTGCTGGAAAACACGTAATGAGACAAGATCTGGGTCCATGCTCGAGCCTCTACAGTCAGATAACGCGCAAGAATGCCCTTAGGTCAAGATCTGAGGTGCCCTCGGGTCTAAAATGTTTCTGGTTCGGTAATAACTCGGTGCACAGCATCCCAATCAAAAGGAGAATTAAAATCATCACGCTAGTGAAGGGCCTCTTGGTAACCATCTATCTTGTCCGGTATGGGTCGGACTCGGAGCACTTCTTGAATAGCTTTCTCGAAAACTGGGACTTGCTTCCGGTGCATGAAGACAGTCTGAAGAGAATATGAGAAGTAATTGGTATAGAACTCTACTACCCACGAGATTAGCTTCTTGTGGTTTCCTCATGTGAAAGCCCCATCCCCGTCGCTTAATGCGAGGTATGATAAACTGAACTACATGACCCGGAGGGTTGAGAAGGGGTTCAGAATAGTAATTCCGTGCAATCACAATGGGAAACATGAGTTCGCAATAGCGGTTGGGAAACTGAGTGGAATCTCTTGCCGGGTTGTCCTTCTCTTGGTGATCAATCTTAATGATGCTTCGCGCCTTATTAGGGAGAGGCTTGGCCTTGAGCGTATGTTGCGCTTTGGCGGTGGCTTTTTGAGGTGCTCTTTTGGAAGGCGGCTGCTTCTGTGCTTTTCCCTTGTCCTTTTTTATGCCCATCTGAAAAAGGTGAGAAAAAAGAAGACGTTAAACTCAAAGAGACTACACTTGAACCATAACATGCTACTGAGAAAGAGTGCCATAAAGAAAAGGTATCGTGCAAACATGACAGCTGTAACATGCAAGCAAGACAACTAGAGAAAACGGAGCAATGCACTAGCATGGGATGCAAGAGTGAAAAAGGCATGCAAATAAGGCACGAGAAGAATAAACTCAAGCATCGCTAACAACCCCAAATGACATATGCAAGAAAGATAAAGCACAAAGAATTCTAATATCCAATCTAGCTCTAATACATTAAGGCACACAAAAAGAATAAAGTGGAGTTGGAGCGGAGTTAAATTCAATTCTTGCAATATGATCCAAAGAAGCAAGTCATGGGTATGCACCTATGAGTGGTAAGAATGAAGTGCAAAGAGTGCAATGTGCAATGAGAAGGCAAGTGTATTGATAGAAGAGCACCAATATGAAAGCATAGTGTCATTGGCTACAATTGTGATAGGTGCAATTCAACAAATACTTGGCGTGCAACATCCAAACCATAAGCAAAATGAGTAAATGTAAAGGTTTAATACCCCCAAATAGTTATATCCAACATCAAAACAGCATCACATAATCACAATGGATTCACAAGATAACAAATTAACCCATCACAGCAAGAGGTAATAACAAATTTCATCATCCATAGAAACTAGCAAAGTAAAAGGAGAAAGCAAATAATCAAGAGAGAATTTAACAAAATGCAACTAAGAGAATTAAAAGAAAGTAAAGACATTCAATGAAGAAAGAAAAATATAAAATAAAAACAAAAAGGGTGGAAAAAGAATATGACCTTGGGTGGAGTAGAGAAGATGAGGTGCAAGTAGGAAAAAGGAGAAAAGGGAAGAGAGAGAAAAGAGGAGAGACAAAATGGGACCACCGGAAGTGGTGGTCGACGGTGGGTGAAGTCGCCGGTGGTGATGGGTGACGATCGAAACTCTGCCGGTAAAGAATGTTTACAAAAATAATCGCGTTGTAAGTATAGCTTCTAAACCGACAAGAATTCCCTTCGTACAAAAATTTTGGTTGTCACAAGTAACAAAACCCAATAAAATTTATAACCGAAGTATTTAAACCTCGAGTCGTCTTCTCAAGGAATTGCAGGGAAGTATGATTTATTATTGGTTATGGAAAAAGTATGCTTTTTGGGTTTTTGAAATAAGGAACAAGTAATTTAAATGGCGAGAAAAATAAATTAGTAATTATAAAGACTCTTGGTAAGGTATGAGAACTGGAAATCTCATCCTAGTTACCCTTATCAGGTGTGATGAGAATTGTTTATCGCTCCCACTTAGTTAACCCTTACTAAATAAAGGAAAGTCAAGTGGACTAATCAATTTGATTCTCAAGTCCTAGTCAACTCCTGTGGAAAGACTAGCTTTAGAGCGATCCAAATCAATCAGCAATTTCCAATTTTCAATCAACTGCTGAGTTTGATAACTCAAGTGTCACCAATTACTTAACCAAAACCAAAAGGAGAAAATCTACTCGAATAAAAATGCCTTAAATTGGAAGCATCAATAACATAAATAAAAGAAAGCAATCTTATATCTGAAATACCTCAAATTATATTAAATAGAATATTCAAATCTTAACATGAAGAGTTCATAAGCCAATTTGGCAACATAAGTAATTAAAAAGTGAAATAGAGCAACTAAAGTAATAGAGTAAATAAGAGTAGATAAGAGAAACAAAATTAAAAGAACATTGAACCTGGAATGAAGAAGCAATCCTAAAATTAAGACAAATCTTAAATCCTAAATCCTAAATCCTAAGAGAGAGGAGAGAGCCTCTCTCTCTCTAAAACTACATCTAAAACCTAAAATTGCATATTCTGAATGTTGTATGTTTTGTCGTTCTTGATTCCCCCATTCTCTGGCTTCTATCCTGTGTTTCTGGACTTGGATTTGGGCCGAAAAAGGGTCCAGAAATCGCTGGGGGCGACTTCTGCAATTTTCTGCACGTGGCGTCCGTCACGTGTGCGCGTGGGTCACGCGTTCGTGTCATTTGGAGTTTTTCTTTGTCACGCGTGCACGTCAATCACGCGTACGCATCAGTTGTGTTCTGCTTTAGGCACGCGTCGGCGTTGTCCACGCGTACGCGTCACTGCCATTTCGCGCTAGGCATGCATCTGCGTCGTCCACGCGTGCGCGTCGCTGCCTTTTTCCTCAAAACTCCATTTTTGCACTTTCCTTCAATTTTTGTATGTTTCCTTTCTGTCCTCTACGCCATTCCTGCCCTGTAATCTCTGAAATCACTTAACACACATATCACGGCATCGAATGGTAATAAGAGACGGTTAAACATAGGAAACTTAAGGCCAAAGAAGCGTGTTTTCAATCAAAGCACATAATTAGGAAGGCAAATGTAAAATATACGAATTCAATGAGTAAGTGTGAGTATAGTGGATATAATCCACTCAATTAAGCACAAGATGTACCACGAAATAGTGGTGCATCAAATCTCCCCACACTTAAACATTAGCATGTCCTCATGCTAAGCTCAAGAGAAACTATAAGAGTGAAGAGGAATGGTAGAAAATATGTAATGCAACCTATCTATATGAATGCAACTACATGAAAAAATCTTTCTACCTACTTGGTTAAAAGTAAAAAATCTTTTAAGAACAAATATGAAGTGGATTTCACTAATTCAAATCACAAAATAAGGTACAAGTAAACTTGCAGAAGAAAATAGCTTATGAAAGCCGGGAACAAAGAATCGAGCATCAAACCCTCGCCGAAAGTGTATACACTCTAATCACTCAAGTGTTTAAGGTTCGATCTCTCAATTCTCTACTAATCTTGCTTTCTAAGGCTTGCTCTTCATCTAACAATCAATAGAAATTTAATGCACAGATACACATATCAAGAGGTCTTTTAAGAGTTGTAATGGGGTTAGGGCCAAGGTAGGATTGTATTTGGCCAAGTGGACTAAAATCTGAATCCTTAATTAATTTAAACTTTCCACCTAACTTAAAACAATCCATGTAATTATAATGCCACATCTAACTATCCATTAACCATGTTTTCCACATATTCATGCATTCTAATTTCAAGTACAACTCATATGCATTGCTACCAACATTTACTTTGGGGGCATTTTGTCCCCTTTTATTATTTGCTCTTTTTTTCTTTTCTTTTTCTCTTTTTCTTCTTTTTTTTTATTTAGTTTTTTTTATTTTATTTTTTTCATAATTTTTCTTTCTTTTGCTTTTCTTAATGCATATGATTAAGGTATTGAATGCATGAACATATTCTCAACATTCTTTCACATTTTCAGAATATTTTAACA
>NC_029792.2:77571423-77619058 GCF_000816755.2 Arachis ipaensis
ACAAAGATCACAATTTTAGAGAGAAAAATACACACCAAAAATAAAATATTGGTTGGTAAAATGCAACCAATCAAGTAGGCTTAAAATCTCACTAGGTTGTGTGTTCGAGCTCTAAAACATGTTCCAAAATAAAATTTCTTCAAACAAGTTTTAAAAAAAAACTATAAAAAATTTATTCAAATTAGTGAAATACTCTAAAACGTTTCTTGAAAAAGTAAATATTACTTCAACCAAGTAGTAAAATATGCACAAAATGTAACAAACATGCAATCAAACATGCAAATGTGACAACTAACTACAAAGAAAATTTAAACATTGGTGTTGAAAAAGGAAGTAACTAACCCACGGAAGTTGGTATCGACCTCCCCACACTTAAAGATTGCACCGTCCTCGGTGCATGCAAAGAAGTGCAAGTGGAGGGGCTGCTACAACTGAGGCTTTTCTCCAAGGATTGTGTAGATAGACTTGTCTGTCACCCCCATGTAAACGTTTTCTGTTTCCCTTCCTCGGTGGCCAGCCTGAAAGAAGAGGAAAAAGAAGAAAAAGTAACCCAGAAATAAAGATAAGAAAATAAATAAAGTCTGGGTGGGTTAATGCCAAATAATGAGGGTCTCAATTACATGGTAGCTACAACATACAAGTGAGAAAACAATAGAAGCACATGGCATACCAGTGGTGCAAAAATTTGCAACAAAGGGGAGGAGTGTGGGTAATGAAAGACAGTATAAGTTTATATCAACGCAAGAGGAGTACAAGTAACATAAAAGATTAGCATTGATTTAAATAATACTACCCAATCAGAATAAAACAAGTCATGAAGCACCAGGATAATTTAAGAGAAGATGTAGCCGTTAAATAAGAAAATTTAACACTAACGGAAAAATAATAAATTTAGAAAAGAAAATAAAAATATGCACAAAATTAAAATGCAATGAATGAAAGTATGCAAATAAATTAAGTAAAATAGAATGAAATTGAAGAAGGATGAGAAGTTTAAAGAGATAAAGAAAAAGAAAGTAACGAAGGAGGAAGAAAGAATAAGAAAAGATAGAAGAAGGAGGAAGGAATGATAATAGAAAGATAAGTAGGATTGGAGAAGAAAAGATAGGAATTCTGGCGCTGATCTGGATAAACTGTGCGTCGCATGCGACGCGGACGCGTGGAGCACGCGTTCGCGTGATTGGCGATATTTGTAAGTGACGCAGACGCGTGGGGCACGCGTTCACGTGACTTGATCTGTGCTAGTGGCGCGACAGCAGCCTCGCGTTCGCACGACTTTCTGTTTTGTTTCTATTTTGCCAAAATTTTTAGGTGACGCGTGCGCGTGGGTGACGCGATCGCGTGAATGGCCATATTTTGAAAAACGACGCGGACGCATGGGGCACGCGATCGCGTGGTAGGGCTTGTGCTTCCAGCACCATTCCAGCCCTACTCCACCATAACTCTCCGCCATACACCTTTTTAAGTCAATTTCGCAGGGTCACGCGTGCGCATGGGCGACGCGGTCACGTGGGAGGCTCTTTTTAAGAATGACAAGGACGCGTCACGGACGCGGTCACGTAGGTATGTTTGTACCTAAGGCACGCCTCCAGCCACGCTCTCGCGTGACTCTCTGCTTCCTTTCTTCTTGTGTCCAAGGCACATATGACGCGGACGCGTCGCGTGCATTTTTTTAATGCAGAATGCAAATGCAAATGCAAGCACTATGAATGAACACTGAGAAAAAAAATAAAATAAAATAGAACTAAAAATAAAACAAAATAAAATAAAACTAAGACGAAAAAAGAACAATCATACCATGGTGGGTTGTCTCCCACCTAGCACTTTTAGTTAAAGTCCTTAAGTTGGACATTTGGTGAGTCCCTTGTTATGGTGGCTTGTGCTTGAACTCATCCAGGAATCTCCACCAATGTTTGTGATTCCAATGGCCTCCGGGATCCCAAACTAGGCGTATAAAGCCTTCAAGCAAGTCAAAGCAAGTGACAAGGCCCCAAGAGTGTTGATTGCCAGAATGAATTCTGGGGTCCCAAACCTTGCTTTTGCACCCGTCTTCTTGTTGACCATCTTTGTTCCAACTGGGTGGAAAGCAATTTAAATTCTCACTGAGGCATCCAAACAAATTCCTAGACCCATACAATTTAGTATTCTTCCAACCATGATACTTCAGCCGTGAGCTTCCTACCACAATGAACCCAGGATTGTGTTGCCAACCACTAACCATCTCCCTCTTACTCTTATAGCCAGAAAGAGCTCTAACTTACCCATACGTCTCAAGCAAAGCATATTCAAGTGAGCTAATTAAGCTTAGAGATGAGATATTTACCCACTTGAATGAAGGGATGGATGGTGATGGCTTTGGGGGAGAGGTCTCCAACAACCTTGGCAAGGTGATCTCCAGCTCCATTCCCTTGGGCTCCTCTTTGACAACTTCCACCTCTTTGCAAGCTTCTTTAATATCAACCTCTTCCTCTTGGTAGCTTTCTTCCAATTCGATCTCTTCTTCATTGTTCACCAAGGAAATGTGAGGTTGTTCTTCTTCTTCTTTAATCTCCATGTTAAGTCTAATGGGAGAGGATTCAAATGTAGATAAGAATTTATCAATGATTGAATCCATCTCTTGATCATCCCCTTGGAGGTTGTACACCCTCCTCAACAACAAATTCAAACTCCTTAGAAGGGGGCTCTATGACTGGGCTTTCCCGTGGACGTTCCGCATCTCCTTAGTCTTTGACCACTTCTTCCTCTTCAATAATTCTGGCTTCCTCCAATTGTTCCAATACAAAGTCATACTCCTTACTGTCCACCGGAGTTTCTAGTGTCTCCTTCATGCTACGTTCTTCATTAGATTCTCCACATAAAGCCATGGGAGTTCCTTGATTGCCCGAATATCGGGAAGGTAATCGATTTATTTGTTGCTCCAGTTGATGAAGGGTTGCATGAAATTGATCTACTATTTCCTTGAGGCGAGCCTGTGATTATTGGGTCGATGGATATGGACATGGTGCATATGGAAGTGATGGTTCTTGGGGGTAATTGGATTAGAATTGGGGTGAATAAGGGTTAGGGTCATATGGAGGTGAATGGTTGTAGGTGGCTTGTGAGTATGAGCGTTCAAAGCTATGTTGAGGAGGTGGCTCATTGGCATATGATGGAGCTTGCTGGTAACTGCAAGGGGGTCCACCATATCTATCATCTGGTATGCACCTCAGAATGGTTCTTAACCATAGTAATTTGGTGGAGGTGGTTTGTCACGAAGGGGTCCACCATAACTATTATCTGGGCATACATTGTAGAATGGTCATTGTCCATGGTATCTTGGAAAATGTTGTTTCCGAAAGGGTTGAACAGATCCTCGTGGCTCCTTCCATCTTTGATTATTCCGTCCTTGATGCATGTTCCTATTATAGCTTCCATTCCTTCTAACAACATTAGAACCAAACTTAAAGCTAGAAGGGTGAGAATTCATAGTAGTTAAAAAAAATAAAAATTAATAAAAATTAATGAAAAATAAACTCCTAAAACTAGAAACACTAAAAAAAAGAAACGAAAAAGCAAATATTTACAATAACCAATAATAAGGCACACTTTTGCAATTCCCCCGCAACGGCGCCATTTTGACGATCGAAACTCTGCCGGTAAAGAATGTTTATAAAAATAATCGCATTGTAAGTATAGCTTCTAAACCGACAAGAATTCCCTTCGTACAAAAATATTGGTTGTCACAAGTAACAAAACCCAATAAAATTTATAACCGAAGTATTTAAACCTCGGGTCGTCTTCTCAAGGAATTGCAGGGAAGTATGATTTATTATTGCTTATGGAAAATGTATGTTTTTGGGTTTTTGAAATAAGGAACAAGTAATTTAAATGGCGAGAAAAATAAATTAGTAATTATAAAGACTCTTGGTAAGGTATGAGAACTGAAAATCTCATTCTAGTTACCCTTATCAGGTGTGATGATAATTGTTTATCGCTCCCACTTAGTTAACCCTTACTAAATAAAGGAAAGTCAAGTGGACCAATCAATTTGATCCTCAAGTCCTAGTCAACTCCTGTGGAAAGCCTAGCTTTAGAGCGATCCAAATCAATCAGCAATTTCCAATTTTCAATCAACTGCTGAGTTTGATAACTCAAGTGTCACCAATTACATAACCAAAACCAAAAGGAGAAAATCTACTCGAATAAAAATGCCTTAAATTGGAAGCATCAATAACATAAATAAAAGAAAGCAATCTTATATTTGAAATACCTTAAATTATATTAAATAGAATATTGAAATCTTAACATGAAGAGTTTATAAGCCAATTTGGCAACATAAGTAATTAACAAGTGAAATAGAGCAACTAAAGTAATAAAGTAAATAAGAGTAGATAAGAGAAACTAAATTAAAAGAACATTGAACCTGGAATGAAGAAGCAATCCTAAAATTAAGAGAAATCCTAAATCCTAAATTCTAAATCCTAAGAGAGAGGAGAGAGCCTCTCTCTCTCTAAAACTACATCTAAAACCTAAAATTGTGTATTCTGAATGTTGTATGTTTTGTCGTTCTTGACTCCCCCATTCTCTGGCTTCTATTCTGTATTTCTGGACTTGGATTTGGGCCGAAAAAGGGTCTAGAAATCGCTAGGGGCGACTTCTGTAGTTTTCTGGAAGGCAAATGTAAAACATGCAAATTCAATGAGTAAGTGTGAGTATAGTGGATATAATCCACTCAATTAAGCACAAGATATACCACGAAATAGTGGTACATCAATGGGCAAGAGAAATGGTGAAGAGGGAAGAAGAAAGTAGAAGAAGAAGAAGAAAGGAAGAAAGAAGGAAGGAAGGGAGAAATGGTTTGAAACAGGGCGCGCTAGTTCATTATCTGCGTCGCAAGATCGATGCGCGCGTGCACACCACGCGTACGCGTGGAATGAAGGAAAGGAGAGAGGCGCGCGAGCGCCACCCATGCGTACGCGTGCGTAGGGAAGCAGGCAAGGGACGCGTACGCGTCACAGTGCGCGCAAGCGTGGAATGGCTGCACGTTTTGCGCAATGCTCGTGCAAGTCTCGGATGCCAAGTACTGAGGGAATGCATGCTGGGTGACCCACGCGGACGCGTCATGTTCCCGCACGCATGGAATGGACGATGGCAAAACGACATGTGAGCGTTAAGTGCGCGCACGAGTGACGAGGAGTTGTGCGTTTTGTGCAATGCTCGCGCAACCCTCGGGTCGAATGTACCAAGAATGGCACGCAGACCAACCGACGTGTACGCGTCATGTGCGCGTACGTGTGGATAGGTTTGGGGGCAAGGGACACGCTGGCGCGCTTCACGCGTATGCGTGAGTAGGTCCCTGCGTGTTTCGCGCATTGAGTGCGCATTGGGCGCGCAACTCTCGGGCCAGATGCCCAGACTTGCAAAAATGCAAGGGACACGCGCGCGTCCTGCAAGCTTACGCGTGCATCCGCATTTTCTCTAACTTCAACAATTCATCCATACCAAGAGTAATGAAACCTATATGAATATCCTAACAATTCAACAAAATCAACAAAGCTAGCATTCTTAAGAACTCAATAACACCAAGAATCACAAAATTCACAAGAATCTAAATCTAGAAGCAAGAAGGTATACACAAGGAAGATCTTACCACGGTGGGGTGTCTCCCACCAAGCACTTTTCTTTAACGTCCTTAAGTTGGATGGTCAGTCACTGAAGCTTCTCCTCCTCTAGGTGCATCCGTAAGCAGGAACACCTCTAGCTCCTTTGGAGACTTGTAGCCATGGTACTTCTTCACTCTATGTCCATTCACCTTGAAAGTTGCCTCGCTTCTTGATGAGCAGATAATTTATACCCTTTTTGGCATTGTTTTTACTTAGTTTTTAGTGTGTTTTAGTTACTTTTTATTATATTTTTATTAGTTTTTATTCAAAAATCACATTTGTAGACTTTACTATGCGTTTGTGTGTTTTTCTATAATTTCAGGTATTTTCTGGCTGAAATTGAAGGACCTGAGCAAAAAATCTGATTCAGAGGCTGAAAAAGGACTGCAGATGCTGTTGGATTCTGACCCTCATGCACTCAAAGTGGTTTATGGAGCTACAGAAGCCCAATTGGCGCGCTCTCAATTGTGTTGGAAAGTAGACATCCTGGGATTTCCAGCAATATATAATAGTCCATACTTTTCCTGAGATTTGATGGCCCAAACTGGCGTTCAAAGACAGCCTAAAACATCTTAGCGTAAAACGCCCAAACTGGCACCAGAATTGGAGTTAAACGCCCAAACTGGCACCAAAGCTGGCGTTTAACTCCAGGAACAGCCTATGCACATGTAAAGCTCAAGGCTCAGCCCAAGCACACACCAAGTGGGCCCCAGAAGTGGATTTTTGCACTATCTGCACTTAGTTACTCATTTTCTGTAAACCTAGGCTACTAGTTTAGTATAAAAACTACTTTTAGAGATTTTATTGGAGAACAGAAACCATCACGCTATCATAGATGATTGTTCACGTTTGGAGGCTGGCCTCACGGCCATGCCTAGACTTTTTTCACTTATTTATTTTCAACGGTGGAGTTTCTACACCCCATAGATTAAGGTGTGGAGCTCTGCTGTTCATCATGAATTAATGCAATTACTACTATTTTTCTATTCATTTCACGCCTACTTCTTCTCCAAGATATACTCTCGTACTTAATTCAGTTAAGTCAGAATGAAGGGGTGACCCGTCACAATCACCCAATCTTCGTTACTCGCTTAGCCAAGATCGAGTGCCTGACAACCACAAAGCGGTCTACATGATGTTCAACGTAGTCATTGGACGACAGCTGGAGTATATTCTCTTTGATATCTAATACACGGACTGAGTCTGTGAGATTAGTATCTTCGTGGTATAGGCTAGAACCAAATGGGCAGCCATTCCTGGGATCCGGAAAGTCTAAACCTTGTCTGTGGTATTCCGAGTAGGATCCGGGAAGGAATGACTGTGACGAGCTTCAAACCTGCGAATGCTGGGCGCAAGTGATAGTGTGCAAAAGGATTAATGGATTCTATTCCAATGCTAGCGGGAACCGACAGATGATTAGCCATACGGTAGCTGTACCTGGTATTTTTCATCCGAGACGAGAAATCCAACAGTTGATTAGCCGTGCAGAAACCGTAGAGGACCATTTTCACTGAAAGGATCTTACAGCTTGCCATGGAAGGAAGTAACGCATGGTTGGAAGAAGGCAATAGGAAAGCAGAGGTTCAGAAGTAACAGCATCTCTAGACAATTATTTGAAATTCCCACCAATGAATTACATAAGTAACTTTATCTTATTTTATGTTTTATTTATATTTTAATTATCAAAACCTCCTAACCATTTGAATCCGCCTGACTGAGATTTACAAGATGACCATAGCTTGCTTCAATCCAACAATCTCCGTGGGATCGACCCTTACTCACGTAAGATATTACTTGGACGACCTAGTGCACTTGCTGGTTAGTTGTGCGGAAATGTGAAAAGTGTGAATCACGATTTCCGTGCACCAAGTTTTTTGGCGCCGTTGCCGGGGATTGTTTGAGTTTGGACAACTGACGGTTCATCTTGTTGCTTAGATTGGGTAATTTTATTTATGCTTTTTATTTTTATTTTCAAAAAATCCAAAAAAAAAATTTTTGTGTTCTTCAGAATTTTTAAGAATGAATTCTAGAGTTTCATGAGATATGTTGAAGCCTGGCTGGCTGTGAAGCCATGTCTAATCTTTGGACTGAGGCTTCCACTTCTCATTGACATGCTTGTATGTTTTTTGCTAAAGCTTGGCTGGCTATTTGGCCATGTTTAATCTTTTGGACCAAAGCTTTCACTTAAAGCTTGGCTGGCCATTGGCCATATCTAAATCTTTTGGATTGGAGCTTTAGACTAACATTGCATGATTCGTGGGATTCTTATTAAAAATTTTGTATCCCTTTATTTTCTTTTTCCAAATAATTTTCAAAAAATAAAAAAAAAATAATAAAATCATAAAACCAAAAATATTTTGTGTTTCTTATTTGAGTCTAGTGTCAAATTTTAAGTTTGGTGTCAATTGCATCTTTTTAATTTTACTTTAAATTTTCAAAAATTCATGCATGTGTTCTTTCATGATCTTCAAGTTGTTCTTGATGATTTTCTTTGTTTGATCTTTAATTTTTCTTGTTTTGTGTCTTTTCTTGTTTTTCATATGCATTTTTGAACACATAGTGTCTAAACATTAAAAATTTTTAAGTTTGGTGCCTTGCATGTGTTTCTTTTCTTAAAAATTTTCAAAAATATGTTCTTGGTGTTCATCTTGACATTCAAAGTATTCTTTCATGCATTATTAGTTTTGATCTTAAATTTTTATGTTTTGTTTCATTTTGGTGCTTTTCTCTTTCTTCATTAATTCAAAAAAAATAAAAAATATCTTTTCCTTATTTTGCTCATAATTTTTTAAATTTTAGATTGATTTAGTCAAAACTTTTCAAAATTTGGTTTTTTCTTATTAGTCAATTCAAAATTTCAATTTAAAATTTTTATCTTTTCAAATCTTTTTAAAAATCAAATCTTTTTCATTCTTCTTTCTTATTTTTCGAAAATTCTTCAAAATTTGTTTTCAAAATCTTTTTCTTATTTTTTTTCATATTTTCGAATTTATTACTAACATTTAATATTTTGATTCAAAAGTTTCAAGTTGTTACTTGCCTATTAAGAAAGGATCAATGTTTAAATTCTAGAATCATATCTTTTAGTTTCTTGTTAGTCAAGTAATCAACTTTAATTTCAAAAATCAAATCTTTTTAATTTCCTTTTCAATTATTTTTCAAAATAGATTTCAATCATATCTTTTTCAAAACTTAATTTCAAAATCTTTTTCTAACTTCTTATCTTTTCAAAAATTGATTTTCAAATTTTTTTCAATTAACTACTTGACTTTTTGTTTGATTTTAAAAGTTTTCTATTTCAATCATATCTTTTTCAAAACCAGCTAACTACTTTTCTCTCTCTAATTTTCGAAAACCACTAACAACTTTTTCAAAATTCTTTTTAATTAACTAATTATTTTAAATTCTAATTTTATTTTATTTTCCTTCTTAAATTCGAATACTAACTAATAATTAAAATAAAAACAAAAATATTTTTCTTTTCTTTTAAATTAATTTTCAAATACTCTCTCTCTCTCTCATCTCTTTCTATTTATTTATTTAGTAACACTTCTCTTCTTCTTATAATTCGAAACCTCTCCCTCTCTCTGTGTTCGAATTCTTCTTCTCCCTTCTTCATTTTATTTCTTCTATTCTTCTACTCACAAAAAGGAATCTCTATACTGTGACATAGAGGATTCCTATTCTTTTCTGTTCTCTTCTTTTTCATATGAGCAGGAATAAGGATAAGAACATTCTTGTTGAAGCTGATCCTGAACCTGAAAGGACTCTGAAGAGGAAACTAAGAGAAGCTAAAGCACAAAACTCTGGAGAGGACCTAACAGAAATTTTCAAAAAAAAAAGAAGACATGGCAGCCGAAAATAACAACAATGGTGGAGATGCAAGGAAGATGCTTGGTGACTTTACTGCACCCACTTTTGACTTCTATGGAAGAAGCATCTCAATTCCTGCAATTGGAGCTAACAACTTTGAGCTTAAGCCTCAATTAGTTTCTCTAATGCAGTAGAATTGCAAGTTTCATGGACTTCCATTGGAAGATCCTTATCCGTTTTTAGCTGAATTCTTGCAAATCTGTGACACTGTTAAGACCAATGGGGTTAATCCTGAGGTCTACAAACTTATGCTTTTCCCCTTTGCTGTAAGAGACAGAGCTAGGACATGGTTGGACTCACAACCTAAAGAAAGCCTGGACTCTTGGGAAAAGTTGGTCAATGCTTTCTTGGCCAAATTCTTTCCACCTCAAAAGTTGAGCAAGCTTAGAGTGGAAGTCCAAACCTTCAGACAGAAGGAAGGTGAATCCCTCTATGAAGCTTGGGAAAGATACAAGCAATTGATCAGAAGGTGTCCTTCTGACATGCTTTCAGAATAAAGCATCCTGTGTATATTCTATGATGGTCTGTCTGAATTATCCAAGATGTCATTGGACCACTCTGCTAGTAGATCTCTTCATCTGAAAAAGACGACTGTAGAAGCCCAGGAACTCATTGAAATGGTTGCAAATAACCAGTTCATGTACACTTCTGAAAGAAATCCTGTGAATAATGGGACAACTCAGAAGAAAGGAGTTCTTGAGATTGATACTCTGAATGCCATATTGGCTCAGAACAAAATATTAACTCAGCAAGTCAATATGATTTCTTAGAATCTGACTGGAATGCAAGCTGCATCCACCAGTACTAAGGAAGCTTCCTCTAAAGAAGAAGCTTATGACCTTGAGAATCCTGCAATGGAAAAAGTGAATTACATGGGAGAATCCTATGGGAACACCAATAATCCTTCATGGAGAAATCACCCTAATTTCTCATGGAAGGATCAACAGAAGCCTCAACAAGGCTTCAATAATAATAATGGTGGGAGAAATAAGTTTGGCAATAGCAAACCTTTTCCATCATCTTCTGAGCAACAGACAGAGAACTCTAAATAGAGCCTCTCTGACTTAGCAACCATAATCACTGATCTATCTAAGACCACTCTCAGTTTCATGATTGAAACAAGGTCCTCCATCAGAAATTTGGAGGCACAAGTGGGTCAACTGAGTAAACGAGTTACTGAAATCCCTCATAGTACTATCCCAAGCAATACAGAAGAGAATCCAAAGAGAGAGTGCAAGGCCATAAATATACCCAACATGGCCGAAACTATAGAGGATCAAGAAACAGTGATTCCCACTGAGGAAGACCTGAATAGACGTCTACTGGCCACTAAGGAGTTCCTTATTGAGGAACCAAAGGAATCTGAGGCTCATAGAGAGACCATAGAGATTCCACTGAACTTACTGTTGCCATTCATGAGCTCTGATGAGTATTCTTCCTCTGAAGAGGATGAAGATGTTATTGAAGAGCACGTTGCTCAGTATCTAGGAGAAATCATGAAGCTGAATGCCAAGTTATTTGGTAATGAGACTTGGGAGGATGAACCTCCATTGCTCATCAATGAACTGAATACCTTGGTTCAACAAAAATTACCTCAGAAGAAACTAGATCCTGGAAAGTTCTTAATACCTTGCATCATAGGCACCATGACCTTTAAGAAGGCTCTGTGTGACCTTGGTTCAAGTATAAACCTCATGCCACTCTCTGTAATGGATAAACTGGGGATCTTTGAGGTACAAGCTGCAAGAATCTCACTAGAGATGGCAGACAATTCAAGGAAACAGGCTTATGGACTTGTAGAGGATGTCTTAGTGAAGATTGAAGGCTATTCCATCCCTGCTGACTTCATAATCCTAAACACTGGAAAGGAAGAGGATGAATCCATCATCCTTGGAAGTCCCTTCCTAGCCAGAGCAAGAGCTATGATTGATGTGGACAGAGGAGAGTTAGTCCTTCAAGTGAATGAGGACTACCTTGTGTTTCAGGCTCAAGGATCTTCTTCTGTAACCATGGAGAGAAAGCATGAAAAACTTCTCTCAATACAGAGTCAAACAGAGCCCCCACACTCAACTTCTAAGTTTGGTGCTGGGAGGCCACCATCAAGCTCTGAGTATCTGTGAAGCTCTCTAAGAGCTCACTGTCAAGCTATTGACATTAAAAAAGCGCTTATTGAGAGGCAACCCAATGTTATTTAATTATATTTACTTTAGACATTTGTTTTCCATTGTTATTTTATGTTTTCTTTAGGTTGATGATCATGTGAAGTCATAAAAACAGCTGCAGAAATAAAGCAAAATAAAAAACAGCATCAAAAACAGCATACCCTGGAGGATAGGCTTTCTGGCGTTTAAACGCCAATAAGGATAGCAGAATGGGCGTTTAACGCCCAGCCTGGCAGCATTCTGGTCGTTAAACGCTAAAAAAGGGTGTCTAGCATCTGGCTGGCGTTAAACGCCAGAAATGGCTGACAGACTGGCGTTTAACGCCAGAAAAGGGTGTCTGGCTGGGGTTAAATGCCAAGAAAGGTAGTAGAGCTGGCGTTTAACACCAGAATTGGCAAACTGTGGGCATTTGAACGCCAGAATGGTGCAAGGAACAGAATTTCTTGATACCTCAGGATCTGTGGATCCCACAGGATCCCCACCTACCCCACCTCTTCTTCTCTCCTCTTCACACCCTTCCATAACACTTTCCCCCAAATACCCTTAACCAATCCCATCATTAACTCTTCCCCAAATACCCTTCACCTATCAAATCCTACCCTCTTACCTGTATTCTCTTCACCACTCACATCCATCCATCATAAACCCCACTTACATCACCATTCAAATTCAAACCATTTTCCTCCCAAACCCACCCCTTCATGACTAAATTCCCTCTCTCTCCTACCCTATAAATACCCTCCATTACCTTCAATTTCACACATCATACACACTACTACCCCCCCTTGGCCGAAACCAACACTACCCTTTATCTCCTCAATTTCTTCTTCTTCTACTCCTTTCATTCTTCTTTTGCTCGAGGACGAGCAAACCTTTTAAGTTTGGTGTGGAAAAGGCCCTGCTTTTCTATTTTTTTCATAACCATTAATGGCACCTAAGGCCGGAGAAACCTCTAGAAAGAGGAAAGGGAAGGCAATTGCTTCCACCTCCGAGTCATGGAAGATGGAGAGATTCATCTCAAAGGTCCATCAAGACCACTTCTATAAAGTTGTGGTCAAGAAAAAGTTATTCCCGAAGTCCCCTTCACACTCAAAATGGGTGAATATCTGGAGATCCGATGTGAGATTCAAAGAAGAGGTTGGAAAGCTCTCACCAACCCAATACAACAAGTCAGAATCTTAATGGTTCAAGAGTTCTATACCAATGCATGGATCACTAAGAACCACGATCAAAGTATGAACCCGAACCCAAAGAATTGGCTCACAATGGTTCGGGGGAATTACTTGGATTTCAGTCCCGAAAATGTGAGGTTGGCATTTAATTTGCCAATGATGAGAGGAGATCCTCATCCTTTCACTAGAAGGGTCAATTTTGATCAAAGGTTGGACCAAGTCCTTAGGGACATTTGTGTGGAAGGAGCTCAATGGAAGAGAGACTCAAGAGACAAGCTGGTTCAACTGAGAAGGCTTGACCTCAAGCCCGTGGCTAGGGGATGGTTGGAGTTCATCCAACGCTCTATCATTCCTACTAGCAACCGGTACGAAGTTACAATAGACCGGGCTATCATGATCCACAGCATCATGATTGGACAGGAAGTAGAAGTTCATGAGATCATATCCCTAGAACTCTACAAGGTGGCAGATAAGCCCTCTACTTTGGCAAGGTTAGCCTTCCCTCATCTCATCTGTACCCTATGTAATTCAGCTGGACTTGTCATAGAGGAAGACATCCTCATTGATGAGGACAAGCCCATCACTAAGGATGGAGCACCAAGAGCATTTCATCCTCCTCCATGAAATTAGAGAAGACCAAAGAGCCATGAGGGAGGAGCAACATAGGTGATGACTTGCATCATCTACCCTTCTTTCTTGCATAAAGAAGACAATAAAAGAGCATAAATATCATTTGATCAGTACAATTCATGCATTATTTGATGAATATTATGGTACACTATCTTGAGATGAGTTGTGCTGAATTTCAGGTGAGAAAAGTATCAAAAAATGGGTAGAAGATAAACAAGAAGCTGGGCAGTGAAACTGGCGTGCCACTTGAAGCAAACGCCACAAAATGTACTGGCGTGGCACACCAGGAGCTGGGCGTGGCACGCCAGTACTACAGTTTAGAGAAAAAGTCCAAGCATGCGTATGGGCGTGGCATGCCAGGAACTGGGTGTGGCACTCTAGTACAAAGTTCCAGAGAGCAAAATGGAGGACACAAAAGGGGTGTGGCATGCCAGGTTGGGCGTGGCACGCCTGATCCATCAACTACTATGGGCGTGCCACTTGAGCAAATGGGTGTGGCACGCCAACTCACCATTCCAAGAAGAACCTCCACTATGGCATGCCACTTGGTATCGAAGGCGTGGCACGCTAGCTCCAAGAAGTCACTTGGGCGTGTGACGTGGCGGAAATTGGCGGATTAAGAAATTAATATAAGAGATACGTTGCAAGTATAGTTCTCAATCAACAAAAATCCGCTTATCAATTTAGAAGGGTTGTCACAAAATTAGAATTAAAATACTGGGAGTATGAATCCCAGGTCGTCTCCCAACGAGTTGCAGAAAGATGTGCTATTTTATTAATCAGATGTTTTCCAAAAGGGTTTGAGTTTGATAGACAGGAAATTAAATCAGATAATTTATTTAATTTAAATAAAAACCTTGACCGGTAGTAGATTAGTCGGAAGTCCTATCCTTGTTGGAGTTCTCCCAAGATTAATTGATAATTGAAGGTTGTTCTGCTCAGTTATCCTTTACCAGATAAAGGAAAGTCAAGCAAGTTGGAAGTCAGTTTCTATTCACAAGTTCCAATCCTCTTCCTTGGGAAGGACTAGTGTCAGTGACTAGAGGGAGACCCAATGATAAACCCAATTATAATTTTACTCTTGAGCATTCCAATTCAAGATTCTCCTTTCAACTAACTCCCAATCAAGTTATGGAACTACTCGCTCATTATGATTGTAAACTTCACAAAATAAGAAAGGAAAATAAAGGAAGACATGATAAATAATAATCAAAAAGATCAATTAAAAAATGAAAATAGTTCTTGTATTAATAAACTCTAAAAATAATCCAATAGTAATTCTGAACAAATTAAAGATATGAAAGAGAAAGTGACAAGTAAGGAAACAAACTAGAATGATGAAGTCTTGGTGGAGGTAATAACTCTTCTCAATATCCCAATCCAAAAAGCAATAAAAACAAAATCCTAAGAACTATGAATGTGTAGAGAGAAAACCTAGAGGAGGAGTAAATTCAGATCTAAAAAACAAAAATTATGCGGAATGAATGTTGTCCCTGGTCTCTGCATGTTCCCTAGCTCTAATCTTCTTTTCTGGGCCAAAAACTGGGTCAAAACATGGCCCAAAATCGCCCCCAGTGAATTCTGTAAATTCTGCAGATCGTGCATGTCACGCGATCGCGTCATCCACGCATTCGCATCATCCAGCATTTTGCCTTGCCACGCGTGCGCATCGTCAACGCATTCGCGTCACTTGTGCAGTTTCCAATCCATGCATTCGCATAAGGCACGCGAGCGCGTCACTGCGATTTCCTCTGTTTCGCGCAGTCACGTGAGCCATGCGTCCGCGTCGCTTCTCGCTGGTCATCTCGTTAATTTCTTGTGTTTCTTCCATTTTTGCAAGCCTCCTCTCCAATTTCCAAGTCATTCATGCCCTATAAAGCCTGAAACACTTAACACACAGATCACGACATCGAATGGAATAAAGGAGAATTAAAATACATAATTAAAAGTCTCTAGGAAGCAAGTTTTCAAACATAGAACAATTTTAGGAAGGAATTGTGAATACATGCAAATCATATGAATAAGTGGGTAAAGATTTGATAAAACCACACAATCAAACACAATATAAACCATAAAATAATGGTTTATCAGCATGCCACTTGAGAACCCAGGTGTGGCATGCCAAGCTTGAAGAGTTCACAAATCCATGAGCGTGCCACCTGAGCAGCATGGCGTGGCACGCTGGTACAACAATCCAGAGAAGGGGCTGAAGGCAATGGAAGACTGGGCGTGCCACTTGGTATCGAAGGCGTGGCACGCCAACCTTAGCATTTCACTATGGCGTGCCACTTGAAGGCTGAGGCGTGGCACGCCAATTACTGGAACCAAAATAAGATCATGGGCGTGGCACGCTGGTATAAGTTTCCAGAGAGGATGAAAGAGGCTAATTATAATGGGCGTGGCACTTGGAATCGAAGGCTTGGCACGCCACTCACCATTCTTCACTTAGGCGTGCCACTTGAGCAACCAGGCGTGGCACGCCAGTGTCATTCAGAGAGCAAGACGCATTGGGGCGTGCCACTTGAGTTTGTGGCGTGGCACGCCAAAAAGAGGAACCACTCACTCACAAAAGGGGCGTGGCACGCCAGACCCTGGGCGTGCCATGCTAGTTCAACTTTCTAGAGAAGCCTAGCCAAGCATAAAGCAAGGGTGTGGCACACCAGTTCAAGTTTACAGAGGCAAAGAGAAGTGAGAAAGGCAAGGAGCGTGCCACTTGAGTTCGAAGGCGTGGCACGCCAACACAAGAATTCCACTATGGCGTGCCACTCGAGTTCGAAGGCGTGGCACGCCAAGGTTGTTAGAGGGACGAGCGTGCCACTTGAAAGATTGGGCGTGGCACGCCAAGCTGGAAATGAAGGGCACGTGACACGCCAGAGAAGCGCAAGCCACACGCCAGTTGAGAAGTCACGCTTATTGAGTGTTTTCTTTTCCCTCCAAAATGTAATTTTCTTTTTTTAATTTCGTAATTCTTTTATTTTACTAGGAGTAGTATAAATAACCCCAAGGAGCTCATTTAGAGAGGGAGCTCTGTTGTACTTGATGGATTGATAATAGTGAATTTCTTCTTCTCTTCATCTTCTCTTTGATTTGCTAGAAGGAATTTCGTTCTTAATGCTTAGTGTTCAATCATCTTGGAAAAGAGATTGAATGTAATTGGGTTTCATGGGAACCTTCGAAAAGGAAACATGAAATCATGCTTAGACTCCCTTCCCACACTAGAGTAGAATCTGGGTTTTGGTGTTTGGATATGTGACATATAATCCTCCCTCTACTTGGACCTATAATGGTGTGTGGTATAATCAGGGACCAAGCATATCTCTCTTCATGAGCAATTAGACCAAGGAATTGACTATTGATCAAGATCTGAGAGATTAAGTCACCAAAGAATTGGGGCTCAATCAATCATGATTGCCAAGAGGTCAATGAGTTGCATGATTGAAGAGGATATAAGCTAGATTTGATCCAAAGAGACAACATCTCCCAATCTCAATGAGTTTCCCCATTCTTATCTATCCATTTCTGTATAGCTTACTTTTACATTCAGCAATTCCCCATTCCCATTTACATTCAAGTCATTTATGATTCTATACTTTACATTCCGCCATTTATATTCCTGCACTTTATTATTTTTCTTTATATTCTAGTCATTTACATTTATGTCATTTACAATTCCGCACTTCACAATCCTATTGATCTGCTTAACTAATTCATCAATTGATTAAAACTGCTCGAATTAGCCAATCTCTGTGGATACGATCCCACTCCACTGTGGGTTATTACTTGACGATAATTTTGGTGCGCTTGCCAAAAGAACTAATTCATCAATTTTGAATGGGGTGTGAATTAGACTCTTCAAGTTTTATGGCGCCGTTGCCGGGGATTGGCTTAAATTTGACAGTGATTAAATTGATTGGAGAGTTAGATTAAGCAATTTAAATTCCTTGTTATTTTATTTTATTTAGCACCTTTTTATTTTCTTTTATTTTGAGTTCTATTTCTTTCTTCTTTGATTATTTTTATCATCCATATTTCCACTCTTCTAACTGTTTGACTAATTGCACCACTCACACTAACAACCACTCTAACAAGAGTAATTTCTTCATTCATCTTCTTTCTTGTTTTTTTTTTTGCCTTGTTGGTTGTATGATAGGTAGAAGAAGCGGTGGTTCAACTTTCTTTGATTCTGAACCTGAGAGGACCTTCCTTAGATTAAGGAGGGAAGCAAGAGGGAAAAGAGTCGTTGGTGCTGAGAAAGAGGAAGAGTATTTTGAAACAAACATTGAGAAAAACATGGAGAACCACCATGAAGAAGAAGCTCACAACCATGCCAGAGAAGGCCCAGTAAATCATGATGGGCAAGAAAGGAGAGTCTTAGGCTCCTACATCAACCCAAACCCAGGAAATTATGGCACCAGCATCCTAAAGCCAATAATTCATGCCAATAATTTTGAGCTGAAACATCGGCTCATCACACTTGTTCAGAACAATTGCTCATATGGAGGAAGTGCCCAATAAGACCCTAATCAACATCTCAGCACATTCTTGAGGATATGTGATACTGTAAAATCCAACAGGGTACACCCCGACATCTACAAACTACTCTTGTTCCCTTTCTCACTCAGAGATAAGGCAACAAAGTGGTTGGAATCATTCCCCAAGGATAGCCTAACTACATGGGAGGAGGTCGTGAACAGATTCCTTACAAGATTTTACCCTCCATAAAGAATCAATAGGCTGAGAGCTGAGGTACAAACTTTCAGACAACAAGATGGAGAAACACTTTATGAGGCCTGGGAGAGATTCAAAGATCTGACAAGAAGATGCCCACCAAAAATGTTCAATGAATGGGTACAACTACACATCTTTTATGAGGGACTATCCTATGAAGCAAAGAAGGCTGTGGATCATTCTTCAGGAGGCTCACTCAACAAGAAGAAAATCATTGAAGAGGCCATGGATGTCATTGAGACTGTAGCTGAAAATGAATATTTCTATGCTTCAGAAAGGACTCAGAAGAAGGGAGTGCTAGAGCTCAACTCTGTAGATGCTTTGTTAGCTCAGAACAAAGCAATTGCAGCTCAAATAGTAGCTCTAACCAAAAAGATGGAGGCCAACCAAGCCTCAGTCATTCAAGACCAAACTCCTCAACAAGAAGGGAATACACCAGAACCTGAAGGTGACTAGGAACAAGCCAATTATGTGAACAATTCATCCAGACCACCATATGACCCACACTCTAAGACATATAACCTAGGTTGGAAGAACCACCCAAACTTTGGATGGAGAAATCAACAAAAGCACAACCAGGACCACAACAAGCCTTATTCATCAAATCAGCATTTCAACCACAACCCCAACCATCAAACAGGGAACCGCAAACCCTACCACAACTCACAAAACACATCATACCATAGTAACCAACCCATACACAACAACCTCAATCAAGATGTGCCATCCTCAACTATGCAACCATGTGAAATCAAGAGCAACTTTGAGAGAATGGAAGCTGCAATAGCACAACTGTCCTCACAAATTACAGGAGCAGTCTCCACCCTCATGGATAGACAAGCACAAACTGAAAGAAGGATAGACGCTAATCAAGAGGAATACAGGTCAAATCTGAAAAATCAAGGCGCAGCAATCTCAAAGTTGGAAGCACAAGTGGAGATTTTATCCAAGCAAATCCCACTTCCCACACACACATTTCCTAGTGATACCATGGCTAACCCAAGAGGGGAATGCAAAGTCAATACTCAAAGAAGTGGGAAGGTTGTAGAGGAAGGAACCCCAAGCAAAGACAAGCATGAAGAAGCTGCAGCAAAGCATGGGAACAAGGATGAAGAAGAAATCCCTACTCCACCCCCACCAAAACCAGTCTTGAAGCCTTATATGCCAAAGGCACCATACCCACAAAGACTGGGAAAAGATGGGAAGGATGGCCAGTTTTCTAAGTTCCTAGAGATCTTCAAGAGGCTTTAAATCAACATACCACTTGCTGAGGCATTAGAACAAATGCCACTCTATGATAAATTTTTGAAGGAGCTTATAACCAAAAAGAGGAACTGGGAAGCAAAAGAAACCATAATATTGACTGAAGAATGCAGTGCCATCATACAGAAGAAGCTGCCTCAAAAGCTGAAAGACCCAGGGAGTTTCCAAATTCCCTGCATCATAGGACACATGACCATTGAGAAAGCTTTGTGTGATTTAGGAGCTAGCATAAATCTTATGTCACTGACATTGATGAGAAGGATGAAGATTGAGGAAGCCAAGCCAACAAGAATGGCACTCCAATTGGCTGATAGAACATTTAAGTTTCCACATGGGGTGCTGGAAAACTTGCTAGTGAAAGTAGGAGAGTTTATTTTCCCTGCTGATTTCGTTGTGCTAGACATGGAAGAAGAGGCCAACACATCAATCATCCTAGGAAGACCATTCCTAGCTACTGCTGGAGCCATCATCGATGTGCAAAAAGGGGAACTAGTTTTGAGGTTGCATGAAGAGAAAATGGTCTTCAATGTCTTCAAAGCAATGAGCTACCCCAAGGAATCCATAGGAGAATGCATGCTGGTAGACACCATAGAATAATTAGTTCAAGAAGTCTTGGAAGAAGCACCATGTGGAGGAACCATAGAGCTGGAATAAGCACCAGATGGAGAATCACTACAAGCAACCATGGGAAACTCAATCATGCCAGCCACTACAAACAACAAAGATGCAGAGTCACCAAAACTAGAGTTAAAACCATTACCACCCAGCTTGAAATATGCATATCTGGGTGCTAACAACACCCAACCAGTGATCATAAATTCAAGTCTGAGTAAGGAACAAGAAGAGGAGCTCATCCAAGTGCTGAGACAACACAAGGATGCCATAGGCTGGACACTTGCAGATCTAAAAGGGATCAGTCATTCAATGTGTGTGCATAAGATCTTACTTGAAGAAGATGCCAAACCTTCAAGACAACAACAAAGGAGCCTGAACCCAACTATGAATGAAGTGGTTCAGAAAGAAGTGTTGAAACTATGGCAAGCAGGGGTGATCTACCCTATCTCAGACAGCCCTTGGGTAAGCCCGGTGCAAGTAGTCCCTAAGAAAGGAGGGACCACTGTTGTGGCAAATGAGAAGAATGAATTGATACCCACAAGGACAGTGACCGGATGGCATATGTGCATTGACTACCGAAAACTTAATGAAGCCACCAGGAAGGACCACTTTCTCTTACCTTTCATGGACCAAATGCTTGAAAGATTGGCAGGACATGAGTATTATTGCTTCATATATGGGTATTCGGGCTACAATCAAATTGTTGTAGACCCCACGGATCAGGAAAAAACTTCATTTACTTGTCCATATGGTGTCTTTGCTTATAGGAGAATGCCCTTTGGATTGTGCAATGCACCTGCAACATTCCAAAGATGCATGCTCTCCATTTTTTCAGACATGATTGAGAAGTTCATAGAAGTATTCATGGATGACTTCTCTGTATTTGGGAACTCATATTCTGATTGCCTATACCATCTTGCTCTTGTGCTAAAAAGGTGTCAAGAAACCAACCTAGTTTTAAACTGGGAGAAGTGCCATTTTATGGTGACCGAAGGGGTGGTTCTTGGTCACAAGATCTCAAAAGATGGCATAGAAGTGAACAAGGTAAAAGTGGAAGTAATTGAAAAATTACCTCCACCTTGCAATGTCAAAGCAATCAGAAGTTTTTGGGACACGCTGGGTTCTATAGGAGGTTTATCAAAGATTTTTCAAAGATTGCGAAACCCCTTAGCAACTTACTTGTCTCAAATACTCCCTTTATTTTTGATAGAGAGTACATGGTAGCCTTTGATGAACTTAAGAAGAAACTCTCCTCTGCACCTATTATAGCACCACCAAGCTGGGATCTTCCCTTTGAACTAATGTGTGATGCATCTGATTTTGCTGTTGGTGCTGTTCTAGGACAGAGGAAAGACAAGCTAGTACATGTTATTTACTATGCTAGAAAGGTTCTTAATGAGAATCAAAGGAACTATACCACCACGGAGAAAGAACTTTTAGCCATAGTTTTTGCTTTTGACAAGTTTAGATCATACCTCATTGGCTCAAAAGTAATTGTGTTCACTGATCATGCAGCACTCAAATACTTGCTTACCAAACAAGAATCTAAGCCCAGACTAATAAGGTGGATCCTGCTGCTCCAAGAATTTGATATTGAGATTAAAGATAGGAGCAGAGCAGAGAACAAGGTAGCTGACCACCTCTCAAGGATCCCACAAGAAGAAGAGATAGAGCAAGTAGCAGTCAATGAAAGCTTTTCTGATGAACAATTGATGATGATTCGAGTAGCCCCTTGGTTTGCAGACATAGCCAACTTCAAAGCTATTGGGGAACTACCAACCAAAATCAATAGGCACATGAGGAGGAAGCTAATTAAGGATGCCAAACACTACATCTGGGATGACTCTTATTTGTTCAAAAAGTGTGTTGATGGAATCCTAAAAAAGTGTATATCCCATGAAGAAGGGCATGAAGTATTATGGCAGTGCCATGGATCCGCATATGGAGGTCACTTCAGTGGAGAAAGAACAGTAGCAAAAGTGCTTCAATCTGGATTTTACTGGCCAACAATGTTTAAGGATGCCAAGGAAATGGTATCAAGGTGTGATGAATGCCAAAGAGCTGGTAATCAAACCAAAAAGAATGAGATGCCACAGCAATTCATACTAGAGTTGGAGCTATTTGATGTATGGGAGATTGATTTCATGGGACCCTTCCCAACTTCCTACTCAAATAACTACATATTGGTGGCTGTTGATTATGTCTCAAGATGGGTAGAAGCCATAGCCACTGCAACAAATGACAACAAGGTTGTGATAAGCTTCCTGAGAAGGAACATCTTCAGCAGATTTGGAGTTCCCAGAGCTCTCATTAGTGATGGAGGGACACACTTCTACAACAAACAACTCGAGACACTCCTTCTCAGATATGGAGTAAAGCACAAGGTGGCAACTCCATACCACCCACAGACCAACGGGCAAGCTGAAATTTCCAACAGAGAGCTGAAAAGAATCCTTGAAAAAACTGTTGGAAGCTCAAGAAAGGATTGGTCTAAGAAGCTGGATGATGCACTATGGGCCTACAGGACAGCCTATAAGACTCCTATTGGAATGTCTCCATACCAACTGGTATATGGCAAGGCTTGTCACTTACCAGTTGAACTTGAGCATAGAGCATTTTGGGCTCTAAAAATGTTAAACTATGATGAGCAAGCTGCTGGAGAAAAAAGATTAATGCAACTCAATGAGCTGGAGGAGTTTAGAAATCAAGCATATGAGAATGCAAAAATCTACAAAGAGAACACAAAAAGGTGGCATGACCAAAAGATAGCAAGAAGGGAGTTCACTGAAGGACAGAAGGTGTTGCTCTACAACTCAAGACTCAAGTTCTTCCCTGAAAAACTGAAGTCTAGATGGTCAGGACCTTTCACCATACTCAAGGTGTTTCCCCATGGTCATGTGGAGCTCATGGAGGACAAGACTCAGAGAACTTTTACCGTCAATAGCCATAGACTCAAACACTATTTGGGAGGCCCCTTAGAGGAGCAGAGAGTGAGCTACAAGCTCAACTGAAGATGAAGGAATGTCAAGCTAATGACAATAAAGAAGCGCTAGTTGGGAGGCACCCCAACACTTTATCCTTTTTGATTTAGTTACTTTTCTTAGAAGTAGTTTAAAATTTATTGCATTAGGTAGTTTAATTTTCAGTCTCACATTTATCTCACATTACCTATTAGGATTAGTTTACAATTGCAGATTAGAAGGTTTGATTTTAGCTTTGGTAGCTAGATTTTCTTTACATTTTTTTCTCTATTTCGGAATTGCAACCTGATGAAGGCATAGATCATGATGAGTGAATGGGCTAAGGACTAGCTGAATTGCTAAGTTTGGTGTGGCCTCTCACCAACTTAATCTAGGCTTACAAACAATTAATATTTTGATTTTGAAGAGTAAGCCCAAAGATTAAGTTTGGTGTGGCCACCACCAAGAATCATCTAGCAGCCCAAGTCACCCAATTTGAAAACACTTAATGCTTTAGCTAAGAACATAAACGTGGTTTAATGGTTTAGAGAAATTGGAATCAAAAGAAAATGAAAATATTGATGTTATTCCACTCTTATGAAAACATTAAATACACAATGATGAAACCAATTTATTAAAATGCCAAAGAATTAAGTTTGGTGTCCCAAGGGACACCCATCAGTTGCAATCCAATTCACTCTTGATGAGGAGGAATGTGAAGGGGTTCTTTTGTCATTACTAATGGGTTCAGTTTCATTTCAGGAGAGAAGATGGGGCCCACATGGTAAACAACTCACAAAGCAAGGAAGTCAAAGTGTACTTGTACTTTGGAACTCAACACACGCAGAAGACACAGTGAGAAAAGAGTTGGCGCCTCTTCCCACGCTAGGTGCCACTCCCCAAGTGGGAAAATATTTAACCCTTTTTAATTCCCACCACAACATTCACACACTATAAAAGCCTCACTTCCCCATCTCCTATCCCACTTCAACAACTCCCAATTACACACGAAGAGCATACAATCCTCACCTTCCTTTCTCTTTTCATCTTCTACCATCTCTTCCCCTACCTTCTTTCTTTCTTTTTCTTGATTGGCACAATCAAGTCCTAAGTTTGGTGTTGGAGCAAAACCTTGTTTTGCTTGCTCTTTCTTGCAACCCCCATTTTTTTCACTCTCAAACACACTCTCTCAACCTCATGGCACCACCAAAAAGCTCAGCCTCAAAGAAAAGAAAATCAAGGAACCAACCTCTGGATCCTCAAGCTCCTTCAATGAATACAAATTCCTCTCCACATTCAACCAAAATCAATTCTATGGTTGGGTGAGTGAGAGAGAGAGTTCATTCCAGAAGTTGGGTTTCAACTAGGGAGGAACGAGCACATTGAAATCAACATTGAAATCAACAATAGAGGATGGTCACTTCTATGCAACCCACCAAGGAAAGTGGTAGAGAGCTTGGTGAGGGAATTCTACATCAACGCAGTGCCTCAACCAGGGCAACACCATGGCTACATTAGCTATGTAAGAGAAAAATCCATTGACTACAGTCCCTCTAGCATAGAAAGAATGCTAATTGTGAAGGGGAAAAGCTCCACTCGGAGCTATGAAGAAAGAATGAAGCAGCAAGACCCTGGGTTTGATGAGATCTTGAATGAAATTTATGTGATGCATGTGTGTTGGATAAATGATAAGGATGGGATACCAAATCAATTGAGGAGAAGAGATTTGAGCCCCCAAGCTAGAGGGTGGCTAGAATTTGTGAGGAGGTCCCTAATCCCCACATCCAACACTTCAGAGGTGACCAAGGAGAGAGCTGTACTCATTTACAGCATCATGAAAGGAGAGAACATCAATGTGGGGGAGATGATTGCCAACAACATCAATAAAGTGCTGAAAAGCACCAGTGACAACACAAGGTTGGCATTCCCCAGCATTATACAGAGGCTATGTGATGAGGCTGGAGTTGAAAAGATCATTGATGAAGTGCTTGTGAACCAAGACAAGTTCATAACTGCCAAAAAAATGGCCAAGGTGGTAGCTATTCACCCACTCCACAAGGCTAGAGAACGAAGAGCTCATGCCCATGAACCACAACAACAACAAGAAGAAGAGGAGGCAGAAGAGCAACCTCAATTCCTGGCACTTCAACCACCACCACAATACCAATATCAGTAATTTCCAGAGGGATTCAACTGAGAGCAATTGCAAGGAGATGTACACCAAATGAAAGGAGATCTACACTACTTGAAGGAAGATGTCAATCAACTCAAAGAAACTCAACAACAACAATGGAGCCAAGTCAACCAAAATATTCAACAACTCCAAGGGAGTTTTGAGGATCTCAAGGAGCAGCAGGATCAAATTAATTGGGGAGAAATACAAGGCAGTTTAGGAGTGATTCTGAGACGGCAATTACAACAAATGGAGAGCCTTGCTGAATTCAGACACCTTTATGAAGCAAGAACTGTAGCCAGAGGGGAATAAGACTGCTATGCGCAAACAAAGTTAAGCTATCTATGCAATGCAGTAGCTAACATGAACCCCAACTACCCCACTTATATGCAGAAATTAGAGGAACTCAGCTCAAGGCAAGAAGAAATAACATACCAACACAAGGAGAATGTGAAATCCTACATGAGGAGGCTAGGATTTCGGAAGCCCAAGGATGCCAAAGCGCAAGAAGGTTCCTCCAAGCCAGATGAAGGTGGCTCCTCTCCCTCCAAGAAAAAGGACAAAGGGAAGGGGCCAATGAACTAAAGATGAAGCTGCTCAAGGTTGTTGAGTCCCATGGTTGACACTTTCTAATTTCTGAAATCTTGTTTAAGTTTTTGCTTTATTTACTTTTTGAATAAATAATCATGCTAGGATAGTTTATGCTTTATGCTTAGTTTTAATTTCTGTTTAAAGTCTTTATGAGTCTTTTTTTTTTGTTCAAGAAAGAAAATGCCATGTATTTCAAGTCTTCATTTCAACATAAATAAAAGTAGAGTTTGTCTCCATAAGAGTCACTGTGAGTTGTGCAAAAATAATGAGAGAGACCAAGGCCAAGAGAGATCATCAAACAAACTAAGAAATAAGAAACTAAGTGTAGAACCTTGGATAAACTAAAAAGAAAATGAGTCATGAAAGAGCAACTAGTCCTAGAAGGTATAACCAGGGAAGGCCAAAGGGTGTTCCTTGAATATCCATAGAACTAAGAGGTAGTAAGCAATAAATACCCAAGGCTCTGAGCATCAACTACTGGGATAGAAAAAGAAACATTAAAAAGCTCAAAAAGAACTAAAAGATCTTAGTAGATGCTTGTGGTGAAGATGTGTCAAGAAGAAACCTGGGCAAGTAAATTCTTAGGGGTGTCTCAACACCTAGTACCCTAAAACCAACTGGTTTGGGAGTGCTAATGGAAAGCTTAATTAAAGGGTTGTCTTGAGACAAAACACTTAGAGTCGTGGTCAAGAAAGCAAAACAACCCTTACTACTTCAAGGTGACAATCAATAGAAAGGACCGCTAAAGCCTATACCTGAAAGAACCATCAAGGATCCAAGAGCTTTTCATGACATTAAAACATTCATACATGTGTTGAACACTTAATCTTACTCTTAGTTGTATTGAAATCACTCAAAGCCAAGGCCTCAAGTTATAAAGGCTTACTCACATTGATTTGCTTGGGACAAACAAAACTTAAGTTTGGTGTTGTGATGACTTGTATCATCTACACTTCTTTCTTGCATAAAGAAGACCATAAAAGAGCATAAATCTCATCTGATCAGTACAATTCATGCATTATTTGATGAATATTATGGTACACTACTTTGAGATGAGTTGTGCTGAATTTCAGGTGAGAAAAGCATCAAAAAATGGGTAGAAGACAAACAAAAAGCTGGGCGTGTGAAACTGGCGTGCCACTTGAAGCAAACGCCACAAAATGCACTGGCGTGGCACGCCAGCAGATGGGCATGGCACGCCAGTACTAAAGTTCAGAGAAGAAGTCCAAGCATGCATATGGGCGTGGCACGCTAGTACAAAATTCCAGAGAGCAAAATGGAGGACACAAAAGGGGTGTGGCACGCCAGGTTGGGCATGGCACGCCTGATCCATCAACTACTATGGGCGTGCCACTTGAGCAAATGGGCGTAGCATGCCAACTCACCATTCCAAGAAGAACCTCCACTATGGCGTGCCACTTGGTATCGAAGGCGTGGCACGCCAGCTCCAAGAAGTCACTTGGGTGTGCCACTTGAGAACCCAGGCCTGGCACGCCAAGCTTGAAGAGTTCACAAATCCATGAGCATGCCACTTGAGCAGCATGGCGTGGCACGCTGGTACAACAATCCAGAGAAGGGGCTGAAGGCAATGGAAGACTAGGTGTGCCACTTGGTATCGAAGGCTTGGCACGCCAACCTTAGCATTTCACTATGGCGTGCCACTTGAAGGCTGAGGCGTGGCACGCCAACTACTGGAACCAAGATAAGATCATGGGCGTGGCACGCTGGTATAAGTTTCCATAGAGGATGAAGGAGGCTAATTACATGGGGCATGCCACTTGGTATCGAAGGCATGGCACGCCATTCACCATTCTTCACTTAGGCATGCCACTTGAGCGCCAGAGAAGCGCCAGCCACATGCCAGCTGAGAAGTCACACTTATTGAGTGTTTTTTTTCCCTCCAAAATGTAATTTTCTTTTTTCACTTTTGTAATTCTTTTTATTTTACTAGGAGTAGTATAAATACCCCCAAGGAGTACTGAAGAAGGGGGTTAAGCAGTCATTTTTAGATCCACTTTTACACTTCACTTTTGAGTACTTTTTGAGCTATGAGTAGCTAACTTCCCTCTCATTGAGAGAGGGAGCTCTGTTGTACTTGATGGATTGATAATAGTGAATTTCTTCTTCTCTTCATCTTCTCTTTGATTTGCTAGAAGGAATTTTGTTCTTAATTCTTAGTGTTCAATCATCTTGGAAAAGAGATTGAATGCAATTGGGTTTCATGGAAACCTTGGGAAAGGAAACATGAAATCATGCTTGGAATCCCTTCTCACACTAGAGTAGAATCTGGGTTTTGGTGTTTGGATATGTGACATATAATCCTCCCTCTACTTGGACCTATAATGGTGTGTGGTATAATCAAGGACCAATCATATCTCTCTTCATGAGCAATTAGACCAAGGAATTGGCTATTGATCAAGATCTGAGAGATTAAGTCACCAAGGGATTGGGGCTCAATCAATCATGATTGCCAAGAGGTCAATGAGTTGCATGATTGAAGAGGATATAAGCTAGATTTGTTCCCAAGAGATAACATCTCCCAATCTCAATGAATTTCTCCATTCTTATCTATCCATTTCTTTACAGCTTACTTTTACATTCAGCAATTCCCCATTCCCATTTACATTCAAGTCATTTATGATTTTGAACTTTACATTCTACCATTTATATTCCTACACTTTATTGCTTTTCTTTATATTCTAGTCATTTACATTTATGTCATTTACAATTCCGCACTTCACAATCCTATTGATCCGCTTGACTAATTCATCAATTGATTAAAACTGCTCGAATTAGCCAATCTCTGTGGATACAATCCCATTCAACTGTGGGTTATTACTTGACGATAATTTTGGTGCGCTTGCCAAAAGAACTAATTCATCAATTTTGAATGGCGTGTAAATTAGACTCATCAAAAGGCAAGGAAGAGACATAGAGGAGCTCAAGCACTCCATAATATCTTCAAGAGGAAGAACTAGCCGCCATCACTAAGGTGGACCCGTTCTTTAATTTCCTTGTTTTTATTTTTCTGTTTTTTGAAAATTATGCTTTATGTTTTGTCTATGTTTGTGTCTTTATTACATGATCATTAATGTCTAGTGTCTTTGTCTTAAAGCTATGAATGTCCTATGAATCCATCACCTTTCTTAAATGAAAAATGTTTTAATTGCAAAAGAACAAGAAGTACATGGATTTCAAATTTTATCTTGAAATTAGCTTAATTATTTTGATGTGGTGGCAATACTTCTTGTCTTCTGAATGAATGCTTGAACAGTGCATATTTTTGAATTTTGTTGTTTATGAATGTTAAAATAGTTGGCTCTTGAAAGAATAATGGAAAAAGAAAAAATGTTATTGATAATATGAAAAATCATAAAATTGATTCTTGAAGCAAGAAAAAGAAGTGAATAGAAAAAGCTTGCGAAAAAAAAGGCAAAAATAAAGAAGAAGAAAAAAAATAAAAAAAATAAAGAAAAAGAAAAAGCAAGCAGAAAAAGCCAATAGCCCTTTAAACCAAAAGGCAAGGGTAAAAAGGATCCAAGGCTTTGAGCATTAATAGATAGGAGGGCCCACAGGAATAAAATCCTGGCCTAAGCGGCTAAATCAAGCTGTCCCTAACCATGTGCTTGTGGCGTGAAGGTGTCAAGTGAAAAGCTTGAGACTGAGCAGTTAAAGTCGTGGTCCAAAGTAAAAAGAGTGTGCTTAAGAGCTCTGGACACCTCTAACTGGGGACTCTAGCAAAGCTGAGTTACAATCTGAAAAGGTTCACCCAGTTATATGTTTGTGGCATTTATGTATCTGGTGGTAATACTGAAAAACAAAATGCTTAGGATCACGGCCGAGACTTATAAAGTAGCTGTGTTCAAGAATCAACATACTAAACTAGGAAAATCAATAACACTATCTGAATTCTGAGTTCCTATGGATGCCAATCATTCTAAACTTCAAAGGATAAAGTGAGATGCCAAAACTGTTCAGAAGCAAAAAGGCAATAAGCCCCGCTCATCTAATTGGAACTAAGTTCATTGATAAGTTTGAGATTTATTGTATTTTCTCTTCTTTTTATCCTATTTTGTTTTTAGTTATTTGGGCACAAGCAACAATTTAAGTTCGGTGTTGTGATGAGCGGATAATTTATACCCTTTTTGGCATTGTTTTTACTTAGTTTTTAGTATGTTTTAGTTATTTTTTATTATATTTTTATTAGTTTTATTCAAAAATCACATTTCTGGACTTTACTATGAGTTTGTGTGTTTTTCTGTAATTTCAGGTATTTTCTAGCTGAAATTGAAGGACCTGAGCAAAAATCTTATTCAGAGGCTGAAAAAGGACTGCAGATGCTGTTGGATTCTGACCCTCCTGCACTCAAAGTGGATTTTCTGGAGCTACAAAAGTCCAATTGGCACGCTCTCAATTGAGTTGGAAAGTAGACATCCTGGGCTTTGGATCAATATATAATAGTTTATACTTTTCTCGAGATTTGATGGCCCAAACTGGCATTCAAAGACAGCCTAAAACATCTTGGCGTAAAACGCCCAAACTGGCACCATAATTGGAGTTAAACGCCCAAACTGGCACCAAAGCTGGCGTTTAACTCCAAGAAGAGCCTATGCACGTGTAAAGCTCAAGGCTCAGCCCAAGCACACACCAAGTGGGCTGCAGAAGTGAATTTCTGCACTATCTACACTTAGTTACTCATTTTCTGTAAACCTAGGCTACTAGTTTAGTATAAAAACTACTTTTAGAGATTTTATTGGAGAACAGAGACCATCATGCTATCATAGACGATTGTTCACGTTTGGAGGCTGGCCACACGGCCATGCCTATACCTTTTTCACTTATGTATTTTCAACGGTGGAGTTTCTACACCCCATAGATTAAGGTGTGGAGCTCTGCTATTCTTCATGAATTAATGCAATTACTACTGTTTTTCTATTCAATTCACGCCTACTTCTTCTCCAAGATATACTCTCGTACTTAATTCAGTTAAGTCAGAATGAAGGGGTGACCTGTGACAATCACCCAATCTTCGTTACTCGCTTAGCCAAGATCGTGTGCCTGACAATCACAAAGCAGTCTACATGATGTTCAACGTAGTCATTGGACGACAGCTGGAGTATATTCTCTTGGATATCTAATATAAGGACCGAGTCCGTGAGATTAGTATCTTCGTGGTATAGGCTAGAACCAAATGGGCAGCCATTCCTGGGATCCGAAAAGTCTAAACCTTTTCTGTGGTATTCCGAGTAGGATCCGGGAAGGAATGACTGTGACGAGCTTCAAACCTGCGAATGTTGGGCGCAAGTGACAGTGTGCAAAAGGATCAATGGATTCTATTCCGACGCTAGCAGGAACCGACAGATGATTAGCCATGGGGTAGCTGTACCTGGTATTTTTCATCTGAGATGAGAAATCCGACAGTTGATTAGCCGTGCAGAAACCGTAGAGGACCATTTTCACTGAGAGGATCTTACAGCTTGCCATGGAAGGAAGTAACGCATGGTTGGAAGAAGGCAATATGAAAGCAGAGGTTCAGAAGTAACAAAGCATCTCTAGACGCTTATCTGAAATTCCCACCAATGAATTACATAAGTAACTTTATCTTATTTTATGTTCTATTTATATTTTAATTATCAAAACCTCATAACCATTTGAATCTGCCTGACTGAGATTTACAAGATGACCATAGCTTGCTTCAAGCCGACAATCTTCGTGGGATCGACCCTTACTCACGTAAGGTATTACTTGGACGACCCAGTGCACTTGCTGGTTAGTTGTGCGGAGATGTGAAAAGTGTGAATCACGATTTCCATGCACCACTTCTAGGATCAAACAATTCCACCACTCCATAAGGCTTTACCTCCTTCACCTTGAAGGGTCCTTCCCATCTAGAACGGAGCTTTCCAGGCATGAATCTAAGCCTCGAGTTATATAGGAGAACCTCATCACCTTCTTGAAAATTCTTCCTTCGGATATGGTGATCATGAAATGCCTTAGTCTTTTCCTTGTAGATCCAGGCATTCTCATATGCCTCGTTCCTAAGACACTCAAGCTCCTCTAGTTGCAATTTTCTGGCTACACCCACCTTGTAGGCAGTCCTATACGCCCATAGTGCATCTCCCAACTGGAGGCTCCAATCCTTCCTTTGTGGATTCACCACTTTCTCCAAAATTCGCTTAATCTCCCAATTGGACACCTCCGCCTGTCCGTTGGTTTGGAGGGTGATAAGCAGTTGCAACCTTATGCAATACCCCATAGCGCTTGAGCAGTGCCACTACTTTCCTGTTGCAAAAGTGGGAACCTTGTCGCACACGATCGCTCGTGGTGACCCATAGCGGCATACAATGTTATTTCTAATGAAAGAAATCACGGTATTTGCGTCATCAAGGCGGGTAGGTATTTCTTCTACCCACTTTGATACGTAGTCAACTGCCAACAAAATATATAGATACCCACTTGAGTTGGGAAATGGTCCCATAAAGTCTATGACCCATACATCAAATATCTCACAGAAAAACATCGATTGTTGAGGCATTTCATCCCTTTGGGACGTATTTTCCGACTTCTGACATTGGTGGCACGATACACAGAATCGATTAGCATCCTTGAATAAGGTTGGCCACCAGAATCCACAATCCAACACCTTTTTAGCTGTTCGTTATGGGCTAAAGTGGCCGCCATATTCGGACGAATAGCAAGCTTCGAGAATGGGTTGGATTTTAGATTCTGGGACACATCTTTGAATTACTTGGTCCACTCCCCTCTTCCACAAGTGAGGGTCATCCCAAATGTAGTATTTGGAATCACTCCTCAACTTGTCTCTTTGGTGTTTAGAAAAGTTAGGATGGAAGATATTAGCAACCAAGTAGTTCGCCATTGGTGCAAACCAAGGAAAGCTATCCGACACAGCATGCAAACTATCAAATGGGAATGAGTCATCGATCGGAAATGGGTCATATTTCAGATTCTCAAGGCGGCTCAAATGATCCATAACCAAATTTTGAGACCCACTTTGATCCCTAATCTCAATGTCAAACTCTTGCAAGAGCAAGATCCAACGTATGAGCCTAGATTTCGACTCATTCTTTCTCAATAGGTACTTTAAAGCTACATGATCCGTATATACCACTATCTTGGACCCTAGGAAATAAGATATGAATTTGCCTAAAGCATGAACAATAGCTAGGAGTTCTTTCTCTGTAATGGTATAATTGGATTGTGCCGCATCCAATGTTTTTGAAGAATAAGCAATGATATAAGGGAGTTTACCATCGCGCTGTGCAAGCGCGGCACCTACAGCATGGTTTGATGCATCGCACATTATCTCGAATGGCTGCGTCCAGTTGGGGCCTCGCGCAATTGGTGCCGTGGTAAAAACTCTCCTTAACTCCTCAAACACACTCACACATGCACTGTCAAACTCAAAGTCCACATCCTTTAGGAGTAGGCGCGACAATGGCAAAGCAATCGTGCTGAAATCCTTGATAAAGTGCCTGTAAAATCCTGCATGCCCCAAAAAGGAATGGACCTCCCTCACAGACGAGGGGTGAGGTAAATTGGTGATAACATTGACCTTGGCCGGGTCTAAAGAAATGCCTTCATTAGTGATGAGCGGATAATTTATACGCTTTTTGGCATTGTTTTTACATAGTTTTTAGTACGATTTAGTTAGTTTTTAGTATATTTTTATTAGTTTTTAAATAAAATTCACATTTCTGGAATTTACTATGAGTTTGTGTGTTTTTCTGTGATTTCAGGTATTTTCTGGCTGAAATTGAGGGACTTGAGCAAAAATCAGATTCAGAGGTTGAAGAAGGACTACAGATGCTATTGGATTCTGACCTCCCTACACTCAAAGTGGATTTTCTGAAGCTACAGAACTTTAAATGGAGCGCTCTTAATTGCGTTGAAAAGTAGACAACCAGGGCTTTCCAACAATATATAATAGTCCATACTTTGATTAAGGATAGACGACGTAAACTGGCATTGAACGCCAGTTCCATGCTGCATTCTGGAGTCAAACGCCAGAAACAGGTTGCAAAGTGGAGTTAAACGCCAGTCTTTTATTAGTTTTATGCTATCTTAGACTTTTGTGAGGGCTGGCCATTCGGCCATGCCTGAACATTTATCACTTGTGTATTTTCAACAGTAGAGTTTCTACACACCATAGATTAAGGTGTGGAGCTCTGCTGTTCCTCAAAGATTAATGCAAAGTACTACTGTTTTTCTATTCAATTCAACTTATTCCGCTTCTAAGAAATTCATTCGCACTTCAATATGATGGATGTGATGATCGTGACAGTCATCATCATTCTCAACTTATGAACGCGTGCCTGACAACCACTTATGTTCTACCTTAGATTGAATGGATATCTCTTGGATAACTAATACAGGGGACCGAGTCCGAGTTATTAGTGTCTTCGTGGTATAAGTTAGAATCCATGGACGGCCATTCTTGAGAATCCGGAAAGTCTAAACCTTGTCTGTGGTATTCCGAGAAGGATTCAGGGATTGAATGACTGTGATGAGCTTCAAACTCGCGAGTGTTGGGCGTAGTGACTGACGCAAAAGGATCAATGGATCCTATTCCAGTATGATCGAGAACCAACAGATGATTAGCCATGCAGTGACAGCACATTGGACCATTTTCACTGAGAGGACAGGTGGCCATTAACAACGGTGATGCCTAACATACAGCTTGCCATGGAAAGGAGTATGAAGGATTGGATGAAGACAGTAGGAAAACAGAGGTTTAGAGGGACGAAAGTATCTCTATACGCTTATCTGAAATTCTCACCAATGAGTTACATAAGTACCACTATCCTATTTTATATTTTATTTATCTTTTACGTAACAATTCATAAAATCAGTTGAATCCGCCTGACTGAGATTTACAAGGTGACCATAGCTTGCTTCAAGCCGACAATCTCCGTGGGATCGACCCTTACTCACGTAAGGTTTATTACTTGGACGACCCAGTGCACTTGCTGGTTAGTTGCATGAAGTTGTGAAACAGAATTAAGAACATGAACGTGTGTATTGAGTTTTTAGCGCCGTTACCAAGGAAGGAATGATCACGATTTCGCACACCAATTAGATATTACATGTCCTAACACTATACCTTGTCTTACCATAAAGTGACATTTTTCAAAATTTAAGACAAGGTTAGTGTCAACACATCTAGCTAAGACTTTGGCCAAGTTCTCTAAGCAACAATCAAATGAAGTTCCATAAACACTGAAGTCATCCAAAAAAACTTCCAGACAATTCTCCATTAGATCGGAAAAGACACTTGTCATACACCGCTAAAAAGTAACAGGTGCATTGAGTAGCCCAAATGGCATCCTTTTGTAAGCAAAGGTGCCAAAAGGACAAGTGAATGTGGTCTTTTCCTGATCCTCAGGAGCAATGTGAATCTGGAAGTAACCAGTGAAGCCATCAAGAAAGCAATAATGGGATTTACCCGCCAATCGATCCAACATCTTATCAATAAAGGGCAAAGGGTAGTGGTCCTTCCTTGTAGCGGCGTTCAACCTTCTATAATCGATGCACACTCGCCAAGCGTTTTGCACTCTCTTGGTGACCACTTCACCATCATCCTTTTTAACCGCAGTGATGCCCGATTTCTTGGGAACAACCTGGACCGGGCTCACCCACTCACTATCAGAAATAGAATATATGATACCCGCATCAAGTATCCTAGTGACCTCCTTCTTTACCACATCAAGCATTGGTGGGGTTGAGCCTTCTTTGCGGTTGCCTAACCGGCCAAGCTCTGTCTTGGAGAAAAATACGATGCATGCACTTGCGGGGGTCAATCCCTACAATATCGGTCAAGCTCCATCCAATTGCCTTCTTGTACTTTCTTAGAACATCTAGGAGCTTTCCTTCTTCTTCTTCACTAGAAAGCTCACTAGCAATAATGATCGGAAACCTTTGGTTGTCCTCTAAGAAAGCATACTTCAAATGAGATGGAAGAGGTTTTAGTTCACTCTTGGCCTCAAGTTGAGGTTCCTTTTCATCAAGCTCCTGGAGTTCATTCTCAACAACTTTCTCTTGTTCACTCTCTTGGTCATCCGTCTCTTCAACAATAGGGTAACTTGTTGTGGTCTTTTCTTCGTACCTCTGCTACCACTTCATCGATTACATCACATCGGAGAATGGAATGTTCTTCGAGAGGGTGTTTCATGGCTTCTTCCAAATTGAACTTGATAGTCTTGTCTCCGATCTCAAAGGAATATGTGCCGGTGAAGGCATCTAGCTTGAACTTAGAGGTCTTAAGGAAGGGTCTACCAAGTAGAACGGAGGAGGCGCTTCTATTCTCTGTTGGGGGCATTTCAAGGATGTAGAAATCAACTGGAATTACCAAGTCTTTGATTGCCACAAGTACATCTTCTGCTATTCTCATCACAGTGATCACACTTTTATCGGCTGAGGCAAATTTGGCCACCGACTTCTTTAATGGAGCTAAGTTCAACCGCACAAAGATAGAAAGCAGCATGATGCTCACGCAAGCCCCTAGGTCACACATACAGTCATGAAAAGTACGCCCACCAATACAACAGGACACTAAACACGGTCCAGGGTCACCACATTTTTCTGGAATAGGCTTCATTAAGGAAGAAATTAAACTACCCAAGGATAATGTCTCCAACCTTCCTATCCTATCCTTGTGTGTACACAAGTCCTTCAAAAATTTTGCATACTTCGGAATTTGTTGAATGGCATCAAGAAGGGGTATGGTTACATCGACCTTCTTGAACACTTGAAGCATATTTAAATCAAACTCCAGAGTCTTCTTTGCTTTCTTCACCATGGACGGGAATGGGATATGAATGGATTTGTTCACTATAGCTTTCCTCTTGGATTCTTTAAGGCTTTCTTCTTCTTCTTCATGTCTTTTGTCTATCTCCTGTCCTTCATGTGGAACCTCAACAACCACTTCTTCCTCATGAATGTCTTCCATGACCCTAGGAGGTATCTCCTCCAATGTAGTTTTCGATCGTAGAGTGATGGCATTGAGACCGCCCTTTGGGTTTGGAATGGGTTGGGATGGAAGGTTAGAAGAACTTGAGGGTTGGTTGAAGTTGTTGGAGGAAGGTAGGGCTATCCTTGAGAGCAACTCTTGAATGTTGGATAATTGAGCGGTTATGGCACCAAATTGAGTCTCATGTTTCTCTACCACACCCTTAAGCCTCTCTTGCTCTTGGGTGATTGCACGGTTGGAATCTTCAATTTGGTGGGTGGAGGAGGAAGAGGGTTGGTTGGATTATTGTCTTTGATGTGGCGCTTGATACTTGGTGTAGTTGTTTTGGTTTTGATGGGAAGCTTGGTTGTGGTAATTTTGGTTGGCTTGATGGTTTTTGTTATTATGGTGGTATTGGGATGAAGATTGGTGATTGTTGTTATAGTGAGAAGAAGAGTTGTTTCATCTTTGATTTTGATTGCCCCATTGTGCATTATCCCTCCACCCTTGATTATGATTATTGCCATGAGAGTAGTTATTTTGGCCTTGAGAGGGATAGGATGGATGATTGTTGTAATTCACATTGGCTACGGCAAGGGCGTACTCCTCTTAAATTTGGTGACATTGACCGGTGTAATGCGTGGTGCTAGATAACAAACCAAAAATTCTAGGAGGGCCTTCAAGTTGAGCAACTTGGGGTGGGGCTTGGATGGAATAGAATGCTGATAAACCACTATTTTATGGTTTATCATGTGCTCAATTGAGTGGTTTTATCAAGTCTTTGCCCACTTATTCATACTAATTGCATGGTTTTACATTTTCTTTTCTAATCTTGTTTTATAATTGGAAACTTGCTTCCCAAAGTCTTTAAATTACCAAAAATTAATTCTCCTTTACCATTCGATGCCTTGATATGTGTCTTAAGTGTTTTCAGAGATTACAGGGCAGGAATGGCTCAGAGGATGGAAAGGAAGCATGCAAAAGTGGAAGGAATACAAGAAGTTGAAGAAATTGCTAACTTGTCCAGCCTGACCTCTTCGCACTCAAATGGTCATAACTTGAGCTACAGAAGTCTAAATGATGCAGTTCCCATTGCGTTGGAAAGCTAACGTCCGGGGCTTCGAAATGATATATAATATGACATAGTTGCTCTGACTATAAGTGACACGAACGCGTGATTCACGCAGACGCCTCGCAGTGACGAAAAACCAGCATGGCAGATTTGCAACCAGCGATTTCTGGGCTGTTTCTGGCCCAGTTTTCGGCCCAGAAAACACAGATTAGAGGCTATAAAGTGGAAAAATCCATTCATTCATCAATCAAACATTCAATATTCATAATTTTAGGTTTTAGATGTAGTTTTTAGAAAGAGAGGCTCCCTCCTCTCTCTTAGGTGTTAGGATTAGGATTCCTTTTAGCTTATGGTTATTTTCTTCATACCAGGTTCAATGTTCCCAACCTTAATTTAATTTCTCTTTTACTTTTATTTATTCTAGTGCTTTGATTTGTCTATCTCTCTGTTTAATTATTTATGTTGCCAATTTGACTTATGAACCCTTTATGTTAGGATTGATTTTCTTTTTTAATACACATTATTGAGGTATTTCAGATTTATGATTGCTTTCTTCCATTTATGTTATTGATGCTTTTAATTTAATTTAAGATTCATTCCCTTTTTGCTTTGGTTAAGTAATTGGTAACACTTGAGTTATCAGACTCAGCAGTTGATTGAAAATTGGGAATTGCTGATTGATTTGGATCACTCTAAAGCTAGTCTTTCCACAGGAGTTGACTAGGACTTGAGGATCAAATTGATTGGTCCACTTGACTTTCCTTTATTTAATAAGGGTTAACTAAGTGGGAGCAATAACAATTCTCATCACACCTGATAAGGATAACTAGGATGGGATTTCCAGTTCCTGTACCTTGCCAAGAGTTTTCTTTATAATTATTTATTTATTTTTCTTGCCATTTAAATTACTTGTTCCCTATTTCAAAAACCCAAAAATATACAATTTTCCACAACCAATAATAAATCATACTTCCCTACAATTCCTTGAGAGACGACTCGAGGTTTAAATACTTCGGTTACAAATTTTATTGGGTTTTGTTACTTGTGACAACCAAAATTTTTTGTGCAAAAGGATTCTCTGTTGGTTTAGAAACTATACTTACAACGTGATTATTCTTATAAAATTCTTTACCAGCAGAAGTCCGATCGGTCAAAATGGCGCCGTTGCCGGGGAATTGCAAACGTGTGCCTTATTATTGGTTATTGGAATATTTTATTTTGCTTGTTTATTTGTTTTTAATTTTTATTAGCTATTATGAGTTCTCACCCCTATCGCTTTGAGTTTGGTTCTAATATTGTTGTAAGGAATGGAAATTATAACAGGAGCATGCATCAAGGTCAAAACAATCATAGATGGACGGAGCCACGAGGATCTGATCAACCCTTTAGGTAACAACACCTTCCCAAGTACCATGGACGATGACCATTCAACAATGCATGTCGAGACAATAGTTATGGTGGATCCCTTCGTGACAACCATCACCCACCAAATTACTATGGTCAAGAGCCATTCCAGGGAGCGTACCAAGATGATGAATATGGTGGAACCCCTTACCAACAAGTCCTACCATATGCTTATGAACCACCTCCTCAACACAACTCTGGACCACCATACTCACAAGCCCCCTACTACCAAACACCATCACATGATTCTAACCCTTATCCACCATATCAACCACCATATGAGCCATACATAGATCCACCCCAATTCCAACCCAGTTACTCCCTAGGACCACCACCTCCATATACACCACATCCATATCCATCAATCCAAGAGCCTTATGATCCTACTTATGATATCTGAGTAGAACAAGATTCAAGGGATCATCTCAAGGAAACAATGGATCAATTTCAAGCAACCCTGCGTTAATTGGACCGAGCGGTAAACCGAATAGCACCCGAATCTTTCATGGCTAAAGAATCTCAACTTGAGAATAAGGAATTGAAGTGTGCAGTGCAACAAGTGGAAAAGATGGAGAGTGATGAACCACCCTCTTATCATGAACCTTTCCTCCCAAGTAATGAGTCCTCATATCCACCTCAACCTTCAATGCATGACACTCTTGGTGTTCTTCTTCAAGGGCAAAGAGAGATGAAACGGGGAGTACTAGAATTCACGACTGCCTTAACCGAGGTAGTAAATCAATTAGCTTCCCAACATCTGAGCACTCAAAGTACTCCCATGGCTACATATAGAGAATCAAAAGAAGAACGTAGCATGAACGAGACACTAGAAACTTCGGTGGACAATGAGGAACATGGCTTTGTATTGGAACAAGTGGAGGAAGCCATAATAGTTGCAGAGGAAGAAGTGGTTGAAGATTTAGGAGATGCTGAACCTCCATAGGAATCTAGAATTGTAGAGTACTCCTCCAATAAGATTGAAATTGATGTCAAGAAGGCCAGTGCACAACCTCCATGGCATATTCCTTATGAAGACTTGGATGGGATAGATCAAGAAGTAAGTTCCCTTGGTGATAAAGATCATGCATCAAGTCCTCCTACTGATAAATCTACATCTGCAAATGAACTCCTTGAATATGAAGACTCTTCTCTGATTGAGTCTGAGAATAATGTGGAAGCGGAAATCCTTAGAAAAGGGCGGACGGGAATTGAGTACGCTTTGTCAAGAACGTTGGAGACTTCTCCACCTAGGTTGTCATCTACTCCTTCACTTGAGTGGGTAAAACTTATCTCTGTTCGTCTTCCTATCCCACTTGAGTACGGTATTCTTGAAACGGATGGCCAACTCAGGAAGCTTTGTGGCATAAAGCGTAAGAGGAGTCTAGATGTAAGGGCTCAACTGGTGATAATTTGGTTAGATCTAAAAGAAGAGTTTGGTACTCTGTAGAGAATTCAGATTGCTTACCACCCGGATGGAATCATCATGTTCCACTTGAAGACAAGTGCAGAAACAAGATTTGGGATCCAAGCATACATGAGGATCCACTTTGGGAGCTCAAGACTTGTGAAGAACTCCCTCAAGGCTTGGCAAATTTACTTGAGAATAATGAAGATTATTGGAAGTCCAAGCATTGGTGGCAGTTTCAGGATGAGTTCAAGCACAAGCCTCCATGACAAAGAGCTCAACAAATGTCCAACTTAAGGACTTTAACTAAAAGTGCTAGGTGAGAGACAACCCACCATGGTATGATCGTTCCATTTCATTCTTAATTTTAGTTTACTTTATTCTATTTTTGTTTTTGTTAATGACTCTTCTCATAATCTCTGCATATAGCTGCATATAGTCTACATTCACATTTGCATTCGCATTCTACAAAAAAAAAATGCGCACGCGATGCGTAAGCGTCGCTGACGCGTCCGCATCATAGTTGCGTTCGGAAGAAAACAGAATTGAACAGAAAGTCACGCGAAAGCGTGGCTGGAGGCGTGCCTTAGGCACAAACATGCCCACGCGACCACGTCAATGACGCATCCGCGTCATTCTGAAAAAAGCCTCCCACGAGTCCGCGTCACCCACGCGAACGCGTGGCCCTGCGAAATCGACATAAAGAGTTGTATGGCAGAGAGTTATGATGGAGTGGGGCTGGAATGATGCTAGAAGCACAAGCCCTATCATGCAAACGTGTGCTCCACGCGTCCGCATCGTTTTCAAAATATGGCCATTCATGCGATCGCGTCACCCACGCGAACGCGTGACCCTAAATTTTGGCAAAATGCATTCAAAACAGAAAGTTGCACGAACGCACGGCTGCACTCGCTCCAATAGCATAAATCAGGTCATGCGATCGCGTGACCCACGCGTCCGCGTCACCTGAACTTATCACACACCACGCGATCATGTGCTCCACGCGTCCGCGTCGCATGTGACGCACAGATTATCCAGATCAGTGCCAGAATTCCTATCTTTTCTTCTCCAATCCTACATATCTTTCTATTATCATTCTTTCTTCTTTCTTCTATCTTTTCTTATTCTTTCTTCTTCCTTTCTTACTTTCTTCTTCTTCATCTCTTTACCTTCTCATCACTCTTCACTTCCATTCTATTTTATTTAATTTATTTGAATACTTTCATCCATTGTATTTTAATTTTGTGCATATTTTTATTTTCTTTTCTAAATTTATTATTTTTCCGTTGGTGTTAAATTTTCTTATTCAACCGTTGTATCTTTTCTGGTATTATTTTGGTGCTTAGTGACTTGTTTTACAATGTGGGTGATATTATTTTTCTATCAATGTCAATCTTTTATGATTCCTGTATTCCTTTTGCATTGACATGAACTTACACTGTCTTTCATTACCCGTATTCTTCCCCTTTATTGCAAATTTTTGCACTATTGATATGCCATTTGCTTCTACTATTTTCTCAATTGCATGTTGTAGCTACCATGTACTTGAGACCCTTATTATTTGGCATTAACACCCATATTTTATTTGTTTTCTTATCTCTGTTTTTGGGTTACTTCTCTTCCCTTTTTCTTTTAGGATGGCCACCAGGAAGGGAACCGAAAGACGTTTATATGGGGAGACAGACAAGTCCATCTGCACAATCTTTGGAGAAAAGCATCAGTTGGAGCAACCCGTCCACTTGTACATCTTAGCATGCACCGAGGACGGTGCAATCTTTAAGTGTGGGGAGGTCGATACCGATCTCCATGGGTTAGTTATTTTATTCTCAACACCAATAGTTTATTTTCCTTGTTAGTTGTTGCATTTGCAAGTTTGATTGCATATTTATTTGATTTTGTGCATATTTTACCACCACTTGGTTAAAGTAATATTTACTTTTTCAAAAAACTTTTTAGAGTATTTTACTAATTTAAATTAAAACTTTTTATTAAACTTGTTTGAAGAAATTTTATACTGGAACATGGTTTAGAGCTCGAACACACAAAACCTGTGAGATTTTTGAGCTTATTTGAATTGGTTGCATTTTATCAACCAACATTTTATTTTTGGTGTGTGTTGTTCTCTCTAAAATTGTGATCTTTGTCTTGCTTAATTTTATATTTCCATTATTTGATGTATACATGCACTTATATGATTGAGGCCTTTGTTTTATTGAGCTTACATACCCATATGGCCTTAACCATTCATTATCCCTTGCAAAATAATTTGAGCATATTTTACCCCTTTTATTCTTTACTTTAGCTCATCACTAACTCTAAGCAGAAAATAATAATGTCCTTAATTTGAATCCTTGGTTAGCTTATACTAGTGAGAGTGCTCATGAATTAAGTGGGAAAAATTGGGTTTGGAAACATTTGGTTTAAGAATTGGGTGTTATATATCTTTATGAAAATGTGAAAGAAATGTTTAGGACATGTTCATGCATTCAATAATTTAATCACATGCATTGAAAAAAAAAAGGGAAAAGAAAAATAAAGGAAAAAAAGAAAAAAAAAAGAGCAAATAATAAAAGGGGACAAAATGCCCCAAAGTAAATGGTGAAAGTAATGCATATGTACTGTACTCGAAATTAGGATGCATGAATATGTGGAAAACATGGTTAATGGATAGTTAGATGTGGTATTATGATTACATGGATTGTCTATGTAACAACCCTGATTTTCGAGTATGTGAGATCTTTTCCGAAGGCACGGAATCCTCTGGAAGATCAGTAAGGGGAAAACCTCTGATATATCATCAAGTATCTCAATCCTCATTGTCATTATGTCATCTTTAAGATAGAACCTTTTATGAGGCAATCTCAATAATGCAGTCACGAAGAACCTAGTTTTTGAACCATATCGGTTAGGAGTTTTTATTCGGTTTTTCGTAAATAGTCTCAGTTTGACAAACCGGACCCGATTTATGAGAGAAGAGAGATAATAGGATGATATTATCATTATATGAGTATTATAAGCTTCTTTAATGATATTATAAGGTTACCTGGTCAGTTTTAGTTAAAAACAGAAAACCGGTTTAACCGGGTTCACAATTTACTGGTGCAGCTTAGCACCGGCACTCTCTGATGACTTTAGCAATGCTAAGGCCTCATTATACATGTTTTATTCTCATAATAAATATGTTACTTGTGTCATTTATGCTAGTATCTCAGAAAATAATTTTTAGAGATGTTTTTACGTGTGTTCCGATACACCTAGTTTTAGTAGTTATACACCTGAGATATTTTAATATTATTTTAATCCACCTCCAAGCAAACCAATCACAACTCACCCTACACCCCCAAAACCCTCAAGGCTGGCTCATTTTCACTTTGTGGCCGAAAATAGGTAGAGAGAAAAAGAGAGAAAAGTTCTTAGTTCCAAATCTTCAAAGCTTGATTTCTGCTGAACTAAAACTCAAATCAAAATTCTAATCCGAACAAAATGATCCTCTCTTCTTTCTCTACATGATCATATGACTTATCAAGGCTGGAATCAAAGTGATTTGGCTGCACCATCTCTCTTTTGATTTGGTTTCAAGGAAACATGCTTAAATATGTGTTTTCTTGATGTGATTTAGGAGAAAAAAGTGCTTAAGGACCACCTGAAAGTTAAATTGAATTAGGAGCAGCAAAACCAGGTAGGGTGTCACGAAATTAATCTTGATTATTTGTGTTTGAGTTGTGTGAATGTTGTATAAATTGGCTGTGCTAAAAATTGGTTGCATATATGATTGATTCTTGGTGAAAATTTGGTGAAATTTTGATGAAATTTGATGAAATTCAAGTTTTAAAGTTCATGTTCTTGGGCAGCTGGAAAAACGAAACCCTAAGCTTAAATTGAGGTTCAATTTGTGTTGAAATCATGTAGAAAAGATGGGGTTTTAATGGCTGCTAATTTATTATGAATTATAGTAAAAATTGGTTGCTGAAAAGACTGAAAAACGGGTAAAAACAGAGAAGAAATCTGAAGAATTTATGAAGAATATGAAGAACACTTTGAGTGTGATGAGGAACAATGAAGAACACCTTTTTGATTCATAAAAGGGCAAGGAAGTAATTAATTTGGTGTTTGGGGGTTATTTGGTAATTTCTGAAAGTTAGGGTAGTAAAAGTAGAAATATTAAAAGTTATGGGTGGTAAAAAGTAAATTTTAAAGGTTAAAAGTAAAAGTATGTTAATTTTTAAAAATTTAATGATAAAATAATAAAAAAATAATAAAATAATGCAGAAAATGCAGTTTTCTGTAAAAGCTTTAGAAAGATAACTTTAAGTGCAGAATCTCATAATTACCTTCATAAAACACTTAGGGAGTGGTAAGAACATATTAGTGAGGCAAAGATAAAGGAAAGATAAAAAGTTAAAGAAAAGATAAAAACCAAAGAAAAGTCTGTAAAGTTTTAATGACAGAAAAACAGACAGAGATTAGTGAACAAACTAGGGCAACATAGTTAGTTCTTGAGTTCCGACTAGGGTTAGGTATAATATGAAAAGTTAAACTGTTTCAGTATAGACTTAATGAACCTATACTTGGAACAGACTAACTATTCATACCGAAATTTACATAAGCTTTAAATACATACGTTAAATAGAGAAATCAAAGCAGAGTAAAGAAACATAGAGAACAGAGTAACCAGAGAAGAATAAAAGGATACAGAGAAAAGAGTAATCAGAACAAAGTAAAAAGACAAAGAGAAAAGAGTAATATGATAAAGACAAATGGTTTGAGTTAAGATGTTGCAAAAGTAAAAGCTGTAGAGTTTGTATAGCATGATTGAACAGAGGAAGAAAGAGGTACTGCATAAGAATGTGAAAGTGATGATGAATAATGAGAATGTTAATGAATGATGATAATGAGAATGATTATGTAAGAATCTGCTGCAGAGAGGCAGTCAGATAGATGGTGGTACGACCACTGAGAATGCTTTCCTGGGATACCTTGCTATAATGCTTTGCTGTAAGACAGAAGTTGCTTACAGAGGTATCGAGATGAGTGTGCTCCTATAAGACAGAGGTTACTTACAGTGAGTGTGTTGTTGCTCCTGTAAGACAGAGGTTGCTTACAGTGGGTGTGTTGCTGCTCCTGTAAGACAGAGGCTGCTTACAGTGAGTATGTTGTTGCTCTTGTAAGACAGAGGTTGCTTACAGTGAGTCTGTTGGGCGTATATCGGCTAATAAGTGCCGCCCTGCAAGACAAAGGTTGCTTGCAGTGGATACCCTGCAAGACAAAGGTTGCTTGTGGTGGATATTGCCAACAGGAAAGCCTTATCCAGACAGCGGTTGCTGGGTAACGTCGGGAGCGGGTATGTAACCGACAGATGAGCTCATTACCTGCACTAGGGCTAGACATGCATCATACTTGGCTGTGCATTTTCCTCTGTTATGATTGTTGTATGAATGTATGCTTTCCTTGTTTGTATTCTATTCTCTGTGACTGTGTTGTATTTTCTTGTATTTTTCTGTTTGTGTTCTGTTTTCTATTTTCTCTATTTCCTCTATTTATATGTATCTTCTATTTACTACTTCTTGTATTCTGCTATTTGTCTGCTAAACAACACGGAATTAATGAACTTAACTAATAACCCTGACCCTACTAAGAACTCCCAAGTTCTTACCCCTTCTCTCTCCCCTCCCCCTTCAGATGGAAGCTTGGGTACACTTCCGTAGTTTGTTGATGACCGTTCACAAAGAGGATTCCGCTCTAGGTAGTCTTCTGAGTCTAGGGTGAATCCCGTTCTCTGTTCATATGTATATACAGTGAGACCAGCCAACATCTGCACCCCGTTTGTACGCGAACTTTAACCTAAATCCTATGTACGAGACTCTTGTTATGTGGCTACTTGATGAGGTACTGGAGTGATGTCATATGGCAATATCTGATCGTGCAGAGGAGTAGAAGATGATGTTCCATCTTTTGATGATGTTTCACCTGACTTGAGTTTTGAAGACTTAGAACATACTTTCCCTCGCTTTAGTAGTTTAGACAGACTAGGTGAGTATAGAGTCTAGGCTAGCCTGGGTTCCAGCTTAGGGACTTCTTGAACAAGTCAGGACCTGGGATGTTGTATGTATATATATATATATATATATATATATTATTTAGCTATATCTAGGGGTGTTCTAACTAAAAGGCTATACTCAGGCTATACTCTAATAAAGCTGGATCACGGAATGTTATCAACTGCTTGAGATGTATTTATGTGTGGTTGTTTATAACCGTTTTATCTATTATTATTTGTGAATTGCTTATGAATGATTCTATTTATTAATCCAAAAGTTTTAAAAAAAAAAGTACCTCGCAAATTAACTACGTTTTTAACAATAACTCAGGCTCATACAATAAATAATAGATAATAATTAGGAAGACAAGTTGGTAGCGCTCAGTTTCTAGTATGATCATGACGTACCAGAAATTGGGTCGTTACAGTCTAAGTTAGGTGGAAAGTTTAAGTTAATTAAGGATTTAGATTTTAGTCCACTTGGCCAAATACAATCCTACCTTGACCCTAACCCCATTACAACCCTTAAAAGACCTCTTGATATGTGTATATGTGCATTAAATTTTTGTTGATTGGTAGAAGAAAAGTGGTGCACGAAATTACAATCACACTTTTGCAACTCCGCACAACTAACCAGCAAGTGCACTGGGTCGTCCAAGTAATACCTTACGTGAGTAAGGGTCGATTCCACGGAGATTGTCGGCTTGAAGCAAGCTATGGTTATCTTGTAACTCTTAGTCAGGATATCAATAATTCTCATATTTAATTGTAAAAAGTAAAAGAACATGAAATAAATACTTGTTTTGCAGTAATGGAGAACAGGTTGAGGTTTTGGAGATGCTCTGTCCCCTGAATCTCTGCTTTCCTACTATCTTCTTCTTCACACACGCAAGGCTCCTTCCATGGCAAGCTTTATGTTGGGCATCACCGTTGTCAATGGCT
>NC_029792.2:77619134-77664243 GCF_000816755.2 Arachis ipaensis
TCGGTTCTCGATCATGTTGGAATAGGATCCATTGATCCTTTTGCGTCTGTCACACGCCCAACACTCGCGAGTTTAAAGCTCGTCACAGTCATCCCTTCCCAGATCCTACTCAGAATACCACAAACAAGGTTTAGACTTTCCGGACCTCAGAAATGGCCACCAATAATTCTAGCCTATACCACGAAGGTTCTAATCTTAGATTAAAAATCCAAGAGATACACATTCAAGCTTGATTGCATGTAGAACAGAAGTGGTTGTCAGGCACGTGTTCATAGGTGAGAATGATGATGAGTGTCACGGATCATCACATTCATTAGGTTGAAGTGCGAATGAATATCTTAGAATAGAAGCAAGCGTGATAGAATGAAAAACAGTAGTAATGGCATTAATTCATCAAAACACAGCAGAGCTCCTCACCCCCAACAATGGTGTTCAGAGACTCATGCCATAGAAGATACAATATGAAATGTGTAAAGTGTCATGAGGTACAAAATGAATCACTAAAAGTGGTTTTTATAATCAACTAGTGACCTAGGGTTACAGAAAATGAGTAAGCTAGGGTGTTTAGTGTAAAAATCCACTTCCGGGGCCCACTTGGTGTGTGCTTGGGCTGAGAATTGAAGCTTTCATGTGTAGAGACTTTTCTTGGAGTTAAACGCCAGCTTTTGTGCCAGTTTGGGCGTTTAACTCCAGCTTTTATGCCAGTTCTGGCATTTTGACGCTAGAATTTCTATGCTGAATTGGAACGCCAGTTTAGGCCATCAAATCTCAGGAAAAGTATAGACTATTATATATTGTTGGAAAGCCCAGAATGTCTACCTTCCAACGCAATTGAGAGCGTGCCAATTGGGCTTCTGTAGCTCCAGAAAATCCACTTCGAGTGTAGGGAGGTCAGAATCTAACAGCATCTGCAGTCCTTTTTCAGCCTCTGAATCAGATTTTTGCTCAGGTCCCTCAATTTCAGCCAGAAAATACCTGAAATCACAGAAAAACACACAAACTCATAGTAAAGTCCAGAAAAGTGAATTTTAATTAAAAATTAATAAAAATATAATAAAAACTAACTAAAATATACTAAAAACATACTGAAAATAATGCCAAAAGGCGTATAAATTACCCGCTCATCACAACACCAAACTTAAATTGTTGCTTGTCCCCAAGCAACTGAAAATCAAATAGGATAAAAAGAAGAGAATATACAATGAATTCCAAAAACATCTATGAAGATCAGTCTTAATTTGATGAGCGGGGCTATTAGCTTTTTGCTTCTGAACAGTTTTGGCATCTCACTTTTTCCTTTGAAGTTCAGAATGATTGGCATCTATAGGAACTCAGAATTCAGATAGTGTTATTGATTCTCCTAGTTAAGTGTGTTGATTCTTGAACAAAGCTACTTTATGAGTCTTGGCCATGACCCTAAGCATTTTGTTTTCCAGTATTACCACCGGATACATAAATGCCACAGACACATAACTGGGTGAACCTTTTCAGATTATGACTCAGCTTTGCTAGAGTCCCCAATTAGAGGTGTCCAGAGCTCTTAAGCACACTCTTTTTTCTTTGGACCATGACTTTAACCGCTCAGTCTCAAGTTTTCACTTGACACCTTCACGCCACAAGCACATGGTTAGGGACAGCTTGGTTTAGCCGCTTAGGCCAGGATTTTATTCCTGTGGGCCCTCCTATCCACTGATGCTCAAAGCCTTGGATCCTTTTTATTTTACCCTTGCCTTTTGGTTTAAAGGGCTATTGGCTTTTTCTGCTTGCTTTTTCTTTTTCTTCTTCTCTTTTTTTTCTTTTCTTCTCTCTTTTTTTTGCCTTTTTTTTCGCATATATTTTTTTCTGTAAGCTTTTCACTGCTTTTTCTTGCTTCAAGAATCATTTTAATGATTTTTCAGATTATCAATAACATTTCTCCTTTTCCATTATTCTTTCAAGAGCCAACAATTTTAACATTCATAAACAACAAATTCAAAAATATGCATTGTTCAAGCATTCATTCAGAAAGACAAAAAGTATTGCCACCACATCAAAATAATTAATCTGTTTTAAAATTTGAAATTCATGTACTTCTTTTTCTTTTGTATTTAAAAACACTTTTTATTTAAGAAAGGTGATGGATTCATAGGACATTCATGGCTTTAAGACATAAACTTTAAATTTTATTAATCATGGAACGAAAATAAGACTCAAAAATAAATATAAGAGCAAACCAATAATAATAGAAGACAGAAAATTAAAAACAGAAAAATAAATGACTCTTAAAATAGATTCCTAATAATAGAGATTATCACAGAGTTAGGACTCAACAACCTTGATTTTGAGCAGTGGATGCTCCTTCAGTCTGTGGGGTATTTGGTCCTTCAAGGGAGAGCTTCTGGTGCTTCAGCTCCTGTAGCTCACGCCCCTGCTTCTCCTGTTCCTTCAGCAGCTTGCAGAGCATGCAGTTTTGATTCTGCTGTTCTTCCTTAAGTTGATCCACAGCTTCTTATAGCTTAGTGACAGATACTTCTAGGCGGGTCCAGTAGTCAATTTCAGGGATTTCTGGGAGGAACTCCTGCGCCCTCCTTTTGATGGAGTTGTCTTGCACTTGTCCTTCCATTGACTTCTTGGTGATTGGGTGTTCGATTGGGATGAATTCATCTACTCCCATCCTCACCCCAGCATCTTTACATAGCAGAGAAATTAAGCTTGGATAGGCCAATTTGGCTTCAGTGGAGTTCTTGTTTGCAATTGTGTAAATCTCACAAGAAATCAGATGATGAATCTCCATTTCTTTTCCCAGCATGATACAATGAATCATCACTGCTCTTTTGACAGTGACCTCAGAGCGGTTGCTAGTGAACAATATAGAACGCCCAATGAAGTCCAACCAGCCTCTTGCGACTGGTTTGAGATCTCCCCTCTTGAGTTGGTTTGGGACACCTTTTGAATTGGTTATCCACTTAGTTCCAGGGAGGCATATGTCCTCTAGAACTTGATCCAACCCCTTATCTACTCTCACCATTCTCCTATTAAAGGATTCTGGATCATCTTGTAGTTGAGGTAGTTTGAAGACCTCTCTTATTTTGTCCAGATAGAAGTAAATAAGCCTCCCTCTGACCATAGTTCGGTAGGTGTGAAAGGCGGTTCCAGTTATTCTCTGCTTATCTGTTAGCCACAGATTTGAGTAGAATTCCTGAACCATATTTCTTCCAACCTTTGTTTCAGGATTAGCTAGAATTTCTCATCCTCTGTTTCGAATTTGCTCTTGGATCTCCGGATATTCATCTTCTTTCAGATTGACTTTAACTTCTGGGATCACTGACCTCAGACCCATTATTTTGTGGTAATGGTCTGCATGTTCTTTGGTTAAGAACCTCTCTTGATTCCAAAGACTCTTTGGAGTATTCTCTTTCTTGCCTCTTGAATTGGTTTGTTTTCCTTTAGGAGCCATGATCTTGATGAGTCTTAGCTCAGTGATCACGGAAAAATACACTAAACTTAGAGGTTTGCTTGCCCTCAAGCAAAAGAAAGGAAAGGGGAGAGAGAGGATTAGAAGCAAATTCGAATGGCAGAGAGGAGGGGATGGCCGAATGTGTATTTATAAGAGGAGGGGATGGGTTTCAAAAATTTTAAAAGAGATATGACATAGAGATATGATTGGTGGAAGAAAATAAAATCATGATATGAAAAAGATGAGATTTTTAATTGAAAAATATATAAAGAGGTTAAATATGAAAATTTTGGTTATGCTTCTGAGAAATAAGAGATGATATGATGAGTTTGAAAAGATTTGGAAAGAAATTGAAAAGATACTTGAGTTTTTTTGAAGAAGATTTGGGAAGGATTTGAAAGTAATTTGAAAAGAAATTTAGAAAAGTGTTGAATTTTTGAAAATTGAGGATGAATGATGCAAGTTTGAAACATGTTTATGCAGAAAATTATGAGTCAAAACATGAAAATTTGAAAAATTTTGAAGTGGAAAACAAAATCTCCTTCCGCTGCCTTTCTGGCGTTAAACGCCTAGAATGGTATCCATTCTGGCGTTTAACGCCCATATGTTGGCCATTGTGGGCGTTTAACGCCCAGCCAGGTACCCTGGCTGGCGTTAAACGCCAGAAATCCTTTGCTACTAGGCGTTTTTCTGAACACCCAGAATGCTGCAATTCTGGCGTTAAACGCCCAGAATGGTACCCATTCTGGCGTTTAACGCCCAAAATGGTACCCATTCTAGCGTTTAGCACTCAAAATGCTCCTTACTGGCGTTTTCTATCCAGTGAGCTCATTTTCTCTACTTTTTTGCGCTGAATCCTTCTGTAACTCTGTGAATTCCTTCAATTTTGATGATTAATCTTTGAAGAAAATTTATTTCAACTTTTGCAAGTATTACTTAAAATAAATAACTTGCTAATGGCTGGGTTGCCTCCCAGCAAGTGCTTCTTTATTGTCTTTAGCTGGACCTTGACTGAGCTTTATTCAAGCCTCAGTTTTGAGCATTCTTGCTCAAAATTGCTTTCAAGATAATGTTTGATTCTCTATCCATTAACAATGAACTTTTAATCAGAGTCAAAATCCTGAAGCTCAACATATCCATATGGTGACACACCTGTAATCACATATGGTCCCCTCCACCTGGATTTTAATTTCCCGGGAATAGTCTGAGCCTAGAGTTAAACAACAGCACCTTCTGTCCTGGTTCAAAGACTCTAGATGACAGTTTCTTGTCATGCCACCTTTTTGCTTTCTCCTTATAAATTTTTGCATTTTCAAAAGCATTGAGTCTGAATTCCTCTAGCTCATTCAGCTGGAGCAGTCTTTTCTCTCCAACTAACTTAGCATCCAGGTTTAGGAATCTGGTTGTCCAGTAGACTTTATGTTCTAGTTCAATAGGCAGATGACAGGCCTTGCCATATACCAGCTGGTATGGAGAGGTTCCTATAAGAGTCTTGAATGATGTTCTGTATGCCCACAGAGCATCATCCAAGCTTTTTGCCCAATCCTTTCTATGGGCAATTATAGTTTGTTCCAGGATTCTCTTTAGTTCTCTATTAGAGACTTCAGCCTACCGATTTGTCTGTGGATGATACGGAGTTGCCACTTTGTGGCTAATTCCATATCTGACCATAGCAAAGTAAAGCTGTTTATTGCAAAAATGAGTGCCCCCATCACTGATTAGTACTCTGGGAACACCAAATCTGCTGAAAATATATTTCTGGAGGAACTTCAGCATAGTCTTAGTAACATTAGTGGGTGTGGCAATTGCTTCTACCCATTTAGATACGTCATCCACTGCCACCAGAATGTAAGTGTTTGAGTATGATGGTGGAAAAGGACCCATGAAGTCAATACCCCATACATCAAACAACTCAATCTCTAAGATCCCTTATTGAGGCATGGCATAACCATGAGGTAAGTTACCAGCTCTTTGGCAACTGTCACAGTTACGCACAAACTCTCGGGCATCTTTATAGATATTAGGCCAGTAGAAGCCACATTGGAGACCTTAGTGGCTATTCGCTCACCTCCGAAATGTCCTCCATACTGTGATCCATGGCAATGCCATAGGATCTTCAATGCCTCTTCTCTAGGTACTCATCTGCGGATCATTCCATCTGCACATCTCTTAAAGAGGTATGGCTCATCCCATAGGTAGTACTTTGCATCAAAAATTAGTTTTTTTTCTTTGTACCATACTGTACTCATTGGGTATGAAGCTCACAGCTTTATAATTTGCAATGTCCGCAAACCATGGTGCCTCTTGAATGGCAAAGAGTTGCTCATCCGGAAAGGTCTCAGAGATCTCAGCAGGAGGAAGGGACGCCCCTGCTACTGGTTCTATTCGGGATAGGTGATCAGCTACCTGGTTCTCTGTCCCTTTTCTGTCTCTTATTTCTATATCAAACTCTTGCAGAAGCAACACCCATCTTATGAGCCTGGGTTTTGAATCCTGCTTTGTGACTAGGTATTTAAGAGCAGCATAGTCAGTATACACAATCACTTTTGAACATACTAAATAGGATCTAAACTTGTCAATGGCATAAACCACTGCAAGTAACTCTTTTTTTGTGGTTGTGTAATTCTTCTGTGCATCATTTAAAACATGGCTAGCAAAGTAAATGACGTACAGAAGCTTGTTATGCCTCTGTCCCAACACTGCACCAATGGCATGGCCACTGGCATCAGACATTAGTTCGAATGGTAATGTCCAGTCTGGTGCAGAGATGACTGGTGCTGTTACCAGCTTAGCTTTCAGGGTTTCAAACGCCTGCAGACACTCTGTGTCAAACACAAATGGCGTGTCAGCAGCTAGCAGATTGCTCAGAGGATTTGCAATTTTTAAAAAATCCTTTATAAACCTCCTGTAGAATCCTGCATGTCCTAGAAAGCTTCTAATTGCCTTTACATTGGTAGGTGGTGGTAATTTTTCAATTACCTCCACTTTAGCTTGATCCACCTCTATTCCCTTATTTGAAATTTTATGCCCAAGGACAATTCCTTCAGTCACCATAAACTGACATTTTTCCCAGTTTAAAACTAGGTTGGTCTCTTGGCATCTTTTCAGAACAAGTGCTAAATGGTCAAGACAGGAGCTGAATGAGTCTCCAAATACTGAAAAGTCATCCATGAAAACTTCCAAAAATTTCTCTACCATATCAAAGAAGATAGAGAGCATGCACCTCTGAAAGGTTGCAGGTGCATTGCACAGACCAAAAGGCATCCTTCGGTGAGCAAATACGCCAGAGGGACATGTGAATGCTATTTTCTCTTGGTCCTGAGGATCTACTGCAATTTGGTTGTAACCTGAATAGCCATCCAAAAAGCAGTAGTAGTCATGACCTGCTAGTCTTTCTAGCATCTGGTCTATGAATGGTAAAGGAAAATGATCCTTTCTGGTGGCTGTATTGAGCCTTCTGTAGTCAATACACATAATCCACCCTGTAACTATTCTTGTAGGAACCAGTTCATTCTTTTCGTTGTGAACCACTGTCATGCCTCCTTTTTTGGGTACAACTTGGATAGGGCTTACCCAGGGGCTATCAAAAATAGGATAAATAATCCCAGCCTCTTGACGAACGAATTCTCGACGGTTTAGAATTCACAAATGAATGAGTTCTCGTTGTAAAGTATAGTTTCTAAACCAAACAAGAGTCCGTTCATGCAAAAATAAAATTGAGTGAGTTGTCATGAATAACAGACCCCAAATAAAAATTAACCGAAGTATTTGGACTCCGGGTCGTCTCCCTAGGATGCAATGGAGTGCATGTATATTGGCTATAATGGGGTAAAAAGAGAGGGGTTTTGTTTATGAGATGGCAAGAAAGTAAATTGAGTGAGTAAGTAAAGAAAGCAAAATAAGGAACTCTTGGCTAAGACTTGGGTACTTGAGGTCACCATCCCAGTTAACAAACCGACTATTGATAATTATGAAAGGCCAACCCATTAAGTCTACTTCTCGAAGCCTTAAGTACGTAACATTTACTCCTAGTCCGGAAGTATGTCAAAAAGACGTAATCACATCCACCCATAAGTCCTAACCTATCTACTAATTATCTTAGTAGTGGGTTAGCGTCAATGAGCTTCAAATTGATCACACAGGGTTCTCAAATTACCAAATCCATTACGTCCAAAAACTCAAGATCACTCAAGTCCCTTGGCTTAGGCCAAGAGTTGATAAAACTACTCAAGAACTAAAGAGAACATTTCATCGAACACTTGGAGTGCAATAAGAATCAACATCATAAAATGCAAGAATATCAAAGTCTATCACTATTGATTGCAAGAAAAGTGAGATCACAACTCAATTCATCAAGTAGGGAAATATCAACATCAAATTCCATTAAATATAAACAAATCCAACATGAGTCATCATCACAAAAGAGAGCAAAATGAGGAATTGGCATAAAAGGAAACTAAGATGGTCAAGATGTAGAATTGATAGAATTGAGAAATTATCAAAGAACAAGATGAAACCTAGCATTCAAACATGTAATTGAAATAATCTAACATAATCCTAACCTAATTCTAGAGAGAAGAGGGAGCTTCTCTCTCTAGAAAACTAACTAAAGGCTCATGTTGGCTAAAACTAATTGCTCCCCCTTTGCTTGGACTTCAATTCTGCATGAAATACACTTATAAACAAGTTGGATTTGGGCCTGGGCAGCTCAGAAATTGCCCCCCAGCGTTTTGCCTTCAAGTGGGCCATGTGATGATATCGGCGCGTGCGTATCGATGTCAAATTCTCAATCCGCGCGGACGCGTGCGCGTCCTTTGGTGAAATCACTTTTGCGCGTGCGCGCCTGGTGCGCGTGCGCGTCCTTTGGTGAAATTCCAATCCTTGTTTCTCCATGCATTCCCCCTTTGTGTATGCTTTTCTCCTCATTTCTTCCATCCAATACTTGCCTTATGGACCTGAAATCACTCACCAAACACATCAGGGCATCGAATGGAATTAAAGTGAAATAAAAATCACCAATTTAGGGCCTAAAAAGCATATTTTTACACTTAAGCACAATTCAAGGGAGAATTACAAAATCATGCTATTTCATTGAATAAATGTGAGAAAAAGTGACAAAATCCCCCAAAATAAGCACAAGATAAATCACGAAATCGGGGTTTATCAAATCTCCCCACACTTAAACTAAGCATGTCCTCATGCTAAAATCAAGAAGAAGCAAAAGGGTATTAACATTTATTCAGTGCAACTACTAAATACAATCTATCTACATGATACAATGGCTTAATCAAAATAAATCAACCTCCAAGAATACACATATAAGCACAAGGGCTAAAGTATTAGCAATCAAGCAAACCACAATTGGATTGAATTATTGAAAAAGTTCATAAACTTGCAAGAAAAGATGATCACGGGTGGAGACATGTAATTGAGCGATCGAACCCTTGCCGGATGTGTATCCGCTCTAAGCACTCAAGTATATGGGGTTGATTCACTCAATTCTCCCCTAATCATGCTTTCTAAGATTTATTTTTCATCTAACAATTAACAATTACTTTATGCATGCACACAAATATCATGAGGGCTTTCCCGTAGGTTGTATTAGGGCTAGGGTCAAGGTAGGATGCATATGGTCAAGTGAGCTTGAAATTTGAATCTTTGATTAACTTAAACTTCCCGCCTAACCTATGACAACCTAAGCAATTCTAAACAAACCTAGCTATCCATTCTTCACTTTTCACACACTCATGTATTATCTTTTTGATCACCACTCATATGCATTGACTTTTATTGAGCCTTATTTTGGGGCATTCTTTTGTTCCCTTTTTATTGTAAATTTTTTTTAGGGACTAAAATATATACAAGAACATCAATGCATATGGTTTACACATGATTAATACATGAGTATGTTCCCAATTCTCAAGATTTTTAACACAAATACAAAATCACACTTTTATCTCTACCCAATGTTTCCAACTCTCCCAAAGTCAAATGAAGTACACTCTCACTAGCCTAAGCTAATCAAAGATCCAAATTAAGGGATATTTATTATTTTTCACTTAGGCTTGTAATGTGCTACAATTAAGAACAAGTGGGTTAAGCGTAGGCTCAAAATCGGCTAACAATGGAAGATAAAAGGTAGGTTATTTGGGTAAGTGAGCTATTTGAACAATGGCCTCAATCATACAAACGCATGTATACACAAAATAATGGACATATAGACTTAAACAAATCAAAGATTACAATCATAGGAGGAGAATAATACACACAAGAATGAAAATAAGTGGTTATATATGATGTAACCACACAATTAGGCTCAAATCTCACATGCTTGTGTTCTTTGCTCAAAACATGATCCACAACATGTATAACTCAAGCAAGTTCTAAAAAAAAAAATTTCAACCAATTGGGGTAGTGTTCTAAAAATGAGTTTCTTGGAAATTTTCATCATATTGATTAAGCTTATTCTAATGCAATATTGTGATTAAAAAAAATTCTCCTAGTTTACCCCTTTTTCAATCAAAACACATTTCTCATAGAAAGGGTTAACTAGATTTTTAGTAATCCATTAATTTTCTAATCACAATCAACAACTAGGATGCAAAACACAACCAAGATGCAAAATATATATATACTAAGAGTGTGCAACAACCAAAATAAGAGTATCTACAATGGCACAAATATGTACAGTAATCCCAAGATGATCTAAAACATAAAGTGCGGAATAAAACAAAATAAAGTAGTAGCGAGTAGAAATAAAAATCTAAAAATTCACCACATGAATGCAAACACCGGTCACGAGCGGTGACCTCCCACACTTTAGAATTAAGCATCGTCCTCGATGCTACTACTGAAGCTCGGGATGGGGGTCAACAATCGCACCAGGATGTGGCTCATGCTCAGGCTCAGGCTGTGGAACTGGAGGTGGCACTGGCTGTGGCTCAGGAATGTCATGTTGGACCTCAGGAGGCTGCTGAACTTCAGCGGTGGTCTGTGTCTCTGGTGGTGCCTCCTGATGTACCGGCTCCTCAGTATGCTCCTCCTCCTGGTCCTGCTCGTCAGAGGTGGGAGAGTCTGGGAGTAGAGGAAGCTCAATGCCCTGTGACGCAAACACCTGGTCTAGGCGATCAAGACGTCGCATGACACGACGCTCGAAGCGCACCATGAAGCGAAGCAGGTGCTGCACCAACAGATAAGTCAGCTTAGGTGCTGGTGGTGGTGGTGGTAAGGATGCTGCTGCTGTGGAGGAAGAAGGTCCGGCTGCCTCAACTGCCGCTCTAGCCCGAGAGCGACGTCTGGTCGAGGGCTTCTCGTGCACCCATCCACCCCATGGAATAGTAACTTCCTTTTCATCATCATCTGGCGGTAGTGGTGTCGCGTCATCGTCCTTCCACGGGACATCAGCCAACTCAGCCAAGCTGGTAACCAGCGTAGGAAACAGTAGCAAGCCGCGGATATGAGCTCTCCACATGCTATGCCTAATCAGCCATGGGAAATACACCTCTTTCCGGATCTCTGAGAAGTAAGTGGTAGGCAGGATGTAGTGGGCGAAGATCTGCTGCCAGGTCCTAGCCTCTCTAGATAGATATGCAGATAGCATCCCTTTGGGCTTCTTGTTGTTCGCATCCATCACCCAGGGAGCATCTGGTGTAGAATTCACGCGCTTAAGCGCTTCATAGTCAAAGGTCATGGAAAGGATAGCCACATCTGCCTGCTGATAGGCACAAGTCTCAGGAGTACCAACTCTGCAAAGTAGTGCATTTGCTATAGCCTCTTCAGTGATCATAATTTCTCTACCCCCTTACGTGCACTGATTCCAAGTTCACTCGGAAGAAGTTACAGTAAAACTCTTTAACCCACAAAACGTTAATCCTTCCTAGGTCCCTATCAACGAAATCCAATCCCAACTCTAAAATACGGGCGTTTATGGCATGCCTCACGTCATTGGGAAGATTCAGCTTCTTCTCAATGTTCAGGTTTTTCTTCGTATAACGGGAGAAGCGTAGGTCGCAGTAGAGGTTGGGGAATTTGATTGAATCAGTGGATGGAAGTGACTGATTTTCTATATCTTCATCATTCAGCGGGTTCTTTGCATAGTTAGCATACAGTGAGGGGGTAGAGGTCTTAGAGCGCTTCCTCTTTTTGGAAGTGGTGGCTATGGCTTTTCCTTTATCCGACATCCTAAAAAACAGTGATAATATAATATAAGCAGATAGCCAATGAAACATAAAGCACTCAGAGCAAAGCAAACTCATGAAGCGAAAGAAGAAATGAGATTTCTTAGAATGCAAGCAAACAGAGTTCAGATTTTAAACCAAACTTCAAACCAAGAATTCAAGCCATATTTTGCTCATTGTTTGTTCATTGAGCTTAGAAAGCACCATATCTAAAAGAATGATATAAAAAGTTAAGTTGAAAACCAAAAGAAGTCAGGCGGTTAAACAGATTAAAGTCAGAAATCAGTTTGAAAATTAGTGATATGGCAATTACTGACTCAACTCGAAAGAAATGTACAAACAGGGATGCAAGCATATTCACAATCATGAATTGCAACAAGTCATTGATGATGAAATATGATGCAACTAGAAAGCAGTCAATGTGAAACAAACCATCAATCAATGCAAGGATCACTAGCAATGTTGATGAAGTTAAAATCTTGAGAGACAAGTAAACCAAGCACATTTAACACCAATTCTAACAATGCACACAAGTCACAAGTTCAAATGTTAATTGGAAATCTCATGGTCTCTATAACTCAATGAGATAACGTACGAATATAACGAACCAGTTGGTCACATAGATGAGAGCATTCAAACTTGTGTGTTTATGCAAAAGAGGCGCAAGAATTCAAAGGAGTTTCAGGTTATAGTTGAATTAAAAACTTACTCGACTACGCAATGCATATATGCTAGTTAGCATTGCGAGCAAGCAGAGAATATTAGAAACATGACCAACAACCTGTAAACATGCCCTTGAGGATTTCCAAAACCCTTTTAGCAACAAAGTTCCAATTGACACAGAAATCATCAACTAGAAGCTTGTTAAACCAATTAAAACGTTGTTAATTCAAGGAACATAGTTAGGCAACTCCGGTAGCATTTCAGGAGCAAATTGGCCAATTCCCAAATTTAAACAATTAAATCAATTCTCACATGAATTCAGTAACAATTACAGACAAAAGCCAAATGTGAATTCATAAGAAGAGGGCATGTAAGCCAACAAGCAGCACAAACAGCAGTAAATAGTATGGATTGACTCAGCCAGCAAGCATTCTTCCTCGAAACAATGATAAAAGAAAATCATGGCTTACAATATAGCACCACATATCACTTGAGCGCAGAACAAATCAGAAACAGAGCAATACCACAGAGCTGCAAAAATTCAAACAAACTTAAATCCACTACTCAGCCTAGATTCGCTAACCACCTAAATCAAACTAAACTAACTAACTAAACTAATCCTAACTAAGCTAAATGAATTACAGTAAGCAGTAAAAGAATGAGGGACAGGGGAAGCAAGAACCTGGGGGCAGAGGCTGAATGGGGGAAAGGGAAGGTGAAGTGAAGTGTGGGGAGGTCACCGCTCGTGACAGTTGAGTTCACGCCGGCGACAATGGCGGTCGCAGTGGCGCTGGGGATGGCGTGAAGGCTTGCTGTCAAGAGAGGGAGAAAGATGAGACAGAGAGGAGGGGGCAGAGGCATGAGAGAGCAAGAGAGAGAGATGAGGGTGTGCACGACGATGGCGGCGGTGGTCTCGGTCGCTCGCCGGAGTGCTGGAGGTTGACGAACAGAGGAGGAAGACGGTGGTGGAAGAGAAATGAAACGTTGGGGACGAAGGGGAGGTTTTGCGCGAATGCGCTAGGGCTTCGCGTCCCTGGTTAAATGGGGGATTTGAATCCACGCGGACACAAACCTTGTGTGTCCGCGTGGGTGATGAAAATAGGGAGATGGCGCGGAAGCGCCACATGCGCCTACACGTATATGGTTGAGTTAAGGGTTGGCGCGGTTGCGTACGGTGCGCGTCCGCGCGGGTATGCTGGCCCAGAGGCACAAAAGAGGCCCAGAGTTGGCACAACTCTCGGGTCCTTTGGCCTGAGTGATACGAAAACACATCGACGCGCACGCGCACCTTGCGCGTTCGCGTGGATGGTATGAGCCTATGGAGTGGGCGCAGGGGCGTGAAGTACGCCAACGCATGTATGAAGGAACAGGGGGCGGCGCGGACACGTACAGCATGCGTCCGCGAGGGTTGAGACGCAGAGTTGGCCCAAAAGTGGCACAACTATCTGGTTCTTGGCCCAAATAGCCGAAATAGGCAGCCTGCGCACGCGCGTGCCTTGCGCTTGTGCGTAGGTTGGTTTTTGGTTTTTTTTTTTATTAAAAAGAGCATCAAAAGACCTCCAAAATTCTCCATCCTTCTTCAAGACTCTAAACTAGCTAAGATGCACTTTTAAGCACATTTTGAAACATAGGGGACTTTTCAAACATCTTGAGAAAACTTGTAATTCAAGCAAAAACTCAATTTAAAGATTCATGCCTTATCAGAGCATAGAATGCATAGACAACTTAGCAAGTAAAGAAGAACATACCAAGAAATAAAGACTCTATACAATGGAACTCAATTCATTCATTCATTATATCTTCAAGAGAATGGAAAGAGTTTACCATGGTGGGGTGTCTCCCACCAAACACTTTTAGTTTAAGTCCTTAAGTTGGACATCGGGGGGCTTCTTATCAAGGTGGCTTATGCTTGTATCCATCCTTGAACCTCCAAGAGTGCTTGTCTTTCAATCGGTTGTCAGATGTTCCAACTTTCTTCCTTAAGCTTTGGTGAGGTCCTTTCCAAGATGTGAGCTCCCAAAATTGACTATCATAAGATAATCCAGGATCCCATATCTTGTCCTCGCACCCATCTTCTAGTTGATTGCCTTGGCTTTGTCCGGGCGACGAGAAAGCAAAATTCTCATGGAAGCACCAAACTACTCTCCTAGACCCATTTACTTGAGCATTACACCAATCCATGCTCTCCAATTTCGAGCTTTCCACCATAATGAGCCTAGATTTAGAATACCAACCACTAAACATCCTCCTCTTTCGCTTAATTCCACAAAGCGCCCTAAGTTGGCCATCCGTTTCGAGCAAACCATACTCAAGTGGGATAATAAAGCCGAGAGTTAGAAGTTTTACCCACTCAAGCGGAGGATTGGATTACGAATTAGGTGGAAGGGTTCCCAAAGATCTTGATAAAGCATGTTCTACTCCCGTCCATCTTCTTCTAAAGGTTTCCACCACTTGGCGAGGTTCTTCAAATTCCTCATCATGCCAAGCTTCCTCAAGTTTACATCCTTCTTCACCAATTTCTTCTATTTCTTCCCCATCACTCTCATCATAGATAGGAGGCAAAGTAAAATCTACCTTATCATCGAATCTAGACAATTTGGGGAAGGACTCTTCAAACTCGAAAGGATCACATGTTGATTCGGAATCATCATAAATAGGAGCGTTTGTTGCTTGGAATACTTCTCCCAGTTCTTCATCTTCAGTAGGCCTTGGAGGGTTCAAGTCTTCCTCAACCTTGCTTTCTAATCCACTGGGGAAAGGTTCAACAAGATCGTCAAGGGGATTGATCAACATGGGCAAAAAATCACAAGCGATGGAACCCACTTCTCGACCAATTTCCTCCAACTTTTTGTTTACTTCCGCAACATTACTCTTTTCTGCAACATCCCTTCCAAGCTTCTTGGAAGAGAGTTCTTCGATTCGAGATTCCTTTATGTGCTCAACGTATCCTAAACATCCATCCACTACTTCCTTTTGTGCACTAATCTCTATCTTCTCCTCTTGTTGTCCTTCTTGCTTCAATTCTCCTTCCTCACCATGGAGCTTTAAATTCACATACTCATTAAACTCATTGCTCATATCTCCACATTCAATAATGGGGGTACTCAAAGTGTATGAACTTAGGTGAGAGGTTAAGTGATTCACAGTCTCTACCATGCTAGCTATCTTTACTCTTAGCTTCTTAAACTTAGTTTCATCCTCCTCTTGTCACCTCAAGATGCGAGATTCAAGGTCTCTCAGTTCTAATATGAAGACTTCATCGGGAGGTGGTGGTGTTAAAAGAGAGGGTTCATCGGTTAAGAGAAGATTGTTGTAATCGGAAGGTGGTTCATATTGATGGAGTTCTTGAGGTGGTGTATGTGGAATTTGTGGTTCTTAGGAATATTGGTATTGGGATGGTGGTTGTTCCATATATGATTCGAACGGTGGTTGATATGGTATGCATGAATTATGGTCATGTAGAGTGGAATATTGGTTTGAGGCTTGCGAGTATGATGTGTAGCTATATTGAGGAATGGGGTCACATGCATATGATGATTGTGGTTGACAACCACAATAAAGGTCATCACACACATTGGACTGGTACACATTAAGATCAGAATTATACCCATAGGAGTTTGTAGGAGGTTGTTGCCATGAAGGTTGTTCATAAGCTTGAAGTTCCTCCCATCCTTGATTTCCAAATCCTTGATGCATATCCTCATTGGAGCTTCCATCTCCTACAACATAGTTTGAACTAGACTCATAGCCAAAAGGGTGAGAATTTATAATGAAATAGAAAATAAAGACAAAAGGCAATAAGAAATAAAGAAAATAAAATCCTAACTAGTAAAAACTGGCAAACAAACCAAAGTTCGAGCTATTCACAATATGTACAATAACCAATAACATAGCACCATTGAGCATCCCAGGCAACGGCGCCATTTTTGAAGAGCGAATTCTCGACGGTTTAGAATTCACAAATGAATGAGTTCTCGTTGTAAAGTATAGTTTCTAAACCAAACAAGAGTCCGTTCATGCAAAAATAAAATTGAGTGAGTTGTCACGAATAACAGACCCCAAATAAAAATTAACCAAAGTATTTGGACTCCGGGTCGTCTCCCTAGGATGCAATGGAGTGCATGTGTATTGGCTATAATGGGGTAAAAAGAGAGGGGTTTTGTTTATGAGATGGCAAGAAAGTAAATTGAGCGAGTAAGTAAAGAAAGCAAATAAGGAACTCTTGGCTAAGACTTGGGTACTTGAGGTCACCATCCCAGTTAACAAACCGACTATTGATAATTATGAAAGGTCAACCCATTAAGTCTACTTCTCGAAGCCTTAAGTACGTAACATTTACTCCTAGACCAGAAGTATGTCAAATAGGCCTAATCACATCCACCCATAAGTCCTAACCTATCTACTAATTATCTTAGTAGTGGGTTAGCGTCAATGAGCTTCAAATTGATCACACAAGGTTCTCAAATTACCAAATCCATTACGTCCAAAAACTCAAGATCACTCAAGTCCCTTGGCTTAGGCCAAGAGTTGATAAAACTACTCAAGAACTAAAGAAAACATTTTATCGAACACTTGGAGTGCAATAAGAATCAACATCATAAAATGCAAGAATATCAAAGTCTATCACTATTGATTGCAAGAAAAGTGAGATCACAACTCAATTCATCAAGTAGGGAAATATCAACATCAAATTGCATTAAATGTAAACAAATCCAACATGAGTCATCATCAAAAAAGAGAGCAAAATGAGGAATTGTCATAAAAGGAAACTAAGATGGTCAAGATGTAGAATTGAGAAATTATCAAAGAACAAGATGAAACCTAGCATTCAAACATGTAATTGAAATAATCTAACCTAATCCTAACCTAATTCTAGAGAGAAGAGGGAGCTTCTCTCTCTAGAAAACTAACTAAAGGCTCATGTTGGCTAAAACTAATTCCTCCCCCTTTGCTTGGACTTCAATTCTACGTGAAATACACTCAGAAACAAGTTGGATTTGGGCCTGGGCAGCTCAGAAATCGCCCCCATCATTTTGCCTTCAAGTGGGCCATGTGAGGATATCGGTGCGTGCACGTCGATGTCAAATTCTCAATCCGCGCGGACGCGATATGTACGCGTGCGCGTCCTTTCGTGAAATCCCTTCTGCGCATGCGCGCCTGGTACGCGTGCGTGTCCTTTGGTGAAATCCCAATCCTTGTTTCTCCATGCATTCCCTCTTTGTGTATGCTTTTCTCCTCATTTCTTCCATCCAATACTTGCCTTATGGACCTAAAATCACTCACCAAACACATCAAGGCATCGAATGGAATTAAAGTGAAATAAAAATCACCAATTTAGGACCTAAAAAGCATATTTTTACACTTAAGCACAATTCAAGGGAGAATTACAAAATCATGCTATTTCATTGAATAAATGTGAGAAAAAGTGACAAAATCCCCCAAAATAAGCACAAGATAAATCACGAAATCGGGATTTATCACCTCTAGTAACTTAGTGACCTCTTTCTGCACCACTTCCTTCATGGTTGGATTTAGCCGCCTCTGTGGTTGAACCACTGGCTTAGCATCATCCTCCAATAGGATCTTGTGCATGCATCTTGCAGGGCTAATGCCATTAAGATCACTTACGGACCACCCAAGAGCTGTCTTGTGTGTCCTTAGCACTTGAATTAGTGCTTTCTCTTCTTGTGGATTTAAAGCAGAGCTTATGATCACTGGAAAAGTGTCACCTTCTCCCAGAAATGTATATTTCAGGGATGGTGGTAGTGGTTTAAGCTCGGTTTTAGGAGACTTATCCTCTTCCGGAGGAATTTTCAGAGGTTCTTTTATTTCCTCTGATTCCTCCAGATCAGGCTGAACATCTTTAAAGATGTCCTCTAGCTCCAATTCGAGACTTTCAGTCATATTGATCTCTTCCACTAAAGAGTCAATAATATCAGTGCTCATGCAGTCATTTGATGTGTCTGGATGCTGCATAGCTTTGACAGCATTTAACTTGAACTCATCCTCATTAACTCTCAGGGTCACTTCCCTTTTTTATACATCAATAAGAGTTCGTCCAGTTGCTAGGAAAGGACTTCCTAGAATGAGAGTTGCACTCTTGTACTCCTCCATTTCCAGCACTACAAAGTCAGTGGGAAAGGCAAATGGACCAACTTTGATAATCATGTCCTCAATTATGCCTGATGGATATTTAATGGAGCCATCAGCAAGTTGAAGACATATCTAGGTTGGTTTGACTTCTTCAGTCAAGCCAAGCTTTCTGATAGTGGATGCAGGTATTAGGTTGATACTTGCTCCAAGGTCACATAGAGCTGTCTTGGTGCAAGCACCCTCTAATGTGCATGGTATCATAAAGCTTCCTGGATCTTGAAGCTTCTCTGGTAAGCTTTTCAGAATGACTACACTGCATTCTTCAGTGAGAAACACCTTTTCAATTTCTCTCTAATCCTTCTTATGACTTAAGATCTCTTTCATGAACTTAGCATAAGAGGGTATTTGCTCAAGTGCCTCTGCAAAAGAGATCTTTATCTCAAGAGTCCTGAGATAGTCTGCAAAGTGAGAAAATTGTTTATCCTGCTTCGCTTGGCAGAGTTTCTAAGGATAAGGCATGTTGGCTTTATATTCTTCAACCTTAGTTGCTGCAGGTTTATTCCTTACAGAGGTGGTTGGAGAAGCCTTCTTAGAGGGGTTATTATCAGCACTTGCAGGTGTCTGATCCCTCACTGGCATTTGAACGCCAAGATTGGGTGCTGGATGGGCGTTTAATGCCAGCTTCCCACCCTTTTCTGGCGTTTGAACACCAGAACTGGGCAAGGAATGGGCGTTCAACACCAACTTTTCTCCCTTTTCTGGCGTTTGAACGCCAGAATTACTCCTCTCTGGACTCTTGCTGTCCTCAGAGGGATTTTGGGCAGTGGTTTAGTCATCCTCTATCAGTTGTTCCTTTCTTGGCTTTCTGCTACTTTGAGCTGATTTGTTCAATGTCTTCCCGCTCCTTAATTGGACAGCTTGGCATTCTTCTGTTATCTGTGTAGATAGCTGCTGTCTTGTCTGATTCAATTGTGCTTCCATATTCTTGTTAGCATTTTTAGTGTCTTGGAGCATCTCTTTAAATTCTGCTAATTGTTTTGTCATAAGGAGTAATTATTGATTAAGCTCAATAATCTGTTCTTGAGGATTAGGGTCAGTTGTTACTGCCATAGCTTCTTCCTTTATGGAGGACTCACTGCTAGAGTACAAATGTTGATTTCTAGCAACCATGTCTATAAGTTCTTGAGCCTCTTCAATCGTCTTTCTCATGTGTATAGATCCACCAGCTGAGTGGTCTAGAGACATCTGAGCTTTTTCTGTAAGCCCATAGTAGAAGATGTCTAACTGTACCCATTATGAAAACATTTCAGAGGGGCATTTCCTTAGCATCCCTCTGTACCTCTCCCAGGCATTATAAAGGGATTCATGATCCTCTTGTTTAAAGCCTTGGATGTCCAGCCTCAGCTGTGTCATCCTTTTTGGAGGGTAAAATTGATTCAGGAATTTGTCTGATAACTGTCTCCATGTTTTTATGCTTGCTGTGGGTTGGTTATTTAACCACCTTTTAGCTTGATCTTTTACAGCAAATGGAAACAATAACAATCTATAGACATTCTGATCTACTTTTTTATCACGTACTGTGTCAGCAATTTGTAAGAACTGTGCCAGAAACTCAGTAGGTTCTTCCTGTGGAAGACTGGAATACTGGCAATTTTGCTGCACCATGATAATGAGCTGAGGATTTAGCTCAAAACTGCTTGCTTTGATGGGAGGTATACAGATGCTACTCCCATATGCAGCTGTAATGGGGTTAGCATATGACCCCAGAGTCCTTCTGGACTGTTCATTTCTACTTATGTCCATGATGGAGAAAAGGGAATTGATATGGATTGTAATTAAATTATATTTTTAAATTTTTTATTTTGATTAATTAAAAGTAACCGAATAAAATAAAACAAAATAAATGGAAGATAAAATAAAAGTTTCGAAAATTAGAAGAAACTGAAATAAAAGTAAATTGAAAACTAAATTAATTAATTAATTAAAAAGATTTTGGAAAAAGAATGCTTAGTTAATTTCGAAATATGAAAGAGAAAAGTAGTTAGGTGATTTTTTTTTTTTGAAAAATATTTTGAAGTTAGCAATCAAAAAGATATGATTGAAAATTATTTTGAAAAAGATATGATTGAGAAGATATGATTGCAATTTAAAAAAAAGATATGATTGAGAAGATATGATTGAAGAAATTAAAAAGATTTGATTTTTGAAAAAGATTTGAAAAGATCAGTTTTTGAAATTATAATTTTGTCTTGACTAAAAAAAAGATATGATTTTGAAAATCTTTGACTACTTTAATGCCAAATTTCGAAAATTATGAGTAAAATAAGGAAAAGATATTTTTTTATTTTTGAATTTTAATGAGGAAAGAGAAAAACAACAAAATGACACTAAACTTAGAAATTTTAGATCAAAACAAAGAGAATAAACAAGAAAACTTTGAATGTCAAGATGAACACCAAGAACAAATTTTTTGAAAAATTTTTAAGTAAATAAAAGCACAAGGGACACCAAACTTAAAATTTTTAGAAAATTAAACACAAATTTTTGAAAATTTAAAGGAAAACACAAAGAAGTCACCAAACTTAAAAATTTTTAAAGATCAAGGAAGAATTAAGAACATGCAAATTCGAAAAATTAAAAGAAAATAAAAGCATGCAATTGACACCAAACTTAAAATATGAAACTAAACTCAGATAAAAAGACTCAAATTTAGTGACTCTAAACCAACAAAAATAAATTATTCCTAATATAAGCAACAAGATAGATCGTCAGTTGTCCAAACTCGAACAATCTCTGGCAACGGCGTCAAAAACTTGGTGCACGAAATTACAATCACACTTTTGCAACTCCGCACAACTAACCAGCAAGTGCACTGGGTCGTCCAAGTAATACCTTATGTGAGTAAGGGTCGATCCCACGGAGATTGTCGGCTTGAAGCAAGCTATGGTTATCTTGAAACTCTTAGTCAGGATATCAATAATTCTCAGATTTAATTGTAAAAAGTTAAAGAACATGAAATAAATACTTGTTTTGCAGTAATGGAGAACAGGTTGAGGTTTTGGAGATGCTCTGTCCCCTGAATCTCTGCTTTCCTACTATATTCTTCTTCACACACGCAAGGCTCCTTCTATGGCAAGCTTTATGTTGGGAATCGCCGTTGTTAATGGCTACTTCCCGTCCTCTCAGTGAAAATGTTCCAAATGCGCTGTCACAGCACGGCTAATCATCTGTCGATTCTCGATCATGTTGGAATAGGATCCATTGATCCTTTTGCGTCTGTCACACGCCCAACACTCGCGAGTTTGAAGCTCGTCACAGTCATCCCTTCCCAGATCCTACTCGGAATACCACAGACAAGGTTTAGACTTTTCGGACCTCAGGAATGGCCACCAATAATTCTAGCCTATACCACAAAAGTTCTAATCTTAGATTAGAAACCCAAGAGATACAGATTCAAGCCTGAATGAATATAGAACGGAAGTGGTTATCAGGCACGCATTCATAGGTGAGAATGATGATGAGTGTCACGGATCATCACATTCATCAGGTTGAAGTGTGAATGAATATCTTAGAATAGAAGCAAGTGTGATAAAATGGAAAACAGTAGTAATGGCATTAATTCATCGAAACACAGCAGAGTTCCTCACACCCAACAATGGGGTTCAGAGACTCATGCCGTAGAAGATACAATATGAAATGTGTAAAGTGTCATAAGGTACAAAATGAATCACTAAAAGTGGTTTTTATAATCAACTAGTGACCTAGGGTTACAGAAAATGAGTAAGCTAGGGTGTTTAGTGTAAAAATCCACTTCCGGGGCCCACTTGGTGTGTGCTTGGGCTGAGAATTGAAGCTTTCATATGTAGAGACTTTTCTTGGAGTTAAACGCCAGCTTTTGTGCCAGTTTGGGCGTTTAACTCCAGCTTTTATGCCAGTTCTGGCGTTTTGACGCCAAAATTTCTATGCTAACTTGGATCGCCAGTTTGGGCCATCAAATCTCGGGCAAAGTATGGACTATTATATATTTCTGGAAAGCCCAGGATGTCTACTTTCCAACGCAATTGAGAGAGCACCATTTGGACTCCTATAACTCCAGAAAATGCACTTCGAGTGCAGGGAGGTCAGAATCCAACAGCATCTGCAGTCCTTTTTCAGCCTCTGAATTAGATTTTTGCTCAAGTCCCTCAATTTCAGCCAGAAAATACCTGAAATCACAAAAAAACACACAAACTCATAGTAAAATCCAAAAAAGTGAATTTTAATTAAAAACTAATAAAAATATAATAAAAACTAACTAAAACATACTAAAAACATACTGAAAACAATGCCAAAAAGCGTATAAATTATCCGCTCATCAAAAAGCAAGCCTTAGAAAGCAAGATTAGTAGAGAATTGAGAGATCGAACCTTAAACACCTGAGCAATTAGAGTACATACACTTCCAGTGAGGGTTCGATACTCGATTCTTTGTTCCCGGCTTTCATGAGCTATCTTCTTCTTGCAAGTCTATTTGTACTTCATTTTTATGATTTGAATTAGTGAAATCCAGTTCATATTTGTTCTTGGAAGATTTGTTTACTTTTAACCAAGTAGGTAGAAATATTTTGCATATAGTTGTATTCATATAGATAGGTTGCATTTCATACATTCTACCATTCCTCTTCACTCTCATAGCTTCTCTTGAGCTTAGCATGAGGGCATGCTAATGTTTAAGTGTGGGGAGATTGATAAACTACTATTTTATGGTTTGTCCTGTGCTCAATTGAGTGGTTTTATCAAGTCTTTTCCCACTTATTCATACTAATTGCATGGTTTTACATTTTCCTTCCTAATCTTGTTTTATAATTGGAAACTTGCTTCCCAAAGTCTTTAAATTACCAAAAATTAATGCTCCTTTACCATTCGATGCCTTGATATGTGTGTTAAGTGTTTTCAGATATTACAGGACAGGAATGGCTCAGAGGATGGAAAGAAGCATGCAAAAGTGGAAGGAATACAAGAAGTTGAAGAAATTGCTAAGCTGTCCAGCCTGACCTCTTCGCACTCAAATGGTCATAACTTGAGCTAAAGAGGTTCAAATGATGCGGTTCCAGTTGAGTTGGAAAGCTAACATCCGGGTCTTCGAAATAATGTATAATATGCTATAGTTTCCTTGACGATAAGTGACGCGAACGTGTGATTCACGTGGACGCATCGCAATGACAAAAAACCAGCGTGGCAGATTTTGCAACCAGCGATTTCTGGGCTGTTTCTGGCCCAGTTTTTGGCCCAGAAAACACAGATTAGAGGCTATAAAGTGGGGGAATCCATTCATTCATCAATCAAACATTCAATATTCATAACTTTAGGTTTTAGATATAGTTTTTAGAGAGAGAGGCTCCCTCCTCTCTCTTAGGTTTTAGGATTAGGATTTCTTTTAGCTTATGGTTATTTTTTTCATACCAGGTTCGATGTTCCCAACTTTAATTTAATTTCTCTTTTACTTTTATTTATTCTAGTGCTTTGATTTGTCTATCTCTCTGTTTAATTATTTATGTTGCCAATTTGACTTATGAACCCTTCATGTTAGGATTGATTTTCTTATTTAATACACATTATTAAGGTATTTCAGATTTATGATTGCTTTCTTCCATTTATGTTATTGATGCTTTTAATTTAATTTAAGATTCATTCCCTTTTTGCTTTGGTTAAGTAATTGGTAACACTTGAGTTATCAGACTCAGCAGTTGATTAATTCCTTTATTTAGTAAGCCATGTAACTACTCTTCCCCAACCCCAAGTGGTCAGCGCAGAGACAAGATGCTTACAAGGGAGTGAGCGCATTGGAGTCTCTCCTCGTTGCTAGTCCGAGACCTGGGTCTAAAGAGCCTAATCCAGTACAGAATTTGCACCTATTTGTATCTCTTTAGTGGGAGCAATAACAATTCTCATCATAGCTGATAAGGATAACTAGGATGGGATTTCCAATTCCTATACCTTGCCAAGAGTTTTCTTTATAATTATTAATTTATTTTTCTTGCCATTTAAATTACTTGTTCCCTATTTCAAAAACCCAAAAATATACAATTTTCCATAACCAATAATAAATCATACTTCCCTGCAATTCCTTGAGAGACGACCCGAGGTTTAAATACTTTGGTTACAAATTTTATTGGGTTTTGTTACTTGTGACAACCAAAATTTTTTGTATGAAAGGATTCTCTGTTGGTTTAGAAACTATACCTACAACGCGATTATTCTTATAAAATTCTTTACCAGTAGAAGTCCACTCGTCAAATGCCTTTTGCTCTTTATGCATCTCCGTAAGGATAGTGGTCATATCCCCAAGCACCTTAATTAAGCTTGCTTCGGAAGGTGGTGCTTCTACCACACCCTTGAGGGTATTGCTTCTTACCCTTACATGTTGTGTAGCCTCGGCAACATCATTTATCAAACTCTAAGCTTCTCCCACCATTTTATTTTTGGAAAGGGAACCACTACTAGAAGTAGTGAGCAGTCTTCTATCTTTCACACAAAGACCTCCGGTGAAGTAACTAATGATAAAATTAGTATCCAATCCATGGTGTGGACAAGATTCTAATAGCCTCTTGAACCGAGTCCAATACTCAAACAAACTCTCTTGGTCCTTTTGCATTATACCCGAGATCTCCTTCCGGATGTAGTCGGTCTTCTCTGGCGAAAAGAATTTGTCTAGAAACTCTCTTCTCAAGAAATCCCAATTGGTCACAATCTCATCCAGTTGTGAATAAAACCACGTTTTGTTTGCCCCTCAAGAGAGAAGGGGAAGGCAAAAACCATAGTAGCCACCTCATCGGCTCCATGCCTTCGAGCCGTAGAACAAGCAATTTAAAAATCTCTCAGATGTCGGATAGGGTCTTGACCTGGAAGCCCATGATACTTAGGGAATAGATTTATCAAGCTATTCTTTAACTCAAAGTTTGGATCAAGGTTGGGATACCTTGTTTGCAAAGGTGGAAGTATGATGTCCGGAGCTCCTTGTTCATGTAGAGTGATCCGGCATGGCTCCGCCTTGTACGGTTCACCTGTGGGATGCAAAGATGTATTAGTGATGTCAACAGAAGAATAAAAAGTAGTGGACTCCAAGTCACTCTCGGTACCGTCTAGTGATTCGGTATGCTCCTCAACAGAGGCCGAAGTACTAGCCATATAGTCCAACCGCCGTCTAGCTTGCCGAGTGTGTAACAAAGTTCTTTCAATCTCAGGGTCAAACTCGGCTAAGCTAGAATTCGGTTGAGACCGAGTCATCAAACTTGGGAGTCATAGCACACGTACAAAAGAAATCTAAACAACAACTAAGTATTGAAAGCAAGTAAACTATCTACAATATTCACATAACCAATGTCAAGGCATACGTTGCAACCATTCCCTGGCAACGACGCCAAAAATTTGATAGGCCAAGGATTTACACCGGTCTAGAATTTGTCAAATCAGTTTCGTAATAGTATAGTCCAAACCGATAATCGATCCTTGGATCAAATTTTAAGGAATTGGTTGTCACAAGTTCAACTCCAATAAAAGTAATCGAAGTATTCAAACCTCGGGTCATCTCACAAGGAATGGGCAAACATGTGGATCAACATTAGTTAGAATTCCGGGGTTGCAAGTCATGAGCAAGAAATTAAACTAAGAGACTTAACAAGCAAGAAATCTTAAAGTGCAAGGAACTAATTCAAGTAACTAAAGCAAGATATGAGCAATTCTAAACTAATAAGAGAACATCCAATATAATTCTACTCTAAAACTAAACAAGTAACTATAACTAAGACAAAGCAATTGGAATTTTTGGGTTTCAAAAATGATTAATAAAAGCAACTCTTGGCTAGGCATAGGAATTGGGATCACTATCCTTGTCTAATAACCATATCGTAACAATTATGAGGAACCAAACTCATTAAGTTTACTTCTATACTTGAAGTATATTAAATGGCTTGGTCAACATCAATCCATAAGGTCCAACCTAGCTAACAATTGACTTAGTAGTAGGCTAGTGTCAATGGTTATCAAATTGACCACTAAGGGTTCTCAAATCATCAAATCCATTAGACCCAATGACTCAAGTTTACCCAATTCCCTTAGCCTATGCCAAGAGTAAAGAAAACTACTCCATAATCAAAGGAAATATTTCATCAAACACATGGTAAGCATTACTAAAAGACATACTCAAAATGCAATTAAATTGAAATTAGAAAGTACCCACTAACAATTATCAATGGAAAATCACTCAAACAACACAATTAATCATGGAAATCATGAATGTAACATTAACAATTCAATATTCACAAGATTCACAAAATGGGTAGAATATGACAATTGACAAGAAAACATAAATCTAACACAAGATCTAACAAAATTATACTAAGGAATTCAAATTAAGTAATCAAAACTAGAAATCAACAAGATCCAGTTTAGAATTCAACAAGGGAAGATCAAATCAAACTAGATCTAGAGAGGAACAAGGGTTTCTCTCTCTAGAAGAACAAAAAAAAAAAACAAAAACTAGCTAGAATTGTGTCTAAGTGTGTAATGGATGATCCCCTCTTTCCTCCTAGAATCCTTGGGTCTTTTCCATGCAGAACCAACTTGAATTCGGGCCTGTTGAGCCTCAGAAATCGCCAGGCACGATTTCTTTTAATGAGGTTATGTGAAGCTTGTCAGGCGTACGCGTCATGCACGCGTGCGCGCCGATTGAATTTTCGCGATCCACGCGTGCGCGTCCATCACGCGTGCGCGTCGATGGAGATTTCGCTAATCCACGCGGATGCACCAATCTTCGCGTGCCATTCCCAGCTTTTCGCACCCACGCGTGCGCGTGAGGTGCGCGTGCGCGTCGAAGCTGAATTCTCCAAAATCTAATTCTTCATGTTCCTTCCATTTGTGCATGCTCTCTTTCTCTCTTCTAGGCCATTCTTGCCCTATAAACTCCGGAATCACTCAACAAATACATCACGGCATCGAATGGTAATAAAAGAGGATCAAAATATGGCATTTTTAAGGCAAAAGAAGCATGTTTCCCATCATGAAGCAATATTAGAAAGAGAACACAAAACCATGCAATTCTTGTGAATAAGTGCGGAAACTATTGACAAAACCCCTCAAATTCTACACAATATAAACCACAAAATTGGGGTTTATCATATACACAAAATAATGGACATAAAGAATCAAACAAATCAAAGATCACAATCATAGAAAGAGAATAATGCACACAAGAAGGAAAATAAGTGGTTATAAGATGTAACCACACCATTAGGCTCAAAACTCACAAGCTTGTGTTCTTAGCTCAAAAATCATGTTCCACAATATGTATAATTAAAGCAAGTTCAATGAAAAATTTTTACTCGAATCAATTGGGGTTGCCCTATAAGTAATTTTCTTGGAAAATTTCAATATTTTGACTAAGCTTTTTTTGCAAGCTTATTGTGCAAAATAAGAAAATGCAATAAAAATCCTAAAAGTCCTAAAAATGAGATACAAAAGTGTTGGGATTAGAAATTTGTCGCCCAAAAACACCGATTTGGTCGGACGACCTCCCCACACTTAAAAGTTTGCACCGTCCTCGGTGCATCAAAAGATGAGCAAGGGGGTACGGCGACTTGCCGAGTTGCCACCTTTAGCTGGTGGATCAACCGGTTGCTGCATGTCCTTTATCCAGCTTCCGTTTTTGCTTATAATGACTAATCCTGAAAATAGAAGACAGGATAATAAGAAAAGGAATTGCAAAAAAAAGGAAGCCTAAATTGTTAGAATGGGGTAAATCACTAGAATGGAGTGAGTGAATTAGTGTGACATTGATAAAAGTAAGTGTGCATTCTAACTTGCACGAGGTTTAGAACACACATGCTAACATAAAAAGCTATAGCACAGTTACCAAAAAGGAACATGATTTTTGTCGGTATAGAATTTCTCAATGAATTCTCGTTGCAAGTATAGTTCTAAACCAACAAATAATCCTCTCATGCAAAAATTTAGCTGTCACAAGTAACAAATTCCAATAAAAATAACCTAAGTGTTCAAACTTCACGTCGTTTCTCAAAGGAATTACAGGGAAGTGTTCTTGCTATTGGTTATGGGACAAGTATTTAGGGGGTTTTGGATAAGGGACGAGAAAAGTAAATTGCAAGAATTAAACTAATAGCTAAGAAAGCTCTTGGCAAGGAATGAGAACTAGAAGTCCTATCCTCATTATCCTCCTCAATTGTGACAAGAATTGTCCATTGCTCCACTTAGTCAACCTTTAACTATGAAGGAAAGTCAAGTGGAAATAATCAATTTAATTCCTCAAGTCCTAGTCAACTCCTAAGGAAAGACTACCTTTAGTGGAATTCAAATCAAGTAGAAACTTTCAATTATTAATCAACAAGAGAGTTTGATAACTAAAGAGTCTCCAATTACTCAACTAAAGCCAAGAGGAGAAAAATCTACACTAAAACCTAACCAAGCATTTTATCAAACACTTGGAAGGCATAAAAGAAAAGCAAGATAAGATTGCAAGAAAAGTAAATCTACAACTACTAATTGCAAGGAAATTAACAACAACAATTCAAATCAACAATAAAAGAACTCAAAACGTGAATTGCATTAAAGGAAAATAGAAGAACAAGTGTGCATCAACAACAAAGTAAACAATTACAAGAATAAAATGCTAAACTAGAGAAAGCAAGGGTAGAAGAACAAGGAATTGAATAGGAAAAGTAAATCAAAGCTTGAATTAAACCTAGATCTAAGAAATCCTAATCTAGATCTAACCTAATTCTAGAGAGAAGAGAGAGCTTCTCTCTCTAGAAACTAACTAAAGCATGATGAAAACTAAACTATGTGATCCCTCCTCCCCCATTGACTCCTCTTGATTTCTGCATATAATAGGCTCTGGAAACAGTTGGATTTGGGCCTGGGCGGCCCAGAATTTTCCCCAAGTGTTTTCACTTTAATGAAGTCATGTAAGAGTATCGACGCGTACACGTGGTTTCCGCGTACGCGTCGCTTGGCAATTTTGCTTTCCCCGCGCACACGTCATGTACGCGTACGCGTCGCCATGCGACTTCAAATTCACGCGCTCGCGTCTGCTACGCGTGTGCATCGATGAATGCATCCCAAATCCTTGATTTTCCATTATTTCTCCACTTTAAAAGCTTTTCTCTTCACTCCTTTGATCCATTCCTAGCCTTTTCAACCTGAAATCACAAACAAACACATCAAGGCATCTAGTGGAATCAAAGGTGATTTAAAATTAACGAATTAAAATCCTAAAAAGCATGTTTTCACACTTAAGCACAAATTAAGGAGAATTTATAAAACCATGCTATTTCATTGGATAAATGTGGGAATAATGGATGAAATCCACTCAAATTAAGCATAAAATGTACCACGAAATAGTGGTACATCAAATCTCCCCACACTCAAACTAAGCATGTCCTCATGCTTAACCAAGAAAGAGACAAAGGATATCAACATTTATTCAATGTAAACTAACTACATGCAATCTATCTAAATGAATGCAATTACTTTGTCAAAATAAATCAATTCCCAAGAAAGCATATATAAGCACAAGGGCTAAAGGTATTGACAAATAAGCCAAATCACAATTGAATTGAGTTATTAAAGGTTTTACAAACTTGCAAGAGAAGTGATGATTGTAGGTGAAAACATGTAATTGAGCAATCGAACCTTCACCGAAAGTGTTTGCACTCTAGTCGCTCAAGTGTTTAGGGTTGATTCACTCAATTCTCCCCTAATCAGGCTTTCCAAGATTTGTTTTTCATCTAACAATCAACAATTATTTCATGCATGCATACAAATATCATGAGGACTTATCCATAGGTTGTAATGGGGCTAGGGTCAAGGTAGGATGCATATGGTCAAGTAGACTTGAGATTTGAATATTTGATAAGCTTAAACTTCCCACCTAACCTATATAACAACCAATACAATTTCAAAGCTAACCTAACTACCCACTCTTCACTCTTTTTTTCACATACTCATGCATTCTTTCTCTTTTTTATCACAACTCATATGCATTGATTATTTTTAAACTTCACTTTGGGGCATTTTGTCCCCTTTTTATTGCTTTTCTTTTTTTTTCTTTTCTTTCTATTTTTTTTATTTCTTTTTCCATTTTTTCTTTTTATTTTCTCATTTTTTTCTTTTCAAACTAAAATATATACAAAACTACCAACGCATATGGTTTTACATTTAATTAACACATGAGCATGTACCCAATTCCCATGATTTCAATAAAGATACAACACACACCTTTTCCCAACCAATGTCCCAAGTTTCCCCAGACTTGAATGATACACACTCACTAGCCTAAGCTAATCAAAGATCCAAATAAAGGATATTTATTGTTTTTCGCTTTAAGACTTTTAATGTGCTAAAATTATGAATAAGTGTGTTGATCGTAGGCTCAAAGTTGGCTAACAAAGGAAGATAAAAGGTAAGGCTATTTGGGTAAGTGAGCTAGATGAAATGATGGCGTCAATCATATAAATGCATGTATACACATAATAATGGACATAAAGAATCAAACAAATCAAATATCACAATCATAGAAAGAGAATAATGCACACAAGAAGGAAAATAAGTGGTTATAAGATGTAACCACACCATTAGGCTCAAAACTCACAAGCTTGTGTTCTTAGCTCAAAAATCATGTTCCACAATATGTATAACTAAAGCAAGTTCAATGAAAAATTTTTACTCGAATCAATTGGGTTTGCCCCTATATGTAATTTTCTTGGAAAATTTCAATATTTTGACTAAGCTTATTTTGCAAGCTTATTGTGCAAAGTAAGAAAATGCAATAAAAATCCTAAAAGACCTAATAATGAGATGCAAAAGTGTTGAAATTAGAAATTTGTCACCCAAAAACGCCGATTTGGTCGGACGACCTTTCCACACTTAAATGTTTGCACCGTCCTCGGTGCATCAAAAGATGAGCAAGGGGGTACGGCGACTTGCCGAGTTGCCACCTTCAGCTGGTGAATCAACTGGTTGCTGCATGTTCTTTGTCCAGCTTCCGTTTTTGCTTATAATGACTCATCCTCAGAATAGAAGACAGGATAGTAAGAAAAGGAATTGCAAAAGCAAGGAAGCCTAAATTGTTGGAATGGGGTAAATCACTAGAATGGAGTGAGTGAATTAGTGTGACATTGATAAAAGTAAGTGTGCATTCTAAGTTTCGCGCGGTTTAGGACACACATGCTAACATAAAAAGCTATGTCACAGTTACCAAAAAGGAACATGATTTTTGTCGGTATAGAATTTCTCAATGAATTCTCGTTGCAAGTATAGTTCTAAACTAACAAATAATCCTCTCATGCAAAAATTTGGTTGTCACAAGTAACAAATCCCAATAAAAATAACCTAAGTATTCAAACCTCGGGTCGTCTCTCAAAGAAATTGTAGGGAAGTGTTCTTGCTATTGGTTATGGGACAAGTATTTCGGGGGTTTTGGATAAGGGACGAGAAAAATAAATTGCAAGAATTAAACTAATAGCTAAGAAAGCTCTTGGCAAGGAATGAGAACTAGAAGTCCTATCCTCATTATCCTCCTCAATTATGACTAGAATTGTCCATTGCTCCACTTAGTCAACCTCTAACTATGAAGAAAAGTCAAGTGGAAATAATCAATTTGATTCCTCAAGTCCTAGTCAACTCCTAAGAAAAGACTAGCTTTAGTGGAATTCAAATCAACTAGCAACTTTAAATTATTAATCAACAAGAGAGTTTGATAACTCAAGAGTCTCCAATTACTCAACTAAAGCCAAGAGGAGAAAAATCTAGACTAAAACCCAACCAAGCATTTTATCAAACACTTGGAACGCATAAAAGAAAAGCAAGATAAGATTGCAAGAAAAGTAAATCTACAACTATTAATTGCAAGGAAATTAACAACAACAATTCAAATCAACAATAAAAGAACTCAAAATGTGAATTGCATTAAAGGAAAATAGAAGAACAAGTGTGCATCAACAACAAAGTAAACAATTACAAGAATAAAATGCTAAACTAGAGAAAGCAAGGGTAGAAGAACAAGGAATTGAAGAGAAAAAGTAAATCAAAGCATGAATTAAACCTAGAACTAAGAAATCCTAATCTAGATCTAACCTAATTCTAGAGAGAAGAGAGAGCTTCTCTCTCTAGAAACTAACTAAAGCATGATGAAAACTAAACTATGTGATCCCCCCCCCCTTTGACTCTTCTTAATTTCTGCATATAATAGGCTCTGGAAACAGTTAGATTTGGGCCTGGACTGCCCATAATTCACCCCCAGTGTTTTCACTTTAATGAAGTCACGTGTGAGCATCGACGCGTTACGCGTGGGTCACGCGTACGCGTCGCTTGGCAATTTTGCTTTCCACGCGCATACGTCATGTACGCGTACGCGTCGCCATGCGACTTCAAATTCACGCGGGCGCGTCAATGAATGCATCACAAATCCTTGATTTTCCATGATTTCTCCACTTTGCAAGCTTTTCTCTTCACTCCTTTGATCTATTCCTAGCCTTTTCAACCTGAAATCACTAACAAACACATCAAGGCATCTAGTGGAATCAAAGGTGATTTAAAATCAACCAATTAAAAGGCTAAAAGGCATATTTTTACACTTAAGCACAAATTAAGGAGAATTTATAAAACCATGCTATTTCATTGGATAAATATGGGAATAATGGATTAAATCTACTCAAATTAAGCATAAAATGTACCACGTAATAGTGGTGCATCAATCTCCCCACAATTAAACCAAGCATGTCCTCATGCTTAACCAAGAAAGAGACAAAGGATATGAAAATTTATTCAATGTAAACTAACTACATGCAATCTATCTAAATGAATGCAATTACTTGGTCAAAATAAATCAATTCCCAAGAAAGCATATATAAGCACAAGGGCTAAAGGTATTGACAACTAAGCCAAACCACAATTGAATTGAGTTATTAAAGGTTTTACAAACTTGCAAGGAAAGTGATGATTGTAGGTGAAAACATGTAATTGAGCAATCGAACCCTCACCGGAAGTGTTTGCACTTTAGTCGCTCAAGTGTTTAGGGTTGATTCACTCAATTCTCCCCTAATCAGGCTTTCCAAGATTTGTTTTTCATCTAACAATCAACAATTATTTCATGCATGCATACAAATATCATGAGGACTTATCCATAGGTTGTAATGGGCTAGGATCAAGGTAGGATGCATATGGTCAAGTGGACTTGAGATTTGAATCTTTTATAAGCCTAAACTTCCCACCTAACCTATATAACAACAAATACAATTTCAAAGCTGACCTAACTACCCATTCTTCACTTTTTTTTTCACATACTCATGCATTCTTTCTCTTTTTTATCACAACTCATATGCATTGATTATTATTAAACTTCACTTTGGGGCATTTTGTCCCCTTTTTCTTGCTTTTCTTTTTATTTTTCTTTTCTTTCTATTTTTTTCTTTTTCTTTTTCCATTTCTTTTTATTTTCTCATTTTTTTCTTTTCAAACTAAAATATATACAAAAGTACCAATGCATATGGTTTTACATTTAATTAACACATGAACATGTATCCAATTTCCATGATTTCAAGAAAGATACAACACACACCTTTTCCCAACCAATGTCCCAAGTTTTCCCACACTTGAATGATACACACTCACTAGCCTAAACTAATCAAAGATTCAAATAAAAGACAATTATTGTTTTTCGCTTTAAGGCTTGTAATGTGCTAAAATTAAGAACAAGTAGGTTGATCGTAGGCTCAAAGTTGGCTAACAATGGAGGATAAAAGGTAAGGCTATATGGGTAAGTGAGCTAGCTGAAATGATGGCCTCAATCATATAAATGCACGTATACACAGAATAATCGACATAAAGAATCAAACAAACCAAAGATCACAATCATAGAAAGAGAATAATGCACACAAGAAGGAAAATAAGTGGTTATAAGATGTAACCACACTATTAAGCTCAAAACTCACAAGCTTGTGTTCTTAGCTCAAAAATCATGTTCCACAATATGTATAACTAAAGCAAGTTCAATGAAAAATTTTTACTCGAATCAATTGGGTTTGCCCTATATGTAATTTTCTTGGAAAATTTCAATATTTTGACTAAGCTTATTTTGCAAGCTTATTGTGCAAAATAAGAAAATGCAATAAAAATCCTAAAAGTCCTAAAAATGAGATACAAAAATATTGAGATTAAAAATTTGTCGCCCAAAAACACCGATTTGGTCGGACGACCTCCCCACACTTAAAAGTTTGCACCGTCTTCAGTGCATCAAAAGATGAGAAAGGGGGTACGGCGACTTGCCGAGTTGCCACCTTCAGCTGGTGGATCAACCGGTTGCTGCATGTTCTTTGTTCAGCTTCCGTTTTTGCTTATAATGACTCATCCTGAAAATAGAAGACAGGATAAAAAGAAAAGGAATTGCAAAAGCAAGAAAGCCTAAATTGTTGGAGTAAGGTAAATCACTAGAATGGAGTGAATGAATTAGTGTGACATTGATAAAAGTAAGTGTGCATTCTAAGTTGCGTGCGGTTTAGAACACACATGCTAACATAAAAAGCTATGTCACAGTTACCAAAAAGGAACATGATTTTTCTTGGTATAGAATTTCTCAATGAATTCTCGTTGCAAGTATAGTTCTAAACCAACAAATAATCCTCTCATGCAAAAATTTGGTTGTCACAAGTAACAAATTCCAATAAAAATAAATTAAGTATTCAAACCTCGGGTCATCTCTCAAAGGAATTGCAGGGAAGTGTTCTTGCTATTGGTTATGGGACAAGTATTTAGGTGGTTTTGGATAAGGGACGAGAAAAGTAAATTGCAAGAATTAAACTAATAGCTAAGAAAGCTCTTGGCAAGGAATGAGAACTAGAAGTCCTATCCTCATTATCCTCCTCAATTGTGACAAGAATTTTCCATTGCTCCACTTAATCAACCTCTAACTATGAAGGAAAGTCAAGTGGAAATAATCAATTTAATTCCTCAAGTCATAGTCAACTCCTAAGGAAAGACTAGCTTTAGTGGAATTCAAATCAACTAGCAACTTTCAATTGTTAATCAACAAGAGAGTTTGATAACTCAAGAGTCTCCAATTACTCAACTAAAGCCAAGAGGAGAAAAATCTACACTAAAACCCAACCAAGCATTTTATCAAACACTTGGAAGGCATAAAAGAAAACTAAGAGAAGATTGCAAGAAAAGTAAATCTACAACTACTAATTTCAAGGAAATTAACAAAAACAATTCAAATCAACAATAAAAGAACTCAGAACGTGAATTGCATTAAAGGAAAATAGAAGAACAAGTGTGCATCAACAACAAAGTAAATAATTACAAGAATAAAATGCTAGGCTAGAGAAAACAAGCGTAGAAGAACAAGGAATTGAAGAGGAAAAGTAAATCAAAGCATGAATTAAACCTAGATCTAAGAAATCCTAATCAAGATCTAACCTAATTCTAGAGAGAAGAGAGAGCTTCTCTCTCTAGAAACTAACTAAAGCATGATGAAACTAAACTATGTGATCCCCCCCTCTTTGACTCCTCTTGATTTCTGCATATAATAGGCTCTGGAAACAGTTGGATTTGGGCCTAGGCGACCCAGAATTCGCCCGCAGTGTTTTCACTTTAATGAAGTCATGTGCGAGCATCGACGCGTATGCGTAGGTCACGCGTACGCGTCGCTTGGCAATTTTGCTTTCCACGTGCACACGTCATGTACGCGTACGCATTGCCATGCGACTTAAAATTCACGTGCGCGCATCTGCTACGCGTGCGCATCAATGAATGCATCCCAAATCCTTGATTTTCCATGATTTCTCCACTTTGCAAGCTTTTCTCTTCACTCATTTGATCCATTCCTAGCCTTTTCAACCTGAAATCACTAACAAACACATCAAGGCATCTAGTGGAATCAAAGGTGATTTAAAATTAACCAATTAAAAGCCTAAAAAGCATGTTTTCACACATAAACACAAATTAAGGAGAATTTATAAAATCATGCTATTTCATTGAATAAATGTGGGAATAATGGATGAAATCCACTCAAATTAAGCATAAAATGTACCACGAAATAGTGGTGCATCAAATATCCCCACACTTAAACCAAACTTGTCCTCATGCTTAACCAAGAAAGAGACAAAGGATATCAACATTTATTCAATGTAAACTAACTACATGCAATCTACCTACATGCAATCTATCTAAATGAATGCAATTACTTGGTCAAAATAAATCAATTCCCAAGAAAGCATATATAAGCACAAGGGCTAAAGGTATTGACAATTAAGCCAAACCACAATTGAATTGAGTTATTAAAGGTTTTACACACTTGCAAGAAAAGTGATGATTGTAGGTGAAAACATGTAATTGAGTAATCGAACCCTCACCGGAAGTGTTTGCACTCTAGTCGCTCAAGTGTTTAGAGTTGATTCACTCAATTCTCCCCTAATCAGGCTTTCCAAGATTTGTTTTTCATCTAACAATCAACAATTATTTCATGCATGCATACAAATATCATGAGGACTTATCCATAGGTTGTAATGGGGTTAGGGTCAAGGTAGGATGTATATGGTCAAGTGGACTTGAGATTTGAATCTTTAATAAGCTTAAACTTCCTACCTAACCTATATAACAACCAATACAATTTCAAAGCTAATCTAACTACTCATTTTTCACTTTTTTTCACATACTTATGCATTCTTTCTCTTTTTGATCACAACTCATATGCATTGATTATTATTAAACTTCACTTTGGGGCATTTTGTCCCCTTTTTATTGCTTTTCTTTTTCTTTTTCTTTTCTTTCTATTTTTTTTTCTTTTTTTCCATTTTTTTCTTTTTATTTTCTCATTTTTTTCTTTTCAAACTAAAATATATACAAAAGTACCAATGCATATGGTTTTACTTTAAATTAACACATGAGCATGTACCTAATTCTCATGATTTCAATAAAGATATAACACACACCTTTTCCCAACCAATGTCCCAAGTTTCCCCACACTTGAATGATACACACTCACTAGTCTAAACTAATCAAAGATCCAAATAAAGGACATTTATTATTTTTCACATTAAGGTTTGTAATGTGCTAAAATTAAGAACAAGTGGGTTGATCGTAGGCTCAAATTTGGCTAACAATGGATGATAAAAGGTAAGGCTATTTGGGTAAGTGAGTTAGATGAAATGATGGCCTCAATCATATAAATGCATGTATACACAGAATAATGGATATAAAGAATAAAACAAATCAAAGATCACAATCATAGAAAGAGAATAATGCACACAAGAAGGAAAATAAGTGGTTATAAGAAGTAACCACACCATTTGGCTCAAAACTCACAAGCTTGTGTTCTTAGCTCAAAAATCATGTTCCACAATATGTATAATTAAAGCAAGTTCAATGAAAAATTTTTACTCGAATCAATTGGGGGTTGCCCTATAAGTAATTTTCTTGGAAAATTTTAATATTTTAACTAAGCTTATTTTGCAAGCTTATTGTGCAAAATAAGAAAATGCAATAAAAATCCTAAAAGACCTAAAAATGAGATGCAAAAGTGTTGGGATTAGAAATTTGTTACCCAAAAATGCCGATTTGGTCGGATGACCTCCCTACACTTAAAAGTTTGCACCGTCCTCGGTGCATCAAAAGATGAGTAAGGGGGTACGGCGACTTGCCGAGTTGCCACCTTCAGCTGGTGGATCAACCGATTGCTGCATGTTCTTTGTCCATCTTCCGTTTTTGCTTATAATGACTCATCCTGAAAATAGAAGACAGGATAGTAAGAAAAGGAATTGCAAAAGAAAGGAAGCCTAAATTGTTGGAATGGGATAAATCACTAGAATGGAGTGAGTGAATTAGTGTACTTGATAAAAGTAAGTGTGCATTCTAAGTTTCGCGCGGTTTAGAACACACATGCTAACATAAAAAGCTATGTCACAGTTACCAAAAAGGAACATGATTTTTGTCGGTATAGGATTTCTCACTGAATTCTCGTTGCAAGTATAGTTCTAAACCAACAAAGAATCCTCCCATGTAAAAATTTGGTTGTCACAAGTAATAAATTCCAATAAAAATAACCTAAGTATTCAATCCTCGGGTCGTCTCTCAAAGGAATTGCAGGGAAGTGTTCTTGCTATTGGTTTTGGGACAAGTATTTAGGGGGTTTTGGATAAGGGACGAGAAAAGTAAATTGCAAGAATTAAACTAATAGCTAAAAAAGCTCTTAGCAAGGAATGAGAACTAGAAGTCCTATCCTCATTATCCTCCTCAATTATGACTAGAATTGTCCATTGCTCCACTTAGTCAACCTCTAACTATGAAGGAAAGTCAAGTGGAAATAATCAATTTGATTCCTCAAGTCCTAGTCAAATCCTAAGGAAATACTAGCTTTAGTGGAATTCAAATCAACTAGCAACTTTCAATTATTAATCAACAAGACAGTTTGATAACTGAAGAGTCTCCAATTACTCAACCAAAGCCAAGAGGAGAAAAATCTACACTAAAACCCAACCAAGCTTTTTATCAAACACTTCGAAGGCATAAAAGAAAAGCAAGATAAGATTACAAGAAAAGTAAATCTACAACTACTAATTGCAAGGAAATTAACAACAACAATTCAAATCAACAATAAAGGAACTCAAAACGTGAATTGCATTAAAGGAAAATAGAAGAACAAGTGTACATTAACAACAAAGTAAACAATTACAAAAATTAAATGCTAAACTAGAGAAAGCAATGGTAGAAGAACAAGGAATTGAAGAGGAACAGTAAATCAAAGCATGAATTAAACCTAGATATAAGAAATCTTAATCAAGATCTAACATAATTCTAGAGAGAAGAGAGAGCTTCTATCTCTAGAAACTAATTAAAGCATGATGAAAACTAAACTATGTGATCCCCTCCCCCCCCCCTTGACTCCTCTTTATTTCTGCATATAATAGGGTCTGGAAATAGTTGGATTTGGGCCTGGGCGGCCCAGAATTCGCCCCCGACGTTTTCACTTTAATGAAGTCATGTGCGAGCATCGACGCGTACACGTACGCGTCGCTTGGCAATTTTGTTTTCCACGCGCACGCGTCATGTACGCGTATGCGTTGCCATACGACTTCAAATTCACGCGCACGCGTCTGCTACGCGTGCGCGTCGATGAATGCATCCCAAATCCTTCATTTTCCATGATTTTTCCACTTTGCATGCTTTTCTCTTCACTCCTTTGATCCATTCCTAGCCTTTTCAACTTGAAATCACTAGCAAACACATCAAGGCATCTAGTGGAATCACAGGTGATTTAAAATTAACCAATTAAAGGTCTAAAAAGCATATTTTCACACTTAAGCACAAATTAAGGAGAATTTATAAAACCATGCTATTTCATTGGATAAATGTGGGAATAATGGATGAAATCCACTCTCAAATTAAGAATAAAATGTACCACGAAATAGTGGTGCATCATGGATCTTCACCTCCAAAGGGGGTTTCTTCCCGATCTGCATGGGTTCTCTGACCTCGAAAATCGGTCTCTAGCTTATCGAGTTTTTCTTCCAAATTCCTTCGTCATTGTACCTCCCTTTTTAAAGCTTGTTCGGATTCTCGTTGTCGCTCTAATTCCATCTTGAGCTGCTCCAACCATCCCTGGTGTCCATGCACCAAACCCATATGTTCTGCCGAGTTTTAGTTTACCATGTCCTCAAGTGGTTGGATTTCCGAATTTATTCTTCTGTGTTGTGGGTTTCGTGAAGGCCCTGCCCATTGTGGCCATCTGTTCAATCTTGTCGTGGAGGTACTACAAGCCACGATCATCATTGTGATATTCTGGTTCGGATTTGGATGCCATATGTCCGTCTTTAGGACGATTATCCGCCATAATTGGGTATAGACATGCGGGTCCCAGGCAATGGTGCTAATATTGCGAGGGTTACCTGAAACTGGGTTGCTTTGAGCCTGAGCATGAGGTCCAAACTCCTTTTGAGGCAGCGTCCAACATCTACTGGTGTCGAGGTGTCGCGGTCCAAGTTCGTCGTGAGGAGGTAGGTGGTGGTACCTGCAAAAGACTCCGATGTTTAAATTAACAAGAGTTTTAGACAAATTTTTAATAGATTGGGTTCGAAGTATACTTGAGGATATCAGAGTATTTGTAAGTGTAAATATAGAGTTGATAACCACCTTTTACAGTGGTTCCACCTTTGATGGTGGGATGTTGTTTCTCTTTGGTTAGGGAGGTTAAGATCTCCTTTCTAAAGGAATAGGAGACACAGTAGGAATTGATTACTTATTTAGATAAGTAAATTTACACTTGTGTTGTTGTGACCAATCTCTTTGAGGTCCAGTGGGAGATGATTCGCTCGATATCTATAGATTGAACTTTATTCATTTTGGGCCTGACTAAGTAGTAGATCAGGTATGAACACCCCATCTCTACTCTTTAATTAAAAATCACCATTAAGTGTACTAACATATGGTATGGTTTGAAAGATTTTATCTATAGTAACAGTGAATTAGACCTAAATAAACTTATCCTTTAAGAGCTCTTCAAACATGATGTCTTTATCTAGTGGAGAGACTCCTTTATACAGTTTTAGACCGTCCATATCAGTAATTTCAATTATATCAAGCTACTAGCTAATTAAACACTAGAGATAAAGTTATTAATAATAGGTTGCAAACAGAAATAGATAAAAAGGATCTTCAACCCAACATTCAATAACCCACCCAAGTTATTAAATACTTTATTGATATCCTTATAATGAATCATACATTAGTACATTACAAAGAAAAAAGCACAAAAAGCACAATACGCATGATAAAAAGAATAATAAAAAGAATGTGCTCACGGCTGCTGCAACCTTATGATTATTTTCTCCAATGCTTAAGCATTCATATTCCTCTGCTATTTACAACTTCTAAAACAATATCAATCAAAGGTGGGAGAAATATACTCCCTCGATTTCCATGCATTTATAACTGGAAATTCAGTACATCCTTGGTTAATAAAAGAATGTAACAAAATTTCACATTGACTAATACAGGAACAGAAAGAGTATATATTAATCTCGCACCTGTTGTAATGGTATCAATGATGCTGTTTGGCCCTCAACAGCTGAAAGACTCTACCTAGTCTATTAAGGAAGCACAACTCTCGAACTTCAGTATCAGAAGAAAATGCAAACAGACCTGGAGATCAGGAACTCAGTCGCTTCAAAGGGAGGCACTGAGGATGTTCATTGACAACCATATCGACTGATAACTCAAGTAACAAAATTGTAGATCTTCAAGAGAAAACCACATGATTCAGCTATTCCAACTAGTGAACCAGCCCGTTCTAGTCCATAAGAAGTCACTTCTATGTTCCGTACTTGAACAGCAAAGCCATTTTAGAGGTACCTTGTACTAGAATTTACATATCACTTGACAGGCCGTACCCCAACCGTTTTTACGCGGAACCGGTACTGGGGCAAAGATTCTTCATCTTCATTGTCGTCATCGTCTTCACTAGAATCATCTTCAACACTGTCCCATCGTGCATAGTCCAGAGCTGAATGCCCTTTCGGTTTTGGAATCATTTGCCACCCTTTCGTTTGTTGCTCGGTTGATTCCCTGTTCAGTGCTTTAGGTGCTACAGCCTCTGCTTTTGACTTTTCAGGCTCACTGTTCTGGTCTCTTCCATCTTTGGATGGGAACTTGGATTTTGTATCTTGAGAAGCACATTCAGCACTTACGATATCTTTCCGGAGCTCAACCTTCTGATCAATTCTAATATCCGAAGTTGCCAAGTACTTACCTCCCATTGATTCCTCATTATTCTCTCCTCCTAGTATGACCTCAGGACTGTCTTCTGATTCTTCTTCCTGCTCTTCAAACTCCTCTTCCGACTCTGGTATGAAACAGTCATCATTTTTGTTTCTATCAACCTAAAATTAGACTATACCCTACAAATACTATAGCTCACATATAGTCAAAGTTGGCAAGACAAATTTAAATTGTTCACGCACAAATCAGAAGACTGCCCAATGTAGCCAAACACACCTAAAGGGATGCCTAATGCAAAAGTAATCATCATCTTCATCATATTTGCTACTGAATACTTTAGCAATTTACACCCATCATCATTAACTCCAATAAATAAAATATGTTTAAAGAATAGCCATATATATACCAGATTTTCTTTATCTACTCTCCTTATTGTTTTCCCACCTCTTCCTATTTCTCTCTCTTCACTTCTCACTTATTAAATGGAAATCTTGAAAGTGCTTTTAACCATCAAATAATTTATTGTTCACATTTTAACTTGCACATGCACTTGATCAATATCTCACTAATAACTACAACAGGATGAGAGAGAAAGGAAAGGCACTAGGAAAAATGAAAAAAGAAACAGAAACGAAGAAAAACCTAACCAAAAATAAAATAAAGCCATCCAAATTATAAGGGCTGTAATGATAACAACTATGTTATCTCAAGGGTACAGATGACACGTTCATCTCTCAGTACCTTAAAGCCATGTTAACAGTTGTACAATGTATGCAACTGCAGCAGAAACAAAATACAGAGGAGACAACAACCTACCAACTGTGTCTTCAAGCGAGCGTGAAGATTTTGATATACTTCTGAGGATGGGTTCAACTCTAAAAGTCTATTGACATCAAAAAGCGCTGAATGGTACTCCTTCAAGGTGACTAGTGTTTGAGCCCTCAGCATCAATGCCCCACTGTGGTTTTGATCAAGCTCAAGCACTGAGGTACACTCTTCTGCTGCCTGAAACAGTAGCAACAATAATTGATTGTAGTCATTGTTTCCAACACAAAAGTATTGAAACAGAAATCATACAACAAAAGCCTGCAACTACACAGATGGAGCGTCATTATTCCTAAATACAGAATACATAATACACAGTAAGCTAAAGTCTCAGTTTTTTTTCCTATTTTTTTTGTTTTTCGTCCACATCCGGAATATCAACTGTGGAACACGCTGACTAATACTCGTTGGCTTGTAGGCACCTTGATGGATGAGACAATTGGCCTGGAGTTTCAAGAACTATAAGAAACAGATAATTCAACACCAACAGAGCAGCTAAATGGAAAGTTGGTAGCGTTGTTACAATTATAAGTCACAGATTTTTCAATTCAAGCAAGCATGTTTCGTTCGCAAGTTATACTTTTGCGCATAATTCCCAGCAAGTTTGCTGTACGTCCAGATGAAATTTTCATGTCCAAGTGCAATATGTTTACCATTTTTTCTTTTTTCCTTTATTTGTCTTTCTCCATAACTACTGGTACTATCCTCGGTCCACTATAAATTTTCATATGGAGCAAAGTTGGTTCATGGAAGCTATAAAGCTCTCTCGAAGCTCAATTTTCCATTCACAAGAATCAAATCCAAGATCTTGCTCAAGGGGAAGAAATGTTAACCCAATCAACTGAATCAAGAGTTCGTATATTTACTAGCTTTTCAGTAAAGAAGCATTCACTCTCACAATCAGCCCCTTAAACTTCAACTAATTCAAATTACACCCATAACAAAACATCGCATAACCTATTACCAATAACAGCTTAAAACTCCAAAATTGGGTTCTCTGACTATTAAAATTGATGCTCATATTAAATCCTCTCTAGTTAGATAATGATGCTCCAGTGATTAAAGACCAATATGACTATGACCCCAAATTCAAAACTATCAGAACTCTCCTAACAGAGCGTGAACGTGTCACATGTTAATTCATTTGCAGCTTCCAAAAAAAATGGCCATAGGGACCCAAAAAAAATTACTCTCAAATATGTCACTTATCAGCACATAACCGAATAACAAATAGCAATTTAATTCCTAGGAATTGAAAACAAGAATGCTCTGTACTTTATATGAACTACTTATCTATCTATATTAGGTGATAGGGATCTCTTTATAAGTCCGAATTTTTAATCCTCAACAAACTTTAATTATCAAATCAATTTCTAACCTTTTATTTTGTTAGACAAACTAATCTCGCATCAAATTTCAGTAAGAAAAAAATCAGATAAGTCAATCCATATCATTATTTACTATGAATTCCTAAAAATTTTAAAATCCTCGTATCAGTTCCTCCATACATACGATGAAGAATCTGAAAGGACTACTTTGTTCAATGAAATAAAAATTTGGAGATTAATTTGGTCCATAAAATGTCAAGGGAAAAGAAAGTTTGACCTTTTTGAAATGGTGAAGTTTGAGGTAACAAGCAGCGCGATTGCTGTGGAGAGCGATCTTGTGGGGTTTGGTTTTAGCGAGGGCGATCGCGTCCGTGTAAAACCCTAATGCTTCCCTGTAACGCCCCTCACGGTACATCTGGTGCCCCCTCTCTATCTTGTTGTTATTGTTGGTCGTAGTGATAGTCCCTTTCTCCTTCTCCATAACAACTACTCTACTCTCTTGTATCTCTGATTCTTATTACTAGTAGTAGCTCAGCTGCCACATAAGCTGTGCTGTGCCGTGTCTGGCTGCTTTATTTATTTATACACGGGGACTCGGGGCGCAGACCAGGTATTGTTGATGACCAGGGTTGTAGTGAGGGGATAGGGTGGGTTTTTTTTCTCTGTCCGATCCCGTTCTGTCTTCTTTTTACTTCGCTACTATCTGCAAATTCGTCATACTCCTATCATGGGTAATAGATTGTTGGAATGAATCTTAATTTTTTTAAGAATTGAAAGAATAAAATGATATTTTTTATTTTTTATTTTATAAGTGAAAATAAAAAAATA